>NW_021703772.1:56186003-56519142 GCF_005190385.1 Monodon monoceros | reverse complement strand
ATAAATAAATAAATAAATAAATAAATAAATAAATAAATAAATAAATACAGGAAGGAATGAAGGAAGGAAGGAAGGAGGGGAAAGAAAAAGAAATGCAAACCAAAAAGTCCAGTGGCTACTGGGAAGATCGAATTCACACTTGATCAGTTGGAAGCAGCATTTCCAAACTGTTCCCAAACAACAGTAGACAATGATTTACCTCAATTAATTCAGCCAACTAGAAGCTTAGTTCTTACTTGCCAACTGAGACTTAAAAGACAGATGTGTCTGTGCCCCTCTCCTTAGGCTGTTTTCAGGGATTGCTGTATGGGTTGTAAGCATCTCCAGGAGCAGGAGAGAGAGGTGAGTATGAGAAACTTTGTGCTTGGCATTGTGTTAGGTTCTTTCACACTCCTTGTCTCACTTAATTTATTGTTCCCATTTCATAGATAAGAAAGCTGAAGGTCAGAGAGGTGAAATAATTTTCCTTAGTCATGCAACTATTAACCAGTAAATTTGAGATTTGAACCTTTATCTGTTGAGTCCAATATCCTACATATGTTTTTCGCTACTCCATGCTATTCTACAGGGAGAAAATAGAGGGCCCTTTCTGTGGGTTCTAAAAATTTTAATGAAAAATAAGAAAAGCATAAAGGAGAACGGTAGGAAATTAAAGTGAATAGGGATTAGTGGACAAATTTTTATTACCTGATTAACTGTGGCATCTTTATTCTGCTGTTTATTAGAGTAAGATCCATATAATTCAGCATACACTGGGAAGAATCAGTGCATCTTGGGCCATAGGAACTTCAAGGAGTTTGGAGGAGTGATTTGAAATAGAGGCTGTAGATGGTTCACAGATCAAATCTGAGGAAACTTGTAATCAGAGGGAGCCAAAAAGATGCTTAGACTGAAATGAGAAAAATGTCACTTCTCAGTGGAATTTTAATTTCTGTGTAGTTCTGTAGAGCTTTTGGTTATTCATTCCTGGTAGTAGGAAGCCCTCAAGAAGTCAGTTTTGGGGCACTGCAATGTGTCTACAGCTGTACTAGGCATTGTGGGTATTCAAAACAAACACATGATGTAATCCCTGCCCTTAAGACTAACAGGGTAGTTAGGGAGTTGTGATACAGGTCCAGACCACGAGGAGATAGAGTCATCTGTGATGATAGAGGGTAAATTATGAGGAAGGGGTAAAAATAAGGCGAAATATAATACTCCGCTAATTTTGTGGATTTCCTGACTTTTTTTCAGTGCCTCACAATTTACAGGATGGTTTCATGTGCATCCCCTCCCCAGATGAGGAAGGAAAAGAAGGCTTAGAAAGGCAAAGTGAATTGCCCAAGGCTACCCAGCTAGTAAACGGTAGAGCTGGGAGTCAAGCAATTTTCCTCATATTCCCGGGCCAGGGTTCTTACCAGACAATAACTTTTTACTGAGTCACCTTTTACTAGGAAGCACCTTCACTACCCAATGCATTTTAAACAAATTGTCAAGTTTCCTATTCACCAAACTGACCACTAATGCAGAATTTTGACTCAATATTAAAAAGTGTGAGAGTAGAAGTCTATGACTTTGGAATCAGGCTCAAGATATATTTGGACGCATCCTAGGAGTTGACCAGTGGTGTGCAGTGAGTGGCTCTGGGGTCAGGGTGAGGGGTGAGAGGTAGATGGGTGGGTGAGAAGCCTGCTTTGTAGCATTTGCTGATTTCCATTGGGTAAATACCCCCACCAGAGCCAATTTTAAGCTATCAACAGTTTAAGATCTAGTTCAGGAAATTCCTGAATATTTAACAAAGGCTCTTAGCTGGTAAGAAGCTAGCTCACTCCTGGCTGTTGCCTCTTCAGTCTTTTCCACTCTCATTTTTGGTGCTAAGAAGCACCTTGTGTGAAAATTTTGGATCCGACTTGAAAATCTTGAGTCTAGTGCTGTGGTTATGACTTCCTTTCTTCTTTATTTGTTCCTGTCCATTAGAAGACAAATTCATATTCTGTATCTCATTGATTTTTTGAAAGTGGCTTGATGTTATCTGTCTGACATACACAAGCTGACTACATCATTGATAATTACTTCTCCTTTTTAATTCTTAAAGAACAGTGTATTGATACTCCTGGTTGATCTGAAAATCAGACTTCTAGGGCAGATAAGAAAGCTGTGCTTTCATTCAAATATTCTTCCTCTTCTTATAGTCAGCAACATTTCTATACGGAGCTAATTCATTTAAGATCTCCACTTGGTGAATTTAATGTAGCTCAATGTTAATGAATGTTTAATTCTGAATTGCTGATATTCTGGTATTCTTTGCCTTAGTGGCACTACTTGACCATGATTAAGTCAAAAAATCTGCTTTGTTCACGTTACTCTGAAAATCTGGAGTGCAAGGTATCCATTCAGTTTTACTTCTCCCTGGTGGGTACAGCCCTCATTGGATACTAATGAGAATTACAAATGTGGGTAAAGGAGAAACTAGTGACTTTGGAATGGAGGGGCTGGTTATTTTAAAGATGTATTGCCATGGCACTCACGGAAAATGATTTATTTGTTTTGTTTTGTCCTCCTATAAATCAAGAATACAGCACAGCGTTAAACATTCCTCAATATTTATGCTAATATAAATTTGGGTTTACATACTTGACACTAATTCAGGAGAAGAAGCGATATTAGAATAATGGCTACCTGTGACAGCCACGAGTGTTACTTTAACTCTTTAGTAGGCTATGGATGTTACCGTGTAGAGCAGACATGGCAGATAACTCCCTGTCCGGAGCAGTTTCTCTGGTAAATGCATTCTGACCACATTCTCTATCTTTTGTTTTGTCCTGTTTGGGGCATTAGGTTAGCAATTGTATTTATAAATTTCTCACTAAGGACTCACTGGAACAGAATGAAGAGACAGAGGATGGGTTTCGTGAGAAATCAGAACCCAGGATGTTTGACTATAGCTGCAAGTCTTGGGGCAGTGCGTGGATCCAGTAAGCAAACAAACAAAAATACTCATTTGTAAAGGACAGATTTTATATCCACTAAACTGTGTTTCTTACTTCCCTGCCATTTTGTTGGCGTCACTTAGTTATGACCCTCTCAAATTCTTCAACCTCTTTTTGCTTCAGTTTCCTTATAAGCCAAATGGGGATAGTAATAGGACTTGCCTCATAAGATTACTGAGAGTAAGGGAGACAAATACAATACACAGTGCTTGTATATGCATGTGGTAGGTGGGCTCAATACATACTCTGGGGCTCGGCAGACACCATGCACAATTGGAATCCTGATGGTACCTTTCCGCTCTCCATCCTACTGGAGTATTTGTGAAAGTCCATTGGACCCCAACAATCACGGGCAATTTTCTGAGATGTTGTGTTAGGGTTGTCACCCCCTAGTCTGCAGTAGAAGCTCAGGGACTTGCTGGAGTTCACTGCATTGCCATTGTCCTCAGTGCCTCTCCGCACTGTGTGAATTGGGTCAATCTCGGATTCGCTGCCTGGTTGACCTTTTGGGGGAGGACGCTGCAACTCTACTTTCCATATTTCTCAGTGTCTGAGTGCCTTTTTGATGCCGCCTATCTGCAGCCATCCCCAATATGCACACATTCAATTTGGTGATAGGTTTCCTTTGGAAGATATAATTGATGCAGACCGACCATCGTATCTCCCATGAAAATTTGGAACTTCTTTGATTACTTTTGATGCAAATGAGAATTCAAGGCCTTATTATTATTCTTGCTAACCAGGAGACATGCCAGGTTTAAAGTCAGATTTGTTTCTGTGTTAGTAATACATTTGTATTACCTTTCCTTGCAGTCCCCGTCTATACTCCTGCTATCTTCAACGTGAGTTTGCGCTTGTCAAAATGAATAATATGCAGCATCAATTCAAACTCCACTTTTCCAGTGTGTTCAGCTGTAATAGTTTCACTTTGCCTTGATTCTGTTGATTGCTATTAAATCCTGGATGGCTTTAAATTCTGTGAGATAGTCCTCAAAGTATCACTTATAAATTGTGTGCATTTATTAGAGTCTTGCTTAGAACAAAGAGTGTTCAAGCCCCCGGAAAAGACTGCCTTCTACTTCTGCTCTCTAGATAGAAGAGGCTATGGAAACATATTTTATCTTTTGAGAAAAAATTGTTTAAAAAGTAAGTATAATAAATGATTGTAGGGAGGATTTTTGCTTTTATTCTTTTCTTTTTTATTTGGTGGAGGAAAAAAGTAATCCAAGCCCAATACACTTTAGTGAAGAGTGTGGATTGGGGCCAAGAGTCATAATAAATTTATTTGTGTCCATATGTACAGTACTGATGTAAACAAAGTGTTGGTTGAATTTATTATGAAGGCATTGTTCCTATGTAATTTATCTGGTTTCAAAAGCCAAACTCCAGGTCTTTTATTCTTAGAAGTATGGTTATTATAGACTACATTTTACGAATTCCTGTCAGATAGAGTATTACATATATCAACTATATTTTTCTATTGAAAAAAATTGGACCCACTTCAAATAAAAATCCGTTCAAAGTGTAGTCAAGATGAGTTGAGTAGTGGTTGTCTAGTGTTGGTTGAGCATATCATGTAAGCCCAGCTGTGTGCTGGGTGCTGAGCATGGGAATCCTAGGAGGTGCTAGGCTACAAGAAGAAGGGAAGAACAGTGATGTGTTGACCACCACCATTATTGTTCCAACTAGACTCAGGTTTACCACAATGCTATTGAACCTTAAATTTAAATGAGGTCCCTCATTTGTATGAGTGTCTTCCAAGACTCTGGTTAAGGACCAGGTAATGTGTTCACGTGGCCACATGTTTTGTAAAATTTGGACAAGTCAGATATTTAAATGCAATTGGTTAAGATCACTCCAACTTCCCCTAGTCGGTAACCAGTGTATTTGGAGTGGCCACCAGTCTTCTGATGATCCAGTTGAGGGAAACTGGGTTGGGACGGCATTTAGTTTGGGTTTCCTGGGATACATTTATGTGGCCTGCAGTCACTTCCATGTCCAGTCAGGTTCTTGTTAACCATCCCAATGCAGAAACAGTGCCCCTGGATATTTCTACTGCCCACTGTGCTGACCCACTCAGCATCAGGATACAAGAAGCAGAGAGCAGAAGTCATATCACAGCATCGACATGCTTTACAGGGCCTGGCATTAGAAATAAGTGAATGGTGGGACTTCCCTGGTGGTCCAGTGGTAAAGAATACGCCTTACAATGCAGGGGACACGGGTTCGATCCTTGGTCAGGGAACTAAGATCCCACATGCCTCGGGCCAACTAAGCCTGCGCGCCACAACTACTGAGCTCACGCGCCTGAGCTAGAGCCCGCGTGCTGCAAACTACAGAGCTCACATGCCCTGGATTCAGCACACCACAACTAGAGAGAGAAAACCTGCAAGCCACAACTAGAGAGAAGCCTGCACGCCACAACGAAGATCCCGCGTGCTGCAGCTAAGACCAGACACAGCCAAAAATAAATAAAACAAATAAAGAAATAAGTGGACGGTGAAGGAGACATGAGGTTTGAAATGTAAAGAGCCAGAAGCTAGTCTCGTCAACGACCAGTGAAAATGGAAGTTCTTTTCTGTCAGAAATATACTCGGTAATGAACCATCTATCACCATATGTAAATCCACTGCTACAGATTGAATGTGCCCCTCCCCAAGTTCATAGGTTGAAAACCTAACGCCCAAGGTGATGGCATTAGGAGGTGTGGGTCTCTGAGAGGTGATTAGATCATGAAAGTGGACCCCCCTATGAATGGAATTAGTGCTGTCATTAAAGAGACCAGAAAGCTCCCTTGTCCCTCTTGCCATGTGAGGCTACAGTGAGAAGACTGTCATTAAGGAAGAAGCAGGCTCTCACCAGACACTGAATTTACCAGCGCCTTTATCTTGGACTTCCCAGATCTCAGAACTGTAAGAAGTAAATTTTTTTGATAAGCTACTTGGTATATGGTATTTTTGTTATACTAGCCCCAAAGGACTAAGATACCCACCATACATATTTTTCTTTCATGATAGCAATGTGTGAAATAGAACTAGTCATAATGCTTGTATTTGTAGGATACAAACTTTCAGCCACATTATAAAGAGGTATGTCTCTTTGTAACGGTTATTGCACCCAACCATCAATGATAAACAAATTTAGTTCAACCAAGCTAAAGCAAAGACTGAATTATCTTGTTATCCTCTTTATAAAAATAATATTACAAAATCATTCATGAAGAAGTGATCAAGATTGTACAGCCAAATAATTTAGAAAAAACATTATAGAAGTATGCAAGGCAATTAATTAATTAAAATATTGTGTTGTTTTGATTTTGTGAGGCAAGTAGCATTTGGAAGTTTAAAGATACGTAATTTGTGGTGATTTCTTTTCTCATTCTGAGTACACACTCACTTTTATTTTGTATTCTAGTCTTTAAAGAGTGTTCTCCCAATTGTAAGAATCCCAAGCCCCACAAAAATCTGGATCCACCAGACTCCAGTTCTGTGCCACCTTCAGGTATATGAATCTCATTTTAAGGTGCATCATAGCTGGATGTGACAGAATATGTTCATTCCTTTTTCTTTTTTTTGCGGTACACGGGCCTCTCACTGTTGTGGCCTCTCCCGTTGTGGAGCACAGGCTCTGGACGCGCAGGCTCACTGGCCATGGCTCACGGGCCCAGCCGCTCCGTGGCATGTGGGACCTTCCCGGACCGGGGCACGAACCCGTGTCACCTGTATCGGCAGGCGGACTCTCAATCACTGCGCCACCAGGGAAGCACCGATGCTGGCCAGTTTTGACAGTGCTTCACCTCAGGTACACCATGGACCTCTTCCTGCGTGTCCTTCTGACATCAAGGATGAGAGAGGTGCCTGTGGAAAACTGGAAACCGCATACAGCCTGGAAGTGTGGAAACTTGCACTTCCTGTGATGGATGGGAACAGGGGCTTCCCCTTCTGTTTTACAGGCCAGTGGTGCTGAGGTAGAGTCTCACAGTGGCTCACAAGGTCCCGGTGGGGCTGAGCTCCCATCACAGTGCTGACCAACTGGACAACACACATTTCTCTCCTGTTTTATTGTCCACAGAGTCTCACTCCCATTTCCTGGGTTTGCCTTTCCACCAAGTGCAACCCACCATCTTAGACTCTGCCTGGAAGCGACAGTTTGGGGTAAAGAGTTGAGGAGGAATCCTGGCTCAGAAACCCATGCTTAGCACCATTAAATCGTGGACTTTGGGGCTGCATCTTAGAGCCAAATGACACATCTGCAGGCAAAATACAGAAAAGGAGCAGGGCAGGGGAAGCAAAATCATCACAATGGCTCGTCAAATACCTTCTGTAAAAGGATTTATTTTCACTAGATATTCTAAAAGTTACCTTCCAGCGTCAGTACGTCAATCCATTTCTTTTTCTTCCATAATATGGAAACAGGTCCCAGTGAGACCACATATTTTTTTAGAAACAAATGACCTCAAACTGAGAATCCTCGTGAGGGGATCTGCTGCCTTATTACCTGATAAATGGCCTTTCACATAAAGATATCATGGATTCTGCCGCCAAGAATATTTTTAAAAAGGAATCTTTCTCACTGTGAAATATCCTGTGAAGGCAGTTATCACAATTTTTCTGTGAGCTGTCACAACAAATAGTTGTTTTGGAGTTGATACAGCATGATCTTGTCAAGTCTTTCATTTATTAATTATTCAAAAGAGGAGAATTCCAATCATGTTAATATTGTGTTTCTAAAATGTAGTGTTTTCCCACAGGGATTTTCCTAGGGATCAGGAATCAGGGAAACATCTTTTGTTTTTATATAAGATGGGTTTGTGTAGACAAAAAGGGAAACAGATTCCAGAACTCTCAAATACAAGGCTGTCTTATAATGTGAGACCCTTCCTTTATAAAATGCGCACAGGAGCAAAAGTAACCATGATGTGAAAACATTCACTAATGTTATTCGTTTACTTATATAATTAGTTTCCACTTAAAAGTCTCTTCCCTACTTAACGCTAGACTTGCCAATTACTTTGACAAACTAATATAAATCTACTGCAGAGTGAAGTTGCAAATCTTGCAAAAGATGCAGGATTTTGTAAAGTTGATAAAAGCGATGTTGACAGTTGTTTGAATCATGTGCAAAGCTGCTGACAGATGGGAATGGAAGACTTAGAAAACTGAGCAATAAGTAAAAGGGAAAAAATCAAGGAGAATGATGACGGAATAGTAATTCATCAGAAATGTTTGAAAATCAATTGTTTCAGAGGGCCCTTGAGAAAAAGTTGAAGTCCCAAAATATTTTACTCTTTTTATGCCAGTAAGGGATGTCATAATGTGGTATTATACTATCATAAAATTTGGTAGAAAAATTACGGGAAAAAACCTCTTATTTGTTTCGTTCTTGTTTCCGAAAAGTAATTTATGGTTGCAATTATAACCCCCAATTTAAAACATGATAAAGTAAACATCTTTTAAGAAATTTTAGTTTTGCTTTTCAAAGTGAAATCTCCTTCACACCTTACCCGCAAGTACCGACTATTTACTCTGAATCTTTTTTCTGCTTTAAGTGTATTCACTTGAAGGAGCTTTTCTGAATTACGCTCTATAATAAATCAGAGAGTCATGGATCAGGCATTTTGGAATTTGGAAAACACTTTTGAGAAACCATCTGCCTTTGTATTCCCACTTTGCGGTTGAACACTTAAGAAATTGGATGACACAGCTGATTGTTGGGGCCACGGCAGGTAGAGAGAACAGACAAACTTCTCAGACTCATGACATGCAACACAGTTCTTCCTACAACTGTGCTTCTACAACTCTGCCAAATCACCCAAGTCCTCTGCATCTGAGATTAACTATATTTGGCACCAGGTCCTGTCTATGAGGTTTTCAAAGATCATTAAGAAAAAGTGCTATCAAAAATTTCAATATAGTTAGTTAACTCTTGACTCTGGATTAGAAAGAACATGCAGATACTTGGGGGAAGAAAAACCCCAAACTTTGAATGCTTAGAAATATTTTAGCTCTGTTCTGTTTTACAATATATGACTTATTCTCAAAATAACATTATATTTTATTTTTACTCCGAAAGTTTTGAAATGGCTTCTGGCCAAGAGCATTAAAATTCTGAACTGATCATTCTAGAACAGCAGATAACTCAGAAAGCATTTCTGTTTAGCTTTGTAAAACTTTACAGAATATTTCTGGGAGTGGATTTATCTTTCTTAAATATATTTTTAAAGGAAAATGTTAAAATTAGTTTGGCGGTCCTGAGCACAAATCAGAAATAGTGGCTGGTAGAGGAAGTCAGTTTTGAATTAAAAATTTGTCTTAGATAATCCATGGAGCCAAGACTTTGCACACAGATGTTACAGAGTTGTTTGTATCCAAATTTTAAATGTACTTGTTATCCAGAAACTTTCCAGGTGCTCAGTAAAATAGTTTGAGTCTTTTCCAGATCTAGCATTTTTAAGGCATTAATACTCAAAATTTGGAGGGATATTTTCAGACCATTAAAATACTTATTATCAATCAGAAATACAAATAAAAAAGAACTCATCTTGTTATCCATTTCATTATACTTGATTCCCTCCCCTCTTCCCTTTTGAAATTACAGCTGGTAAACAGATGGCAGGCACAACAGTTGCACAAATAAGCACACACACACACACACACTCTTAATGGGGAGAACTGTTTGTCGGGGTGTCCAGGGAGGACTCCTGGCTGAGGAGGACCCGGTTGTCAGTTCTGTCAGAGCTGTTGTGGAAAGGGAAGGGTTTGGGGATATATTAGTTCTGCATGTGTGTCCCACAGCAAACAACCAGTTGGTAAGTCACACATCCTAGGTCCCAACATAGTGGAGCTTTTTCTCAGTTCCTACGTTCTTGAATTTTTCTTCAAGTCCCTGGGAGACAGAAAAGCTCCTGAGGCATTTTGAGCAGGAGAGTGATATGATCAGATTGAAAACACTGTTCTGGCTGCAGTGAGGAGAAAGTACTTTGCAGGCATGGGGAGGAGGTGGGGAGAGATAGAGGAAGGAAGTGGGGTGTGGGGGACGGAGATGAAGCAGGAGATTAATAGCTGGTTCTTGCAGTGGTTCATGTGAGGGCGAGAGAAACTGGGCTAGAGAAGTGCCCAGATTCCAGAAAAAAGGAGTTGAATCACTAGGGCATGGTGACATATTGGTAGTAGGAGTGAGGGAGAGGGAGGTATCAAGGGAAACTTGTAGGTTTCTGGCTTAAACATCTGGTTGGGTGGTAGAGCCATTTGCAGAAATGGGAAAGTTGGAGTAGGTAGAAATTTGTAGAGGTCCATTTCAGACTTGTTTGAGATGTCAGTAGAACATTTTGGTACAAATCGCAAATAGACCACCCCGAGCTCAGAAGAAAGGTGTGGAGGGCTGGAGACTAACATTTCAGGACATGTAATGTCTTTCAAGGCACCTCTACAAATTTTATCTCATTTAATCACATAACAATCCCTGTATGAAGTCAGCAGAGCGGATATTGTTATCCTGTATTTATTTCATAGGTGGGGAAACTGAAACAAAAAAGATGTTCACACACTTGGCCAAATTCATGCCTCCAAACCCAAGGTCATCCTCTGGGACATGGTCATTTGGTCCTGTTCTTCCATCTCAAAGTCTTACTGAGTGTTTTATTCTGATTTAAGGCTTGTTTTCTAATTTTCTACACATGGGCAAGAAGTAGGGTTTTTTCTCTTTACAGAGAGTCCCAGACTCCACAAGTATTGATAGAACACATCAACTTCATTGATATCTCTTGTCTAGAGGTACAGTGATAAAATAAAGAGGATGATCTCTGGTCAAAAGGGGAGTTTAGGGCCATGGTTCCCATCAATGCAGACAGAGTGGGCACAGCAGAAAGGGTAGTAGAGGTACAGCCTGTGGGTTCCGAAGAAAACTGGTCCTTCCATGTCTGGCCAGTGGAGGGAGAGTTCTATCATCCATTGGGTCCCAGCAGGACAACATCTGCCCAGCAGACTAAGAGGCTGTCCTGCTTCCTTAGGCAGTCCTAGAGAGAAGGTCCTCAGGCCCACTGTCTCACAGGGGAGATGACTTACTGAGTGTCTGGGCATCCAGGAGTTCCACTACCGAGGCACATCTAGCTAAAAGTCAGTCACATTTCAAACCTATCTTTGGTGCCTATAAGACACCTCTGTTATAATCAAGGTGCAATGGCTTAGATTTTTGAGGGAAAGTCTGGTGACCAAAGAAAGAGTCTCATAAAAATTTTGTTTGCTAAGTGAGCCACATGCCCCAGGGAGCTGTGTGTCTCAGGAGCCAGTACCAAGACTTCAGATTCTCTTTTCTCTACCAAAGCCCTCTAGCTTTTAAATTTTTTTCTGTGGGTATTCAAATGCCCCCTCCTCCTTTCAGCTCCAACATACCTTTTTCTCCTTTTATTAGCTTGACATTAAACATCTCTCCCCTCAGCTGCTACACACACTCTATTTTCAGTAGGAGAAGGTGGACGTGGCTGCACTTTGGGCTCATCTAACATCTTGAACTATTTTTCAGATGTTGTGGGTAAAGCCAAACCCTAAATAACTTTAACCGAACACTTTCCCTTAATTTCTAGCCTCACATGTATTTAAAGGGAAATATATTCCACATGTTTCTGATTTCATTTATCCCTAATTCCTCAAGAGGTTATTTTCTGAGACATGGTTGAGGTCCCAGAAGCCTCATGAACACTTTTCCTCCCACTCGTTTAAACCCATCTTTCTCAGGCTTAGAAGACCACTTTGAACCAAGAGTCGGTAACTTAATCATCGAAGTTTCCTCCTGATATATGTCTGCTTCAGAAATTATGGTCAAAAACGTGTCCACAGTTCTCTTCCAATCTCCATTTTTCTAAGTCTTCTTTGGTCTATGGATTTAGGGTTTTAAAAACTGCATATGCATGGCAAGATTTTCTTTTGACTTAAATTTTCTGATTTCAGTCACCCAACAAAGACTTATTCAGTATCTCTTGGAGACCCAGTGCTGAGAAAGGTCCTTGGGGGATGTGGCATGTTATAACATTAATTTTGAATGAGACGCCTTTCATGACATCTAGATGGTTAAGGGAGCATGTCCTTAGTTACAGAGCAGGTGTGAGAACAAGACGGCAAGTTAGAAGTCCTGAGACCAAGTGTGCTCGCAGGGGGTTTAGAGAGAGAGGTGGAAGAAGAGGAGAAGAAGGGGGCGTACTAGTGGGGCACGACGGGTTGGAAAGGAACCTCAGAGGTGAAACCTAGGAGGGCACATCTGTGCTGTGCGGTGAGAGCGGGATCCTGGCACCCTGAATCTGGGCATCTGTCTTCAGAGATTATAGATCATCGTGGCCACAGGAAGTGTTCACTGATGGAAGTCATTTTTCAACTACCAGTTTATTCTCACACCAAAGGAAAAAGTGGGTAGAGCATGTACTCAGAACTCACGTCCTCACAGGTCACTTGGGACATGCGCTGTGAAAAAGTTACAGGAACTAGTTTTTTTCTTTCAAAAAAATATTTATAAAAGAACAAACAAACTCCAGCAACAGCACTAGGGCCACTAATGACCCAAACACCAGCTATTTCAAATGCACAAACACTTAAGAAGCTTGGGGAAAACGAGAGGAAATTCCAGCGAGAGAAAAGGAGAACACTTGACAATAGGTGGGGTTCATTTCCTCCCTGCGTGGAGTTTTCTCCAACCCTTGCTTCAAGACTCAGTGTTTCGGGTATTACTAATTCACAGGAAAAGGTAATGAAGTAACCCCAGCCTAGTCCGGACCGGAGGTGATTTAGAGCCTGAACGAAGGACAGAACTTCCAGGGAGTTTTCGCCCTGGCCCCGTTAGGCATCCCCAGCACGGTCTCTGGGGTTTGTTCTAACTGACTCAGGTGTGGTTTCATTGCTGATATACAATAGATTAGTGTTTGGCAAAAGAATTACCACCTCAAGCTTGGGACAGCTGACTATAGATCAATTGCATTCCCACAGCCAATTTCTGTTGAGCAAAGCTTATCTGAAGGCAGCTCGTGGCTCATGCATACCATTAGCAGAGTTAAATGAAGATTTAATGACCCAGGATTCAGCTGTTTAGTTTTCAGCACACCTATAATTTCCACCTAATCATTTTAAAGCACCTTACCTTGGAAGGAGCAGAGCATCTAGGACCTGTTTTTGTGGACACAGTTTGGGGACCCAAGGGCCAATGATGGTGCCATCCTAGAGGAAGTGACCCAAAAGCTGATGAAAGTGAATGCGGCAGGGTTATTCCCACCCAGAATTTCCCCAGAATAGTGAGCGTGGACTTAGTGCTATTATTAAAGGTCTGTATTTCTCAGCCATTATCCTGGTCCCCCATGGTAGAAATAAGAGAGCCAGGACCCGCCACCTGTCTAAACCAAGAAAGTAAGTTCACAGCCAGCAGAGGTGAACTCTGTCAGCACTCTGTGTCCAGATTGCTGGTTATTTCACTGACTCAGCCCTCGCCTTTTGTCTCCTGATATACATAGAGCAAACCAATTTGCCTTCCTCTGCAGTTAACAGAGTTATCTTAGTAGAGGGTGACTGCTTTCTCCCATATCCCCCCAACAATGACAGCATCCCTGTGAAAGCAGACAAAGACGCTCCCCGCTCCCGCCCTCTCCTGGGGCCTCTGTGTAATGTTACTTGACTTATACATTTTTTTTTTGGCTGTTGGTGATATTTATTTGAAAATTATTTCCAGATTATAATAAAGGCTGCCCTCTATTAAAGGAGTGCAGTTCGATCACTGACCATATGAAAATCCTCAAAATTGGGGACTATATATCAAAGCATCGAGGAAGCAGGGGTTTCAAAGGTTGGGGGGACGACACAGGGAACCCAACAACCCACATATAGTGTTCTTGGCTTAAAGGAACTGCTGAACCTTGGGAAAGATTTATGCCACATTTATTCTGATGCCACAACCTCACCAAGGATATAAACCAGTCACTGGCACTCTCAAAGAGTACATCATTGTAACTCGTTATAACAATACTGCTGTGATATGTGCTTGTAATATTTATAAAGGCTAAGCTATGAAAACAGTACATGCCACCTGTCAGCAGTGATGTATCATTTTGAAAAAAGAGAAAGTACGTGACATAATGGTTTAAATGAACTCGGTAAAAATATGCTGCTCTGCTGAGGCCGCTTGGCCGTCTGGACCTCCGCTGTCAGGCATCGCTTTCCAGGATTCGCTGCACCTTGGCCTCTGGGAGCCCTCTCCCTTTCCTGGAGCTCTGCTGGCTATTTTCAGAAATTCTGCAGTGTTCTTAGCAACTTTACCTGATCCTGTATCTGGCCCCTTAGTGCCTAGCGGAGTGCTTTGCTAAGAACACTTACGATTGATCGATGTGGGTGATTTCATGTCTATACAAAAGTAGGATACTTGTTGGCTGGTCAGAGGATTGGACAGGTGGTTTTGCTTCCTTGTGGAAAGAAAAGTGACTGAGGCCATCTTGAAGGGGTGGTCACGGGGTCTAGCTGATGATTTAGCTCCTGACTTTGGGCCTGCTCTGTGAAGATGCTCATGGAGCATTTTAGAAACTGGTGTGATGTGCTGAAACTCCAGCCAGACGGCTGCTGGACAGTTGAAACCACAGCTGCAACCACGGAACATGGAAGAGAAGGAACATTTAATAGTCAACCCGGGCACCAACCGTGGGGAACTGACTTCTGAGGAGCAGGCAAGGTGCTTAGCCCATCAATTATTCTATCTGGTAAAAAGCCGAGATAGTTGGTAAAATCCCTCCTGCCCCTGCAGGAGAGAGGCAGGAGGAGAGAGAGGGGGACATGGAGAGAGGAGAGGGTGACTGCTCTGTAAAGTATGAGCTCTGAACATGTGGACACAGACAGAACGTTTTGTAATTAGCAGATCAGCAATAAAACTTGGAAGAGAACTCTCCTCTAGTGACGGTAGAAGGTGAACAAGACAGACACATTTCCTTCAGCCCGTCTGTGCTAAAGGTTCCCAACAGATCTGGAGGTAGTTGAGAGCCAAACCATGGGGATAACCCAGCTGAACATTACTTGGAGATTTTATGTGCATTTATGAACACATGCATGTACGTGTAAATTACCTATTTAGCAAGCTCTGTATTGGTCATTCGATAATGAGAGTTTATTTGTCTCAATACTCCTTTATTCTTTTTGCTGTCCGTAAAAGTTTTGAGTTAAAAACGAATTCTGGAATTTTGAAGCAGTAATGCTTAAATGACTTGGAGTCAATAAACGTTTACAGTCAAATTACTTTCCCCAGCTTTATAAACTGCTCCTCCGGAATGATGACGATGAGCCATTCCTACTTTACAGGGCCAACCGGCCTTAGGTGTAGCAATTACACAAATGAGATGCAAATGTACGTAGAAGGGCAGTGAGGAAAAGAAATGGAGGAAGGGGAAAGAGCTAAAGAGGGGCCAGGAGGCCCAGGCCAGCAGAGGGGGGCTGTGGTCCGTGCGAGAACATGGTGGGGAGGGGAGGGAAATCACAGTAAGGAGATGGCTGACCTAGGGGATCAAGATGCTCAGAGAACACATTTCACAGGCTTCTTCCGGAAGGTTTAGCCATGGTGAGAGCCATGCGGGCTTCAGGCTGATCAGATGGCAATGCCCTGGTGGCCCTAGTTTCAGGAAGGTGTCATTCCACTACAAAGTCCCTGCAGAAATTCCCACCCTTGCCAGAGACCTCAGTAGGGAAGGAAGCTGGGATCCAGGCTCACAGAACTCTGCAAGTTAAGACGTTGTCTGGGAATGTCCATGCCTCTCTGGAGAAAGAAGGGCCCTGTTTCTCACGAAGTAATCATTCTTGGAAGCTGACTCGCTTTATCCATGCTCTATCAATCTGCCACCTTTTAGGAAAACTAAATCTAGTCCAAAAATTTTTATAATGCTCTTGGATAATCTGAAACCAAGTCGTATTTTATCAGACTCACATTGTCATAGTTCCAACAGAGAGGCGAAAGGGCTGCCTCCAAACGTGAAGTTTAAAAAATAAGTCTGTGTTCCTCATTAGTTCCTCACAGACTTTAAATTTCACTGTTGGAACCATCTCAGCTTAAGAAAATATTAGGTGAAACAGCCTTAATCACAGACATTCTCACAACTGTGAAAATTTGACGTGCATACTGAGAAATGTTCTTGCTGCAAAGTTGGATTCGTATCTATCTGTCGTCCCCAACCTCCCAAACTGAAACAACAAGGAGAAGAGGACAAAACATGAATTAAAGAATTAGATGCTCTGAAAAATCAGCTACATCTTGCCAGGGTTTGGTACTGAATACCCAAGGATTCTAAAGTCTGAGTGATGATCCTTTCCTGAGTGGAAGAAAATCGTTTCCTGCTGAACAGCAAATTGTCTTTTGCTCATAGGTCTTCCTGGTTGATTTCCTCATCAGATCTCAGAGGGGATATTGTCTTCTCACGAAGGAGCATTAATTATTTTTATCAATAGATATGACCTCATATAACAGTAAATTATCAACATTAGAAATGCAAAATTTGGAAATGGAGATTTAGCTGGAGAAAATGCTGTGCTACTTCATTTTCTCCTCCTGAAACGTTGTCTTTCATGTTCTTCATTCCAGGACTGCATTGTACATTTAAATAAGGAAGGTTCCTCTGCAAATACCTAAATAGACAACTTTTCTTCGAATCTTGGAGCTGGAACACAACTTGATCCAACCTCTCAATTTTACTGACGAAGAAAAGAAGACCAGGAAAAGACCACTTGACTCACGCATGCTCATATTTCAAAAATGATTTATTTTAGGAGTTAAAGGGCTCATCTTCCAAAATGAAATGAAATGAGCTAACCAAGCACCTGTTCTGTTTCCTATTGTACCCTGGGTGGAGTTTAAAATTCAAAGCCGGTATTTAAACCCACATGGCTACACTTCTATTGCTCTTCCTCTTCTTCTAGACTAAGGAAGTAGGTCTAAAGATGTTCCTTGTGACCTTTATTCCCAGGGTCACATTCAGTCTTTCCCTCTTGGTGGCGTCATCAAATGGGTCACAAGTCCACAGGAATACCAGACAGGCAGACTGGCTGAAATGGAGCAGAGGGGAAGAGTGACAAGGGGAGAAAGTGGCCATGGTCCCAGGAAGTGGTTCTGAGTGGCTAGCTGGAAAAGAACTTGTGTTTTTATCACTCTTCCCTGACCCTTACATCATAGAACCTCTTCTGGGATAGCCTGACACTCCCCAGAGAAGCTGCTTTGACTCTGAGAGCCTCTTTGGCCCCTTCTCTAGGAAGGAGGATCCCTGAGAAGACTGGGGCATCTCTTGTCCTGTTCCTTACACCTCTAAACCGATTCTGTCTTCTATGGAAAGATTTGTTCACTCTTCTGTCTTCCCCACGAGCACCCAATGGCAGGGTTCCCCCGAAGGACCCGTGCCTCTCCTTGGGGACAGCATTCGGCTTTGCACTCAGGAACTTGTTGGGTTGAGTCTGTATTTTGTCTCTGTCTGTCTCTGTCCCCCTTGCCCTTCAGCTGTTCTCTCTCCCACGCACACCGCTCCCCGGCCTTTAAGTCGTCCTCACGCTTTGTTTGGGCTGTTCCCGCCCGCGTCTGTCTGCGCCCGCGGGGTGTCTGTCCCTGTCCCCCCGGGCGCGGGGCGGGGGGCTGGCGGGACGCGAGCGCGTTGCGGGCCCTGCAGTGGCTTTTCGATCGGATCGTCGAAGGCCGGAGAGGCGGGGAGAGGCGTGCGGCCCCATGCACCCGCCGAAAAGGCTGACTGCGATTCCGGTCGCCGAGATGCCGGCTACTCCCACTGCAAAGGGATGGATGACTCTTCGCGCCCCTCCCCGCAGCGGCCCCCGCAGCCCCCGCCAGGCGCCAGCCCAGGCGCACCCACACAAAGGCCGCTCTCCCGGCGCGCGGCGCGCCCCCTGGCGGCGGGTCCCCAGACAGCAGCCTCGGGCGCGCCCCGCCTACCAGGACCTCCCCGCGGCCGCGCCGGAACGCGGGTCGTGAGGCAGAGGCCGAGTCCCGAGCCTGGGGCTGCGCTTTCTCCCTTGGGAGCTCTCAGACTGTGCCCATTTTGACGTTCCTGTAATCCATTCAGAAAAGGAGCCATTCACAAGACCAGATCTTTTCCTCCACGAAACAAAGAAGCCAGTGATTGTTCCGTCCACTTGGAGGGTGAGAAGGGGTTCAGAGTTCACACTTCCGTCCTTGGGTTTCGGCCCTAAGGATGGAGGCTGACTTCGTCAATTATTTGCTCCAGCTGGAAGCAGGGGCTCAAAGCAAAACCCTTGAAGAAAATTTTTCTGGGAATGTGTATGAACCTGCTGGATTTGGGGACGGGTCCCAGTTATCAGAGTGGTCTGTGATAGCCACACACAAGAAGAACCCAAGAGATCATAAATGAAAACAAACAAACAAACAACAATAAAACCTACCATCCAGTAGCCCCCGTGAAAATACTGACCACTTTTATCAACTCAAATGTGGAGTCTCCTCCTGACTAGAAAGGGACGGCTCCGGGACCATTCAGAAATGGGCCGGAGACAAATGTGGGTGTCAGTCTCTGGGGACATCTGATGTTACTTGGTTACTCCCCAAGTAACCACAGGCAGAGGAAGAACAGAACCTCCATCTGAGGGGTTCTGGCTTGTGAAAATAACTTGTTTGGGGGGTGAACTTGAAAGTGTGCAGCCCAGATGTAACATTTAAGATCCATGCTGCCTGACACAGCTGTGCTCTCCAAGTTGCCATTGGATTGAGTTGGGGCCACACCCACAGCTGCAGCCAAGCGGTGCTATTTGAAACTCCCCCAGGGCCAACTGCTGTGAAAAGAAGTGTATTACACAAAATAAAACAAAATGCCAACTCATCTTCACAGTTTCATGGTCTGCCTTGGGGAAAAGAAAAGGAGTTTTAGTTTTCACCCCTTGTGCACCAAGTACATTGTCCTGAGGCCAGTTCTGGAAAGCTCTGGAAAGTTCTTTGTTATGCTGTTGACTCACAATCTGACCGTGGACCTAACGTTTAACTTGACCAGCCTCCACTTCTCTTTTTGGGAAATGGGGAGAATGATTGCCATTTACCCAGCGGGGATGCTATAAGGAAAGGGCTCTGGTGATGAGGCTAGATTCAAATGACATGCTCAATATAATCATTTCCTCCATCATTTTAAACAACGGTAGCTGAGTTTGGGCCAAGTGTTTGCCCTGATATTAACTTTAGGAAGGTCATTCAACAGGATGTCTGGTTCTCAAGAGCAGGTTTGAAGAGAAAAAGATGTACCTGGAAGACTTTATAAATATTGGAATATTGAGGTAAATGTTTTTCTATTCTCAATACAACACAGATAAGAGACAGTGAAAGAATCTTGTCAAATGAAGCATCTGAACAAGTGGACTAAAGGTAAGTTCTCACCCCATAATATTTAGTATATGGGTTAAATGCTACTTCTTTAGTGTTAAGGGGAAAACAGCCCCCTTGTCCCTATATTATCTCTCAGGCCCTTGCTATACTGAATTAGACTCTTTGAACCTAGAAAAACAACTAATTTGTACTCTACAAAGGAGAATCCAGCCTGTAAGTGGGTATGAGAGTGTTTCTATGGTACTCAAACATCTGAAAGAAACATGAACTAATTTGATCAACCAGATTTTTTGTCTACACAATAGTAAGCATTAAGATGTTTCCCTCTATGTGGATACTTGGTGTCGTATAGATGAAACACTTGGATTGAT
Organism: Monodon monoceros; assembly: GCF_005190385.1. Classification (NCBI taxonomy): domain Eukaryota; kingdom Metazoa; phylum Chordata; class Mammalia; order Artiodactyla; family Monodontidae; genus Monodon; species Monodon monoceros. The sequence continues at coordinate 56,499,473 of NW_021703772.1, read as the reverse complement.
AATTGAGATTCTTTTCTCTTTTCCTTCAGATATGTATGATATACTGAAACAGGTGAAGAGGTATTCAGTTCAAGGTTCAGAGGGAGGAAACAAAGAAACAGGAGAAAAGAAAGTAAATAAAAGCAAGAACAAGGACTTCCTCTGTGGGATCACAGCCCTCTGGGTGCACAAGCAGAAGGCACCTTTGTATGAAGAAAAAGGCACTGCTTCCTTATGACAGCAACCCCATTCCAGGGTGTGTGACTTGGCTGTCAGAGTGTGGACTACCTCCATTCTTCCCTCAGCGAGAAGCTTTTGTGCAGTGTGCTAACCATACAACTGTACATGGTGGCCCTGGAAAGTTATCAAAAGGAGGAGGAGAAATGTTCATAAGAAGGTAGAAATGGTTATGAAGAAAGAGGAACAGAGTTTTACTTTGTTGACAGGCTTCCCCAAGGAATGTACACAATCCGGAGGATACGCCTGCTAATGTCTCTGTTTGGCCCAACCAGAAAAATATTTGCCTTTTTTCCCTCAAGTGTGAGTACCATCCATTTATTTATTTATATATTTAGTTTTTATTTTTAACTTAAGGAACGGCTCACTGTTAATTCCAGTCACGTATTTACTGCCTTTTCTATTTGGTGCCTTGTCTGTCGAGTTTTCACTTCCCTGGAATTGTGACTCTCCATCTCCGTTGTCCCCACCCTCCTCTCCCTTCTGTAACACAAATGCCTTTTAAAATTTTTGCTAGTTTAATTAGCGTGTGAATTCATTTTTGATGAATTGATATGGCTTATTGGCATGAATATTTTCCTTCCCTCCCAACACTGTATGTAATAGAAACGGCTTGTGTGAGGGTGACACCTTCTTTGATGCTGCAGACATTTTGTTTGATGCGGAAAGGCCAGCCATTCAGCTGTGATGCTCTGGTCTCAGGGGAGATAGTTTTTCACTGCTGCTGGTGGAGTGGGGAGAGGTTGGTGGAGAATAGGAGGAGAGAGTGGTCTGGAAAATTATGGCTGAGAAACAACATAGCTAAGGATTTAATGTTTATATTTTATTGGACTGATTTTGAAATAGTCATTGTTCACACCCTGGACCCAGGAGGGAAGGAGACCTTGACTTTCTGCCATCAGTAGTAAGGCATTGTGAATTAGTGCAGCCAGTTGAAAATTTCCACCTCTTGCCAAAGAATTAAGCTGAAATTAGCACACAGTTGGTAACAATCTGATTTCTGGTTTCACTTTAATCAGTGAGGATTAATGGCTAAAATTTTTATTTCTAATCTCTCTTTAGCCTAACAAAAGCTGTCACTTTCTTGAAAACTGCTAAATGAAGAGGGATTTATAAGCTCTCTGAGAGAATAAAAGCTAAAGTGCTAAGGCCCACTTTTCAGACCATAAAATTTTCAAATTCCCCCAATAGTCCCTCATATACTGCTGGAAGAGCTGACTGCTGCTGGGTTCAGTAATGTTTATTGCTGCACAAAGGTGGTGGAAGGACTTGAGTGCATTCTTAATGGTTTCAAAACTCTAGATGAAATGCAATAATCTTCCTGGAGAAAATTAATATTACAGAACAGAGTAGGAAGTAGGATTTGAATTATGAGTATAGCATTGCCTAGCTTATATATATATATATATATATATATTTTTTTTTTTACCACTTTTCCATTTCCTGTTGCCACCTGAGCTAGACCTTTCTATGACCTGCCAATTGATCTACAGCAAAGTTGTGAAACTGGTGAAATCTGTCCCCACCCTACCAAGGTTTTCTCTAAGTGTCCTTTGAACAGTTTCTCATTGACTCCCACCCCCAGGGAGTGGACTAGAACCTTGGCTGGATGCTACAGCAGACATAGGAGGATGGACCTGCCTGCAGGAACCCACGGTGGCATCTGCTGCAGGGATGCTGTTGGGCATCAGCCTGCATCCTCTTCACAAGGAGCCGCCAGAAACATGCTTCCAGGTCTCAGTTCCAGGAAGTGTGATTCTCCTGAACATCTGATTTGTTTTGGTCTTGTTGACATGCTGAATCTTATAATTGACTCTGTTTCCCTTTTTATTTTGGCTTTTATGAAGCTTAGGAGCAAGTCTGTTAGCATATGGTCTACATTCCTCTCAGATAATATGACTCTTGGAGTTAGTATATTCTTATCTAAAATTTTTATTCAGATTACTTCAATTTTTAAAAGTACTTTTCTATTATATTAGTGTAAGCCACCTCAAAGCTCGGTAGAAATGAGGCAGAGGATTAAAATAAATAAAATAAAAATTAAAAAATGCCTAAACCTCTCACCATCACCCAAGCAAAAACCCTTTCATCCTTCTGCTCTGGGTTTCACCAAAGTTTGAATTTTAAAAACTTTATTTCTTTTCCTCATCAAGAGTGCCCCTGGGGGCTTCCCTGGTGGTCCAGTTGTTAAGAATCCGCCTTCCATTGCAGGGGACGTGGGTTCGATCCCTGGTTGGGGAACTAAGATTCCACATACTGTGGGACAACTAAGTCTGCTCACTGCACCTACTGAGCCCACGCACTGTAGAGCCTGTGCACCACCACTAGAGAGAAGCCTGCGCGCCACAACGAAGATCCCATGTGCCACAACTAAGACCGGACGGAGCCAAATAAATAAATAATTTAATTTAATTTAGTTTTTTAAAAAAGAGAAGAGTGCCCCTGAAATTTATTTTAATCTGGTTTCATCTGTATAAAAATGTTCTCAGTTGGAACTTGGCTGACTGTATCCCAAAAAGTAATTGTTTCTGGGTCTCCACCCTCAAAGGATGACCTCAATCCTTCATGGGGGCACTTTGCTTTTGGAATTTAAAGAGATTAAAACTTAGGGAATTAGACATTCAGTTTACACTAATAGAGGCACTCAGCAAAGAGTGTAATAGGTGTTGTTAGAGAATGGTTGTGTTTGCCTTCCATGGTTTCTCCCTGGGTTTATGGTTTCAAGGAGCTGTTTATAATTAAAAGGAAAGAAGCTGCTGTAGCAGTTCACAGTAAGACAAAGAACCAGAAAGCAGTCCTTATTTCATTTCATTTTACTTTATTTCATTTCACAAAGACAGCACTTAGGCTTTAATTTTCACTGTTGTCCACTATCAGTTATTTGTTTCCCAGACATGCTCTAGATAGCTACAACCCATTTGTAAGACAGTTATTTTGTGCATTATGGTCTAATGTCTGGCAAAGCATTTCCAAGTTGCCTATTATTGTAAAAGTTAAGAACTCTGACAGAGATATTAGGAATCATAATGATGCAATATTTATGAGGCAAACTACCAGGTAATATCTAGTGATGGGAAAGAGCTAGCAAACACTTTCAAAATAAGTTTGCTATTAGTCAGCCATTGTTAACTCATGTAGAGGTAGAAACAAGTCAGACATCCAGGATTAATTTCTAAGCACTTGCTGTGCACCTTTCTGGATTCCAGAGTCCAAGGAGGACAGTTAAAATGACATGGGCATTTTAAGGTTGTTTAATATTCTGAATTAGAAAGGATAATTAACAGCAGATGGCAGATCCTTCTGCTGTTGACTGAGGTGCTAATAAGAATATTGTCCAGAGGGGAGGACCTTTCTTTTTTTTTTTTTTCCTGTATGCGGGCCTCTCACTGTTGTGGCCTCTCCCGTTGCGGAGCACAGGCTCCGGATACGCAGGCTCAGCGGCCATGGCCCACGGGCCCAGCCGCTCCGCGGCATGTGGGACCTTCCCGGACCGGGACATGAACCCGTGTCCCCTGCATCGGCAGGCGGACTCTCAACCACTGCGGCACCAGGGAAGCCCAGAGGACCTTTCTTGAGTGGCCCACAGGATCCTCTCTTTCTCTTCCTCTTTAAAAGCATTAGCAAGTTAAAAAGGACAGGTCTGGACAGAAGGGAGACATGGATTCCATCTTTTTCTCCCTCAATTTTCCCACCTCTCAACTACCACCTTTTATATGTGTTTTTTGGGGGAGGGCATTAGGGGTGAAAAATTTGGTTCCAATGCCCCCCACCCATGTTATTTATTATTTATTTATTTATTTATTTATTTATTTATATCATGGAAGACCCTGTAGAGAAGAACTTTGCAATAGTAAAATTTTGGCCTTCAAGGTGTGAAATCATGCCATAAAAATTGTAGAAATCTCCAAACTATAGCACCGTGACCATGGCCTTTGTGTAAATTTGATTCCTAGCTTTCAGGGTAAGGACTATCTCTTGCAAAATTTTGCCTAGCCCTGTCCTCCTCTCTGGTAAGTAGCAATATTTGTTTTGAGCATTGAAGCTTCCCGTTGCCTGAGAGTTCTGTCAAGAGGAAAAATGATAATTGTTATAACTGAAGTTATTGCATTTTTGTGACACTAGCAAAATTACTTGCAAAATAATCAAAACTAAGAAAGGAAAGAGATACTTTGCCGTCAGCGATCCCACCCAGCTCCACATAAAGTTTTTCAATTGCAATGTGATGTCCTCATAGTAATTTGGCAGCAAAACCTCTATGAGATTTTTATGTTGCATTTTTCCCACACCGTGAACCCAGGAAATGTGGGGAGCCTTCAACTTAAGTAAAAGGACTCCTCTACTCAGGCTCCATCCTCTCACCCCTCCTCTTGCCCAGCGCTGCAAGCATCTAGTTTTATATATTAAGGAACCCAGGAGACTCAGAGTTTCCAGTGAGGTTGCCTAGATGATAGATGTACAGAGACCACCCCTCTCCATTTCCCCCTTCTCCGTGCTGGGTTAATTCTGTCTCGGGGCACATGTTACTCTGCTAGTCACTGAGACAAGCTGCAGGTCCCGGACACCCTAGCTTACTTCTGGACATACAGAAACAGTAGGGGGACAGGATGGCCTCTCAGCTTCCCTGGCTTCATCGGGAAGCATGCAGTGTATGGTGTGAGGTTTGAAGCGTGCTTTGGAAGGACTCAGGGCGAGGGCTAGTTACCACAGAGAAAGGAATTACACCACAGCTGGAAGCGGTCAAATGATTCTCTCCTGCAGATGTTGGCACAGGGTGCTGCCTAGATTCCTCTGATGGGAAGTGAGAATAGCAGTAACCAACCAACATGTCCTGGAACCCACAGTCTTCTTGGATTTAACTTGAACACCTTGGGGAATTTTAGTTATGAAGATTTGACCTTTCTACAGTTGACGATGGCCCCAGCCACCAAGGTCGCTGGAGCATCTGCATCTATTTCCTGAGCACCATTGCATGGTAGTTGTGAACATGGACTCAGAGCAAAACGTCACAAATGTGAATTCTGGAACTGGGAGGTGAGGTCAAACTATGTGGTGTGAGAGTGAGGGAGGAGTAGCTCCCCAAAAGAAAAACTGAGGTGTCCCAGAGGAAGGAGTAGCATTTCTGGAGTAAGTTAGACCAGTTCTCCCACATTGTAGCGCTGTAGGCTTGACCACATTCTAGAGCCTCTGTACACTTCAACCACTAAATAGGGTTAGTAGTATCTTTTGGCGTGTGTTCTTGAAAGGACTCAATGAGATTAAATTGTAAAACTGTGCATAAAGTATCGGGGACATAGCAGGCTCATAGAAAGGAATTTAAAAACTTAGATCTAGCCTATCTATTGCTCTCTCTTTGTATTAGACATTCTCTAAGGTTCTTTGGACTTGGTTACTCTTTTTATCATTCCCTTAGCCTCTGAGTTTTCCTAAACTCAACATAAAGAACCCCTTCTAGTTACAGCTTTGAATCTGGCCTTCTGTATCCCCTGGGAATGAAACTATTTTTTGTATGTGTTTATCGTGGTGGTCATGATTATTAATTTGTCATCAAAAGAAAGTGTATCCTTAGTCAGTTAGTTTCTGCATCCCATCTCACACATTTCTAAAATCAAAGCCCTGAAACACAGAACTCAGCCTGTTGGTGAAGCAGGCCTTTTAGTTTGTGTAGCTCATGCAAAAAATGTTCCCTGCGACCTGCCTCCCTAATAATTCTTGAGGGTTTAACTTATGCTCAGATAGTTACATCTGGTTCTACAGTTAACAAATGGGTCAGAAGGAAAAGAAGGAGTGAAAAAAACCATTCACCGCCCCCCCATTTTTTTCTCAGTGTGAAGTCATTTGCTTTTCTTTCTAGCCCATACCAAGTCTTCAGAAGTTGAGCCAGGCAGATGGTGAGGTTACAGCTTGGGCAAAATGTGTTCTAATGTTATCAGCTTTCAAGGAGCACATGGAGCATAGAGGAAAGATGGTTTGTGGTATTTTTGTTTATTAAATTTGATGGTTGGATTATGACATTTATATTTATTAAATGTACAGAATCTCATCCATCACTGTTGACAGTCAGAACATGTCCTCTGCGGTTGGCATAGCCTGTCTCTTCCTGCAAAGAGATCTAACATTCTTATTTGGGAGACTAAGAAGAGGTGGAAAAAAAAGGAGATCCACCCTCAGTGCCACCACCCTGGGGAAATGGGAGTATGAGATAAGTGTGATTGTGTTTGATTCTGTCACGTTAAAAAACCTTTTCCTTGTTTGGGTTGTGAGTTGGTTTGATGGTGCTGTGGAGGGAATATTCAGCGGCATGGGAGCAGTGTAGCCAATGAACCCAGCGCAGGAAAAATATATAGAAGGAGGGCTCTCAGCTTTGACCCATTAAAATCCTGGCATCGGCTATTGTTGAAATAACGTCGCGATGGCTTTGTCTAGTGGCTAGAGCACTTCAGCAGCCAGGCGTCTTCTTTATGCTCTGGATTTTATTACCTACCAGATGTGGGCCTCTTGGATGTTTTATTAGAGCACCAGGTGAGCTGATGAAAGGACAGCACTCCAACTGCCTTCCAAATGACGCCGGGTTCACTTGAGCTTTGTTTACATGTAAGAGGAGACAAGGGCTGGCAAGGCTTAGGGACAAGAAAGAAGGCACTATCCCCCATAAAATTTCTCAGTGGATCTTAAGGTGAAAGAGACGGTCTGCTTGCTTAAGGTTTACGGATCTTTTCCAGAGTATAACTTAAAGATGTTTTTATAGCCAATGTGCAAATGAATGAACCCAAATGTGGCTGGGTTCAATCTCTCCAGCCACATAACATTCCAAAAATAAAAGGTTCATGTTGGCTTGAGCAAACCCAGTACATTTGGAAACCAGTTAACCCAACGTATTGCCTGCACAGCCTGGAAACTTTTGAATTATAAGTATTTAAGTTACTAACCTGGAGAAGAGATTAAGTTCTTTTCCTTCCCCCATCCCACCTCCTTGGCCTCCCTTTTAGGGCTAATGATGGGTTCTAACTTCAGTCATTAGTGTCCTAGTTGACATTTTCTAAAGCAGCAGCCCACGTGAAGCTGCTGTGTCTAAGGAATATTTCAAGCAGTACCGAGCATTTAGGTAGGCTTCACACAGATTTTGACTGCCAGGTACTGCCTTCTTTTAGGTTTACTTAGGACTTGGGAAATAGTTTACAAGAGTCCCATATACTAGCCTCATTCTTTTTTAAAATTGGGACAATATCTGTGCATAGTACTATAAGTCATTAATCGAGCATCTTTTGGGTACAGCTCTAGTCTATGTATTATGAGGGCTATTAAACAAAAGTAAATGGCAGTTTATCTCCAGAGAGTTTAAACAAAACATACCAAAAGCCAGACCTCTATGAAGAGGCACAATTTCCTGCTAGAGAGTGTGTGCGTGTGTGTGTGTGCATCAGATTACATAAATGGACTGTAAACATCTCCAGGGGCGGGAGAGAGTGCAGGTCCTGGGTGTTAACAAGGCAAAGGTCATGAGTGCACTCCCCACATGGTCCAGTTGGCTCTGCTCCATCCCACTGTCACAGAGGCCCCCTCGGAGGTAATCCACCCTGACTATTCCGTAGTTCACATGAGTGAAGCCAGGACTCATTTATGGCGGGGAGGATGGATACTCTAAATCTTTGTCTCTTCTTGACTAAAAGCAATTCTTTGCAAGATATTATAATTTTAATTCTACACACAATATAGTTACTGCAATTCTCATCTGCTACTTGAATGAATGGATATTTGTGAGCACATACTATATGCAAGACTATATATAATATATATAATATATATTATATATTTAAATATATATATAATACATAAAATATATATTTTATATACATTATATATATATTCCTCATTTGATTCTCACAACAGCTTTCTGTGGTAGGGATTTAGGACCACCGTTTAACTGCTAAAAAATCTAAACATCAGAGCCTGGTATGTAGTAGATGCTTAATAAATATGTGTTAATGACTAAATGAATGAAACTCAGATTAAAAGTCTTGCTTTTGCTCCTGGTCGTAAAGCAAGTAAGAGGCAATGCTTGGAACCCAATTCACGTGGCTCCAAAGCTTGCTCTTTTCTTAACAGTGCACGTGAGAGACAACACAGTTAGGTCACTGCCCAGTCCTCAGGTGGGTGTGGTTCAGGAAAGAGTAGCACAGCTGAGAAGATGTTTCCATCTCTGCACCTGAGGGCTATGTTGCAGACACAGCCATAGTTGTGGATCTCCCAGCTCTTCCTTCTTTGTTCTTTGGAGCCCCAGCTATGGAACAGAGAACAGAAGAGTATTGGGCTTGGAGCTTCTCATCTCCCTGGAAAGATGTGCAGCCAATGCAAGGTGTGAGGACCAGTGGTGCTGAGGGAGTGGCAGCAGAGGTAAGCGTCCTAGACCCAGAAGCAGTCCTGAAATCTTTGATCTGTGTTTGCCTCTGGTAGTCACTAGACCCCTGAAGAACAGATTTCAGGGTTCCATAGGTTGAAACAACCAATTCCACACTCAGAAGAGAACTGCTATTTTATTGCCCCAATTAACTGCTCTATTTGTTTATAAATTCTTCCCTTTTCTGTTTTATGATGCAGTTGTGGTGTGTTTAATGGAACTGAAAGATTAAAACTGGCAAGATGACTGCATATTACGTTTCCAAAGCTAATAAATGGTTTGAATCCAGAATGTTTGTGGCCCTTTCCAAAAATATTTGGTTTCTCTAAAAAGCAACAGCTGTTGGGAAATGGATGGAAGTTTTTACTGTAGTGTGTATAGCATTCTATTTAATGCTTTTATTCCTTTGGGGAATTTGGCTGCCTGATAACAGATAAAACAACAGGGACTTAGTAAAATATAAAAACTCATGATGTTAAAATCAGCAAGTTGGATGTTAAATTTAAAGTCACACAAGAAAACCAAGACTCTCTTTCTAAAAATACTTTTTGCTGAGTGGAAATATTTTGCTTCTGTGAAAATAGGTATAAGTTTTTAAAAAATCACTTTTCACTAATATTTCTATTGTATTTTTCAGTTTACAAAGCACACATATATTTAAAATTTAGATTTCACTACAATTCTTGATATTCTAGAATGTGCATCCCATTGCTTTTTCTTTAAAATAAATTTATTTATTTGTTTGTTTATTTATTTTTGGCTGTGTTGGGTCTTCGTTGCTGCCCGCGGGCTTTCTCTAGTTGCGGCGAGCGGGGGCTATTCTTTGTTGCGGTGTGCGGGCTTTTCATTGCGGTGGCTTCTCTTGTTGCTCTTTTTGCAGAGCAGGGGGCCTAGAGCATGTGTGGGCTCAGTAGTTGTGGTGTGTGAGCTCAGTAGTTGTGGTGCATGGGCTCTAGGGCACACAGGCTTGAGTAATTGTGGCTCAAGGGTTCTAGAGCGCAAGCTCAGTAGTTGTGGTGCATGGGCTTAGTTGCTCCGCGGCATGTGGGATCTTCCCAGACCAGGGCTCGAACCCCTGTCCCTTGCATTGGCAGGTGGATTCTTAACCACTGTGCCACCAGGGAAGCCCCATCCCATTGCTTTTTAAAAACAAACACAACAGTATGAGGCTGGTGTCCCAAAGGCTGTCACCCTTGCTTTTGGCAAGCTGCTAAAATCCTAAGTCTGGAGTGGGGCTCAGCAATCTGAGTTTTTAACAGGCCCTTAGGTGATTCTGACACAGGTGCTCTACAGACTTCATTTTGAGAATCCCAGACTAACAAGGCAGAAGGTTCACAGGAGACAATTCTGCTTAGTTGACAGGCAGAGAAATCACAGTCCAGCTCAGCTCTGGCCCCCGCCTCTGTGCTCTATTAAATGGATTTAATCTCACCCCTGGATTGCAGGTTTGGCCTCCACTTGTTGCTTCTAAGCCTCTGCAGGGCGGCTGCCCCACTGCACCGTCAGCTGATTAGCCCCTGCCTTGGCTCCCGATGGCATCAGTGGTCACCAGGGAAAGGGATAGACATGATGTGCTCCAGTGGAAAGGGAGCTGGACTCCAAGTGAGGAAGTTTAGTGCTTTGAGTTTTATGTGTGAACCCTGCCGCTCCTTTGCCATGTGAGAGATTGAAGGATTGGTGAGAAAAAAGAGGAAAAGAGAGAAATAAGAGTAAGATAATGAAATTCTATCTTTCCTTACTTTATGATTTCTACAGAGCTTTCTGTCCATCGAAGAGCTTCTAGAAAAAGATAGATGTGAGCTGAAAGGTCCTAAGCACAAAAGGGAGAGATGGAGGACAAATGGGGGAGTGGATGAAACCATAAGAGGCAAGGAAACATGCGTGGGTTACACAAAGTGGTGCGTCCCATCCTGAGATTCTCCATGGCAGGGAGAGAAAATGGTGATGCCCTCAGCTCCTAGAGGAGAAAAGTTGTAATATCAGATAATGGTAGATTGTCAGAAGTACAGGGAATCTTCAGAACCGATTATGAAATGTAAGTCCAGAACTGTTTGGTCTGTAACAGTTCAACATTTTGCACGATTTTTATTATCATGGAAAATAAGAACCAAAAGCTACCATATAACCTTGCTCCCACCCTCTCTCCACTCCTCACCTGATTCATGTTATGCCTCCCAGCACTGGTTTCTCTTAAAAAAAAACCTTTCTAGTTGTTCTGGCATGAGTTAGAAAGCGGTGGGCTGGGCTCCAGGCCCGGTGCCCGCCTCCTGGGCCTGATTGCCCGCTTGCAGGGTGACTACGGAAGGCTCGGCTCACCGCTTTGGGTTCCAGTTTCCTCATCTGTAAAAACAAGGGGGCAAGGTGGTAATCTCTCCACCCCTTCTATGTCTAACAGTCTGGATTCCCTTAACATATTCAGGGTACTTTCTAAAGAACTTGCTAACCTTTTCCTGAAAGACAAAATAAAAGGTCACTCTTTAGAGCAAGTGTGACTTTTATTAAACATAAGGATAATTTCCCTAACAGTAAATAGACTAAAAGGTTTGGTCTCTATTAGTCTGCAAGGGCTGCCGTAAAAAAGGTCCACTGAGTGGGTCGTTTAGACAGAAATTTCTTGTCTCATGAGTCTGGAGGCTAGAAGTCCGAGGTCAAAGTGTCACAGGGTTGATTTCTTCTGAGGCCTCTCTCCTTGGTTTGGAGATGGCCATCTGCCCGCTATGTCTTCACGTGGTCTTCCTACTCTGTGTGTTTGTTTCCTAATCTTTTCTTATAAGAACATTAGTCAGATTATAACTCACTCTAATCATCGCATTTGAATTTAATTACCTCTTTCAAGATCCTTTCTCCAAATACGGTCACACTGTAGGTCCTGGGGTTAGGATTTCAACATATGAATTTGGGGTGGGGCACAATTCAGCCTATAACAATCCCCAAGTCGGGCATTCTTTTGGAGTGTGGAAAACATCTTATACCTCAGATTGCTTGGGCAAAGCCCCAGATTAGAGGAGCAAAGAGGAGGATTAGATGAACTCTTGAAGACCTCACCAGTTCTAGGGGTTTGTGATATTGTGTAAAGCTCCTCAAACCCAACATCTCATCGCCGGGAACATGAACAAGAAAGGGGTGCAAAGAGCAGAGCTGCAGGAAAATAAAAGAGCAGATGACTTGTACTTCAGGGAAAGTGAAGATGGAAAAGAACTCTGAAGCATTTGCATTTGGGGCCGTTTCATTACATCGTAAGGGCAGAGGTACTTTATCACACAGCTATTTGTTTGATCTGTGCCTGAAGGTGAACTTTTAGAGAGGATAAGAGTCTATTTCACATAAATCCCACTTTTAGCAAACGAAAGGCAGGATCCTGCTGAGGACAAAGGAAAAATTCATGATGCAATTCCACATATCCTCATGGGTGTCTTTTTATGGCTAAGAAGGGGGAAGAAGAATTCCTTTCCAATGTCACTGTGAAAGCATACTTACAGATTACTCTTTCTGATTGTTTGGACAGTAAAAGCAAGTAATGAGTCTCACACCACATATCTCTGGTTTTTATTGTCCCAATAACCTATTTGTCTTCTTAGGTACATTCTCAGCAGCACCGAGTACTCAGAAGAGAATGAGCGCATAGGTTCTGGTGCTCAGGCCTGCATCCCTCCCTATGGCTTCTCACGGCCAACAGTCCACTGTTGGTCAATCACCACCTTTGTTTTCCCTTTGGGAGAAGATGTACATGGTATTCACAGTGAATTACTCAGACTCTCAAGGCCAGCCACCAACATCTGCAGAAAATTATACATCGTCCTCAAGAAACCATCGCTCCCTGCAATGAAATCCATTTCTTTAATAACTAAAATAGCCTCAGCATCCAGCCTTACACACACACACACACACACACACACACACACTCACACACACACACACACACCAGTTTAGATGGTTATCTATGACATTAGCTTATTTGTAGGTCATTAACTTCTGGAAACTATTTCTTAACCACGTTTTCAGCTCACACTAGTGAGGACTCACGGGCTTTATATTAGTTTTCTATCGCCGCTGTAACAAATTACCACAAACGTAGCAGCTTAAACAACACAAATTTATCTTCTTACAATTCTGTAGGTCATCAGTCCAACACAGGTCTCACTGGACTAAAATCAAGGTGTTGGCAGCGTTAGGGGAGAATCCTTCCCTTTCCTGCCTTTAGAGGCTGCCCACATTTCTGGGCTCATACCCCCGCCTCCTCCCTCTTCAGAGCCAGAAAGGCTGTATCTCTCTGACTAGTTCCTCTGTAGTCACACCTCCTTCTGCATCTCTGACTTCCTCTTCTACTTTTAAGGAGATTGGGTCTACCTTCATAATCCAGGGTACTCTCCCCATTTCAAGGTCCTTAACCTTAGTGACATTTGCAAAATCCCTTTTGCCGACTAAGGTTACATATTCACAGGTTCTGGGGATTAGGACATCTTGGAGGGCCATTATTCTGCCCACCAAAATTTAGCTGCTCATTTTGATCTCTTCATTTGCAAAATCAGAGAAAAAGATGCACGCCATTTTAAGGCAGAGATTCTTGTTCTGGAACAACCCAGTTTTCTTTTTCTGTCTGCTCAGGTGTTTCTTTTAAGTCATAGGGAGATGAGGGGGCCTACATTTAGAGCCCACAAGGGAGGGGTGTACTGTCTGTCAGGAGATCTCTTCCTGACCACCCAACCATGCAAACTAGTGGAAATCTTGATGCCACTTTGATTAGTCATGACCTCTGTTGTAAACCAAACATGTAATATTTATATGCATTTATTTAGGCAAAGCCTTACATGAGTCCCCTTGGCCCGCTATGACTGTTCAGGTGTCTCTTGGGTCTTGCATCACACAGTCAGAGCTCCTCCCTCAGGATGTTCTTCGTGCTCCATTGTGTTTGCCCATGTTCTCATCTGTTGATGCAGGACAACTTGCAAGGTGAGAACTCTAACTTGTTTCTTTCGTGCTCCCAATACCTAGCACAAGGCCTGGCGCATGAGCAGTGTAATAAACACTTGTTGAATTAATGATAACTCTACATAAAAGCTCCTACTCATAGCTTTTCAAGCCCAGCCTCTGAGGTAAGTGGATGGCCTGGCAGACATACTAGAGATAGATTAGGGATCTGAAGACAATTAATTTTTCCAGTTTTAATATTGGATTAAATTGGGGAAATTCAGGGAGTTGTTGTTGGTTCTTTTTTTAAAATAAACTAATCAGGCAGAGAAATTATATATATTCAATAATTAAATTTCCAACACAATATTAAAACCTACCAGTGGTGAACCAGGGATGTAATGTAGTATTCAGGAAAGCACTCTGATCTAAGAACTAGAATACTTGAGTTCTGTTTAAGTAGCTGGGTAATTTGGGAAAAGTCAGTTGCTATTTATGAGATCCTGTCCTTACCACTAAATGATTCTATTTGACACTTAACGTAGGCAATAGCCAAGGGCCTTCTCAAGGCTGAAATGCTGTCATTTCCATTGTCTTCTTATTCTAATGTGATGTGACTCAGTCTTTCCCAAAGTATAGAATGGGGAATGTGGATCACTGGGGAAATGTAACATGATTTTAGGGGGTACATGAATTAATATTCCTAATTTTAACAATTTATTGAATGGACTGAACATCATAAGGTACAATCAGGAAAGAGCATTGTTTTGATTCCCTGCCGCCTTCCCATTTGCCCTGTCATATCTTCATCCTGCTTCTGGATAATATTCTAGGCCAGTTTCATAACTTTTCTAATCACTTTTGGGTAATTAGTTTTTCTCATTGACAGATGAAAAAAGCCTCATGTTCAGATATTGAAAATACTAGTAAAATGAAAATCAAAATTTTAATCTTTTATCCAATTCAGAGTTTCTACCCTCTACCGTCTGACCCCTGATACTGAAGACCAATGGTAGGAAAAGGGAGTGATATTTAATTTTGCTTTCCTTGCTTCACAGATTCCAATTCACAATGTTGCCTCTGGTTCTCCCAGAGTCAAAACCAGGAGGAAGATTAGAGGAAAATAGAAAGACTGGCTTGCCTGGAGCTGTTGTAAGCTTATGGTCATTGCCTTCCTTGTGACAGAGGCTGGCTCTCTCTGGAAGTGTTTTCATGGTTCCTTTGGAGCTGCTTCCACCATTCTACTAAAGACCACTCCCCAATGAGCTAGTGTACTCTCTGACTTTGTATGATACCCCTTTGGATCCTATCTTTTGGCAGTTTATCTCAATCAGCCTTTTTCTGCTGGGGTTCTGACCCCAGCATATAGATCTTAGGCAGTATCCTTTCAAGATGGCACTAACCCCTCTATCTTCTGGGGCATCATCCATGTGGCTCATAGGAGCTCACATACACCTTGCTCTGTCTGTCATTTACAGAAGTGCACCTTGTTCCACTGGCCCTCTCTCCTAACCTCTTTCCCTCTGACTTCTTCAGTCCTGCAAACTCCAGGAAACACAATTTGGGCTTCTCCCAAGAATTTTCTAAAGCCTCGGAGCTGCCCAAGGCTTGCCTCCAGCTAAGGAGTAAGAGGTCATCCCCCATGTCTGGCAAGTATCATCAGTCTCTGTGAGTGGTTTTCTTGAGGTCCCCTTACTTTGCTCAAGGTTGAGGAGCAAGAACCCACGGGAAAGAAAAGAAGACACCATAGTTTTCTGTATTCCAATGAAGTATTCTCCTCCTGATGAATCTTCAACTGTCTCTTGACAGTCTTAAAGGACCAGCTTGGCCACCTGTGAGTACCTTGCTTTAGACTGCTGGGGTACTGCTCAGCACTTTTTTAAAGCTTTGAAACTTTACCTAAAATTCTAAGATGGCAGAAAAAGTCCCCTTTCACATCTTGTTATGTATGTATGTTACTATGAATCAGAAATGTATATAACTTATCAAATCTGTGATTTTGTAGACATTATTGTTTAGGATTAGAATAGAGACAAAAAGTAGAAAGCTTAAAGAAAAATGGAATGAATGATAGCATTTGGCTCATGGATATGGCAAAAACCATCACAGTGATATTTTCTGGCTGTCATGTTAAGCAGAATATAAGGCTGAGACAGTAATTCTCCCCCTTTCCTGCCTGTGACAAAAACAATGCTTACTGAGGACTGAAGACCAAATTTTTAGTCTATTGTAGCTAACATACAATGGGACATTTCCTTCATTAATTTCAGAGTCAATTCTTCCAAGGTTCTTCTTAAAAGTAAAAAGATGCTAATTTCTAAGTTATAAGAGAATAATCTGTTTATCAGGATGAGGAATTATCATAAAATATAAAATAAGTGCTAAATATGGTGGTCACATACAGAATTGTAAAGACCTCTATAAATAATTTAACCATAGTTAAAAACGATTGATAAAAATGGTCTGTCTTTTTTCTTGATTACTTAAGGTAGTGTAAAGCAACGTATTGAAAATATCAAGGAAAGAATTAAAAGCATGGATTTCCATGAAAAAGAGGTTTTATAGATGAAAGAGCATTAAATTTAGAATAAAAACTTCCAGCTCTGCAATTTACCTACAGATAGTATGATCTTGGGCAAGTTCCTTAGCCTCCCTGACCCTGTCTTTGTAGAATCTTCCCTCAGAACCATTCTGGAAGTGTTCAAGAATCAAGTAAGACAATGTATGTGAAATGGAGAACAATCTAAAGAGCACCGTACAGTACTTTATCAGTCAATACATACTAGCTGTTGTTTTTAATTTTTTTCATTGAGGTATAATATACCTACAATAAAATGTATCAATTTTAAGGTACAATTCGATGTGTTTTGACAAGTGTATATAGTCATATCACTGACACCACAGTGATGTTATAGAACATTTCCCTTACCTCAAAGTATTCTATTGTGCCTTGTTCCAACAATTCCTTCCCATATCCCTGGTTTAATCTTTTGTAGAATTTTATATAAATGGAATCATGCAGTGTGTAGTCTTTTGTGTCTGGCTTCTTTCACTTGGCATAATGCTTTCAATATTCATCCATGATGTTGCATTTATCAGTAGTTCCTTTTTATTGCTGACTAGTATTTCATTTTGTGGATACACAACATTTTGATTAGCCATTGACTAGTTGGTGGGCATTTGGTTGTTTCCAGTTTCTGGTTATTATGAACAAAGTTACTATTATCATTTGAGTATAAATCTTTGTATGGATATGTTTTCATTTTTGTTGGGTAAATACCTAAAAGTGAGGTTGCTGGGTTGTATAGTAAGTCCATGTTTAATTTAATAAGACACTGCCAAATTGCTTTCCAAAGTGGCTGCATCATTTTGCATTTCCACTAGTCATGTATGAAATTCCCAGTTGTTCCACATCCTCAGTAACACTCAGTATTGTCAGCCTTTGTAATTTTGTTAATCTAGGGAGTGTGAAGCGATATCTCATTGTTTTGATTTGCATTTCTCTAATGATGAATGATGTTCATCATATTTTCATATGACTATTTGTCATTTGTATACCTTCTTTGGTGAAGAATCTGTTCAAATCTTTGCCAGTTTTTAAAGTGGAGTTTGTTTTCTTATTATTGAGGTGTAAGAGTTCTTTTATATGTTCTAGATAAATGCCCCTTATAGGTATGTGTTTGCAAATATTTTCTCCTGGTCTGTCACTTGCCTTTTTATTTTCTTCGTAGTGTCTTTTGAAGTGTGAGAGTTTTTGTGTTGCTGTCTTGTAGAAACAAGATGTGTTCCTCCCTGCCAAATTTGATTTAGGTGTTGAGACTTTGATACAACACGTGCACCAAGAAGGTATGAAAAGGTTTATTACTCAACAATGAGACTTTCTGGGGAGAGCAGGGCAGGCCCCTAAACAGGTCCAAAAATGGCTTGAGAAAGCAGGGAAGAGACTGGTTTTGTTTTTATTGTAATTAGGGAATGGGGTTGGAGTGAGGGTTCCTGTGTATGAGAGCCAGGCCTTGCCTGTTTTGAACTTGGCAACAAAGGTGGGAGCACCTGGGCTTTTTTATCAGCTAGCCCAGATGTGGAGCAGAAGGGGAAGGTGGAATTGTGGGGTTTGAAAGATGTCAGCAGTAAAAATGAAACATCAAAATGTCAGGCTCCTTATTATGGTTTAAATTTTTGTAAAGACTAATTTATCATAGTTTTTCTTCTGTGGTTCATTTATTTTTGTGTTTCCTAAGAAATATTTTCATAATTTAAATAAAAAGCTTTTTCCTATATTTTCTTTTAGAAGTTTTTATATCTTTAGATATTTCATTTAAGTGATCTGTTTTGAGTTAATTTCTGTACATGGTGTGAGGTAAGGGTCTAGGATTTTTTTTTTCATATGATCAATTCTTCAACAACCTTTTTTATTGAAAAAGACTATTCTTTATCCCATTGAATTACCTTGGCACCTTTGTTGAAAATCAATAGGCTTTGGATATCAGGGCCTGTTTCCGGACTCTCTATTCTATTTCATTGATCTATATGTCTCTATTTACTCCAATACCACACCATCTTTACTACTGTAGTTTTATAAGTCTTGAAATTGGATAGTATAATTACTCCAAATTTTCTCTTCTTTTCCAAGTAACTCAACTGTCTAGATCTTCATTTTCACTTCCATACAAGTTTTAAAATCCGTTTGTCAATTTCTACAAAAAGGCCTGTTGGGGTTTGGTTGAAATTGCATTGAGTCAATAGATCAATCTAGGGAGAATTGACATCTTATCAGTATTGTGTCTTCTGATAAATGAACACAGTTCATTTCTCCATTTATCCAGGTCCATTTTTAATTTCTCTCAAAAATGTTTTGTGATTTTTGGTGTACAGGTTTTATCCACATTGTATTAATTTTTCCCTAAGATTTTTTAATATTTTTGATGCTATTGTAAATAATGTATGCTTTTTTTTTTCAGTTTCAGTTTCCAATTGTCGAATTTTTGTTTCCAGCCAAGATGGAATAACAGGGGCTGGATGTATTCTCTCACTAAAACAACTAAAAATCTGAACAAAATAGATAAAACAAAAGATTTCAAGTCATGGGACATCAGGCAACGATAGGCAGTGATTTTTTAGTGATGGAAAAAAAAAAATGAGGCGAGCCCTATGATTGCCTAGCCTATCACCTGGAGAGTGTTTCCAGGCCACAGAAGAGAGGGCAGCAACTCAGGCAGAGCCCAGCAGTCTCTGGAGTTGAGAAAATAGAGGTAGGCATTCAGGGAGGCCAAGCTGGCTAGAATTTGCAGGTCAGGGTACTAGAGAGAATAGAACTGCACTGAGAGAGAATTCAGAGGTCTGCAGAGAGTCCCCCAAAGTCTTCAGCTGAGTATGGATCAGTGCATGCTGGAGAGGAAACTACCAGAAGCCAGGGAAAGAATCACTCAAAAAGTTTAGAGTAAACAATACTTAGAGCCCACACAGAGCCAAGAATAGTTACTGTTCCTACCAGTGACAGTAGAAAAACCTCAAAAACTTCATAAGCTTTAGGCTAAATGCTGCTTTGGTTCTAATTAACAAAGCTTAACAGCAAGACTCAAATGGGTCAAGAGTAAGTGTTTCTAAGTAATGTAAGTGCACCCCATAACTAAACTAAAGAATATTTGGGAATACAAAATCCAGCACTCAAGAAGGTAAAATTCACACTGTCTGGCATCCAATAAAAAAAATTACTGGATATACAAAGAAGCAGAAAAGTGTGATCTATAATTCGGGGGAAATTTCATTCAATTGAAAATGACCCAGAAATGACTCAGATGATAGAATTAGTGGACAAGGACATTAAGAGAATTCCTATAACTGTATTCCATATGTTTAAGAAACTAGAGGAAAGATGAAAAATGTTAGGTAGTGACATGAACAATATAAAAAAAGACCTAAATTGAACTTCTAGTGATGAAAACTACGATGTTTGTGTAAAGAAATGTATTGGATGGAATTAATGGCAGATTGAACACCAAAGAGGAAAAAAAATAGTAGATTTGAAGCAATAGAAACTATCCAAAATGAAACTCAGAGATTAAAAAAAAGACTGGGGATAAAAAGCCCCCAAACAAAAAGAGAGCATCCGTGAGCTATGAGTCCTAATATACGGCCTAAGATGTGTGTCATAGTTTCCTCGAAGGGAAGGGGAGAGAGGGGAGCATAAAAAGTATTTAAAGAAATAATGACTGAACAAATTTTCAAATTTGATGAAAATTATAATCATACAGATCCAGGAAGCTCAAAGCACCCCAAGAAACATGAATGAATCTCAAAATAATGCTGAGTGAAAGAAGCCAGACCAAAAAGAGTACATAGTCTATGATTTCATATATATTTGAAAATCTAGAAAATGCAAACCAATTTACAGTGACAGAAAACAGATGAGGATGGAGAAAGGGCATGGAGGGGTGAGAGAGAGGGATTACAAAGGGTCAAAGAAAACTTTTGAGGGTGATGGATAAGTTCATTTTCTTGATTGTGGTTATGGTTTCATGAGTGTGTATATACATGTAAAACTTACCAAATTGTACATTTAAATATATGCAGTTTATTATATGTCAACTGTACCTCAACAAAGCTGTTTAAAAGTTCCAATTTTTTGTTGTTAGTATATAGAAATATAATAGATTTTTTCATATGGACCCTGTATCCTGCAACTTTGCTAAACTCACTCGTTCTAATAATGCTTGTCATTGTTACTATTATTGTTGCTCTTGTGATTAAAATCATAAACATTATCAAAGGAGATATTTAATCCACATGTCAGAGCTTTGCAAACTGAGAACCACTCTATAAGTTATTTTATTAACTATAATAGAAAAATCTTTTTATTCTCACGGGTACCTAAGCAGAGGGGGTTTCTCCGTAGAAGATTAAGGCCTGGATATACTGAGATCCTAGCAGTCACATGAGAACAGTAATGCACACAGGACTCTAAATACTCAAGGGCCAGGCCATCATCCTTCTCTAACAATTGCAGGAAATGGACTCAGATCCCTTTTCCTTAGAGCTCGTGTGCCAGCTCCCCTGGTAGGGAAACCCCTGCATCCTGTCTGCTCAGGATTTGATGGTTGGTGATAAAATAGGCCCGTGCTCTCCAAGAGCTGGGAACTGCTCAGAACAGAAGTATTTATGAGTTCCCTGGAAATGCCTGCTGAACGCACCCTGGAACCTGGCTGGAGAGCTTTCCCCTGCACAAGCATGCTTGCTGCTGCTCAGCTATTGAGCTCTTGTCAACACCAGCAGAGCAGGGGAGAGAATTTTCTACAGAGTCCAGCTCATGTTCCTGGCTTGCTATCCATAGCCTTCTACAAAAGACCTTCTCCATCCAGTGGCCCTGCCACTGCAGTTTTCCAGTTCCGTGTAACAGGACCTAGTGTTAGAATAACAGATCCTATTTATGCTTTATGAGGAATTAATTATTCAACTTTGGTAAACTTATTAAGCATTCTCTATGGGCTGCCAACAGCAGAGGATTATACTAGAGAGCAAATTGGATGTGCTGAAATCCATACATTTATATTCCATTGTTTTCCTAGCACTGTGAGCAAATATTATTTCATATGGACATCACATTTCTCTTTAGTCCTGTCAAACATCTGATGTGCACTCAAGTTTTTCCTTGCTCTATGGATGGCAGTGTGACAAGTTAGGCTTCCAGCTATTCCTCAGGGGCCTTAGCTAAATTCACATACCTCCAATTTCTCCTGCAGCTCTGATTTCCCCTCTTATGGAACTCATCTTTGCTCCAAATGTCTTCTTTAGCAACACAGAAACTTCAGCAATGGGTGAACACATTTTCTCCAAGTTCGGAAATTATTCAAACTTCAAGGTTTTTGGAATTTAAAGGGGATTCTTGGTTTCTGCATCAGGTCACCCATAACACAGTGCAACTTCTGTTTTAAAGTGGGATAAAAACCTTTTTAAGAGGCTTACTGAAATGGCTCAGAAGATTTTGTGGACATCAAATAGTTTTTAAAGGACAATATTTTGATAGTTTAATTATAAGGAAATAGGAAACATGCAGATTAAATTGACCCTAAAACACACATGGTTTTAAAAATTAAGGGCAAAGAATTCTGGCAAAATACATGTTTTGAATCTAAAACACATGAACAAAATCAAAAGGCCCAATGGATTCAGATTATAGCACTTGGACTGAGGTGATCTGCCATATAGAATCCTGAGGAGACCACAGGCCACTCCTTCGTGCTGTCTCTGATCTCCTTGTCACCTGAGATTCACTTTCACACCTCAGTTTTTGCCTCTGAAAATGAATAAAGATACTAAATCCCTCCTCTTGTCATTTCTTTTAGATTCTAAAATAAATTATATGCTCTTTGAATTCCAAGTATATAAAGTTTGTTTCTAAGCAGATCCATTTCTTACCTGAAGGAAGTGATGACTTTTACTCTGTTAAGCTTCTTAATTGTCAGGAAGTAGAGTGTCACTCTTGAGTCATGTAATTAAGGAACCCCAGTGTTTATATTTTCTTAAATACCTAAACAGGTATTTCTAACTTTTCTAGCCACAGAAACTATTAATCACCTAGTAAATGGATTAAAGGGCACTTGCTTTGGAGATCTCCTCCAGAAGGTCTCCTTCCCTCCTAGTGATTCTTCTTCCATGGAGCAGAGTTTAGGGATTCCCAGCAGACAACAAATTTGCTCATGGTGCCTTGTTTTGGTGCATTTGGTAACTGTGTGTGTATACTTGTCATTGTCTTTGAAACATTATTTGTGGGAGTCTTTGAGGCTTGTCATGGAGGCATGTTCCTCTAGAGAGGTTTTGCTTCTGCCTGGCGCTTGTGGGCATTACCAGTCCTTGACAACCTTTTGTCAAATTCAGAGTTTGAGGTTCTCTGGAACCTCCAGGCAAGGCAAACCCAGCTGCAAATACACATGAGGGTTGACCTGCGGCTGTTATATCTCAGAGACAGATTTCTTTTCTTCCCCCCTCTCTCCTTCCCTTCTCCACCTATGGGTGTAGTGGAGGCTAGTTTACTTCTGGTTGACACATACTCTGAGGATGTTGTCTCAGGGGTCCATTTAATGTGGAGAAGGTCTTTTTCTTAAGCTCCTCTCCTGCATTGGCCCTAAGCCTTGACCTCTGTACACCTCTGCATCAGACCAACAAAACTTAGCAAATACCTTCTGGCAAAGCATCTGGGGTGCTCAGGTCTTGCTTTCCTCTCTAGCTTCCCTCTTTCCCTTAGATTTCCTGGTATTTCCTTACAGCCTTGTCAGCGTCTACCATACACTTATGAGACTTTTTGGTTAATATTTTTTCCAATATTTTTAGTTGTCTTCTGCTGGAAATTTGGTCTGAAAAAAAAAAAAACCCTACAGAACTTCCAGAAATAGAACTTCTCTAGATATAAAGTTGAGTTGAAAGTTTCCAACCATCTGATAGCCAACAGATGCTAGCTCAAGGATTTGCATTAAGTCCGGACTTCAAGGCTTAGAACAAGGAGACCAGTTTCCACTTCTCCTGTACTAGCTGGCAATGCTTGTTCTACCATTTGGCATTTATGAAATCCTGTATCAGAGATTTTATGAGAATCCTATTTATCTGAGGCCTATACCAGCCCTATACCACATATCGTGGTGGTAAATGTGAGTTCTTTTCATACAATTCTAAGGAATTTGGGATATGACCTATTTCATTTATTTATTTATTTAGGGTTTTTTCTGGCCATGGCCTGTGGCATGTGGGATCTTAGTTCCCCGACCAGGGGTCGAACCTGTGCCCCCTGCAGTGGAAGTGCGGAGTCTTAACCACTGGACAGCCACGGAAGTCCTGCCGCCTATTTTAAAGGCTAAATTTAATTGGTCTGTCCTTCTGCTTGAGGAAAAAAGTGATATGTGTTCAAAGTGAGTTATACGATGTCATAAATTTATCCTCAGTAGAAAGCAAACTCGAAGTTGAGAAAAATAGTCTCAACTCCCCCACTACAGCATTTCCCTATTTTGCCTGAGTTGGTGTTAAACTGGTTTCCATGCTCTATCTCTGACATCAAAACAAAGAGGGTCCAGCCTGATGCAGAGTGATGCAGGCTCAAGCTCAAAGCCAACCACTGACTCCTTCAGGGTCAAAGGGTGGTCTGAATGCTGAAAGCAGGAAGCAGAACGCAATGCTCATGTCAGGCCTTTGTGGAAGCAAGGACAGTTTGCTTGTGGCCTCAAAGACAGGAAAATTCGAGTAGAAAAGAAATGCTCTTCTGCACCTGATGATTCTGTTTCTGACAATGGGCTTCTCTCTTGGCCAACCCCTCATTATGCCTGGGCAACCCCCCCCACCCCGCACCCAGAGCAGCAGCAGGGCCTGGCAAACAAAGAAGTGTTTTGTAATAGGTGCTCAGTGGATTTTAAAGAATGAATGGAGGAATGAGTGAATGAACAAACGAACAGAATGTCCTTTTCTTCCAGGTTGGCAATGTTCCTTCTGTTCTTCAGAGAGCGTTTGTCACCCTATAGCTCAGTGAATTGCTTCTTGACTTACTGGAAATAAATGGTACTTTCTTCACAATTGATGCCCTATCGCAGTAGTTTTTCAAAGTGTGGCCCACAGACCACCTGTATCCAAATTACCTGGAGGGTTGGTCAAAATTGCTAACTCCTGGGCCCCATTCCACAACTACTGAATCATAATTTCTGGGGATGGGCTCAGGAATCTGCACTTTTAACACAACCCCAGATGATTCTTTTGTACAAAGGAGTTTGAGAGGTGTTGTATTATGTGAACATTATCATCACATCAATAAACATTTATTAAGCAAACACTCTGTGGATTGCATATTTTAGTCTCCACTCTATGAAAATGACCTGTAGGAAGTCTGTAATCTGTTTTTATGTATTTTATGAGGTTGTTTGAGTCTTTCTAATGTTGGATGCATCTATTTGCCTTATCACCACAATCATCTTTATTAAAAAAATCCATACACATAGTGTGCCATGATGAGGTTTCTATAGAATGAGAAAATATTTCCCTCTAGACTCTAGACAGTTAAAATCTGAACTATGACGTACCATCGAAGACGTACAGTGCAGAACTTAAAGAGTTAGAGAGGAAGGGTGTTCCTTTCAGTTTTCTACAGTTTGGAAATTCCTCCAGTCTTGAAATAGTAATTCATTTAAGCAAGTTTGTCTTATCTTTGTCCAATATGGCTTCGTATAATTTTCATATAATTTCCTAGTCAGCATTCCTTTCATGAAGTGACGCGGGATGAGTCCAGAGTATTTGGCTTGGCTAATTTTCTCTTTGTTAAGGAAAACCCCATGGCTGTAAAAGAAACTGTGTGTTTTTGCTTTCATTTTTTTGAAAGAAAAAATGAATTTCTCAAAATAGGTCCATGTTCCTAAAAAGTAAGCTTGCATAAAAATTGTTCTTTTTGCCAAGTTCAGGAGATTTCTAATGCAGAATAGAAAGGATCAGGTAACGCGCTGAAGAGAGATTTCCATAATTAACTCTGCTGCATGTGAACAGAAAGCCTCTCCCCTCTCTAAATAACATCCTGTGTAAAAGAAATGTGGATTAAAAACACAATGAGTTAGGGCACTACATCCTTTGTTGCAGACAGTAGGGAAGTAATTGATCAGTTGCTTTTTATACAATGAGGCAAACCTCAGCTGAATCGCAAACCTCATGTTAAGAGCAATAAAAATATAAAGCGGTACTCGTTTGCAGACCCTGGTGAAGAACCATATTGCAGCAGATTTACTCTTTCCTTTATATAGGCCTCAGATTAGAAATCAGCTGAATTGGTAGGTTTTGAGGCCTCATTCGTCATGTGTGGTACTAGCTTGCCAAAGCAAACTGTGTTGCTGCGTAAACACGCGGTCTCCAGGAAAACCGGGTTCTGACACGGGCACACCCAGACCGACCTGGGGACACGCTTGAAGCATGCTTTGCCAAAGAAAAGGAACTGATTAAAAGAAAGGCTGCCAGGAGCCTTGTGAAGAAGAGGGTGTAGAGACATTAAGCCCTCTGGATCGTCTGAGGTTCTGCCACGCTCAGATGAGAAACACGCTGCTCCCTAGGCGGTTGGTAGTGTGAAGGAGAGTTCATTACACTTCTAAAGATAAAAGCCAATTTTATGACAGCTGAAAGGATTAAAATAAAACATAATATCCTTCAGTTTATGAAGGTGCATTGGTGGCCCATTGTCTGGGGTCACCCAGAATCTTGTACCCAGCTATGAGCAATAAGTTTAAATTGTCCAAAAAGAAGAAAACATTTTTTTTAGAAGATTTGGTTGATTTAGTGATTATTTAATAATTGTGCATTGCAGTAATTACAAAGAGTTTGATTTAGCTTCAACTCTCACCTCTCCGAAGGCAAATAGAGGATAGGTTTTTAATTATTTTAAAATGAAATCTCTGGAGCAATTTACATGCCCTGTACATTTTAACCAATGAAAGGGAAAATCCAAGGCATTTTCCTGCTGCAAGCTTCAATTGTGTAAAGGCAAAAGGGGCTAGGAGTTGTATATAACGGGTGAGCACAGAGTGTGTACTCAAACCAACCAGGAGTCGATAGGAGACGGGTTCCATTGATTAGGTCTGTTCTCTCACCTGCAGGCATCTAGCGGTTGAAAACTTTAAACATTAAAAAGTCCATCCACCAGCTGGATTCAGCTGCGCCAATATTGCTGCCACTTCATCTGCAAAACACACAATCTACCTCACTTCTAAAAAAGGGCAAGAAGAGAATCCTTCAATGGGGTAAAACAAATCTCACCATGGATTCAAAAAGGCCAAATCAATCTTGTTTTTCTCTCATCTTTTTCTCCTGGCCCATCTTATGTAAAGATGCTGCCCCTGGTTTATGTCTTTGATATCCTCCTTCATCTAGTGGAATTTGTGCTGTGTTTTAAGAGCTCTTCCAAACCATAAGTAGCATATTAATTAATTATTGGGTTAGTGAAACAAATTGCACATCAGTGTATTTTAGAATTATTCTCCGATTAGATTTGGTTTATTGAGTTAGAGGAGAAGGAGAGTGGGATTTCTGGTTAGAGTAGAGGGAGCAGCATGCAGGGTTATGTTCTGAATTGAGAAACGTTTTGCGCTTTCTGATTAAATAAAATCAAGCAGTGTATGTATGTGCAGCAGCTGGAAGAGGATAAGGGGAGGGTGATTCCGAGAATCAGATGCCATATTCCTTCTTTGGAAGATTTCTCCAACTTTTGGAAAATCTGTAGCTCATGTACAAGGCTGAAATACTGTCTGGGGAGGATATGCTGAAAGAGGAGAGAAAAGGAGTTGACATGTTGCTGGCATGGGGTCAGTAATGCACGGGGTCAGGAATTTAGAGTATTTCAGATGGCATAACAATTCGGGGCCTGGGATATAAAGGAAGGGAAACAGAAATCACAATGGACATTATGTCCAAACTGTCACATGCCACAGAGATCCCATTCAAGAAAAACTTTCCTTCAACATGTGGAAGTAGTACCCCACTTTCATTATTCCTGGTGTACGTACTCCTGAAATATTGAATTACTCATTTTGGGCCCTTTTCACTTACAAACTTTTCTTCCCTACATCAGGGATCCCTCCTCAGACAAGGTCCTCTACAGTCCCTGTATAATGCTGTACAGGGGGCATTTGTCAATGCCTTATAGAATCTGGCCACTGGCTCCTTTCAAATCACCTTCCCTGTGTTGCCCCCAGAAGCCTCTTCTCAGCCACTCTGGTTTGTTCTCTGAAGATTCCAAATGCCTTCCTGGGCATTTGCTCAGAGCGCAGCTCACTTTCTGCTTGATCCTCCTTCACCTCTCCACTTATCCAGATTCTACCCAGCCTTGGAGGTCCAGACAAACGCTACTTCTCTCAGGAAGCCCCCCTGATTTCTCAAACCCTGGAGCCCGTGATGCTTCTTTATGAGCCGTTAGCTTGGCAATTTGCTGACTGCCATCATATAGATCAGGGGTCCCCAAGCCCCGGGTCGCAGACCGCTACTGGTCCTCGGCCTGTTAGGAACCAGCAGCAGAGCAGGTGGTGAGCAGCGGGCGAGCCAGCAAAGCTCCATCTGCCGCTCCCCATCGCTCCCCATCGCTCGCATTACCGCCTGAACCGTCATCCCCCTCCCCCCGCCAGTCCGTGGAAAAATTGTCTGCCACGAAACCGGTCCCTGGTGCCAGAAAGGTTGGGGACCGCTGATATAGATCATTGTCTTACGTTGTTATTGACATCTCAAGGCTCTACTACGCTTTGTCGGTGTTCCTTGACTATTAGTTTCTTGAGTGGAGGGGTTGGGGAATCTAGGACAGTACCCTCTACGTAGTTTGCATCCAAAAAGTGTACAGTGATGAATTTGTAAACAGCAACAACAAAAAAGTACTGAGAAATGTTTCTTTCATTCCTTCCTATTAATATTAGATCTATTAAATTTAATTCATTAGATACTTAACTAAAAAACGAAAATTATTAGCATTTAAAAATGCATTTAATTTCTATTAAGGAGGCTTTAAGACACATGGACTATTTTATTTCTTGGCATAATACTTGTATTTTCTCATAAAATGAAATAGAATGATATTACTTTAAAGAAATGACATATTTCATCACATTCTTGTGTCTGTCCTTTTCCCTGTTACCTTCTTATTACTGGAGAATAGCGGATGAACTTGCCATGTGGCAAAAAATAAGAAAGGAATGGAGAGACAGATATCACCTTGGCTTTCTGATGCCTTCCTCTGAGAACTGTCCCGTGTTTGACCTCATTTCTTCAATCCACATCCACCCACTGCTTCTGTTCTTCTTTTACAGGTTGGGGCTGGGCAAGAGCGCAGTGTGATGCTTCATTAAATTACTGACCTGTTGGGATGGGCAGAGCACATCTAGAGGGAGCTAAGTGGTTAATTGCAATTCATGGACCCAGCCAAACTAAAATGCAGCTTGTTCACCAAACCATCCCCCTCCCCCTCCCTTTTCTCTGGATCAATCCCAGCCCTAATTAAAATGTAATATTCTCCTTATGTGACTCTTTGGAAAAGTTTGTGGAATGACCACATAATACAGAGCAGGTTTTCCAGATGTTCCCTGTCTTGGCTGGTATTCACATGCACAGCATCTCCACCCCCAAATTTCTCCTCTCTACACTTACCATATGACCTCCTCTCCCTTCCCACTTCTCCTTTGCTGTCCCTGATATGCTGTGCATAACTTCCTGAGTCTGATTGCTGTGCCTTCAGTGTATAAGAACCATTACTGAAATGCAGTGGGCCAAGAAAAAAGTAATACTTGCTTCCATGGAGCACTTTTATGCTATCTACAATGGAAAAAACAACTTTGAACTGCTTCCAAAACAACTGGCATTAAAATCACTTCTGTTTGCAGTTGAGATGGATTTTGCAGTTGAGATGGATTTTGCAGTAACCTTTCCAAACCTGCTTCCTCTGAATGTTCTTCAGTCCATAGAGTGGCTTTCTCAGTGAGAATTTAAAATGGTGCCCCTATAAACACTTGGCCTACACCTCAAAAGGTCATTTTCCAACACTCGCTCACGAGTGCTCGTGAAATCAGGGCCTGCAGACACAAGATCTCCACGAAGGTTGTACAGGCATGGTGATGTTATGAAACACTGTTCCAAACTGCGAATTAATAAGATTGGCCACTATGACACAGCCATCAGGTTTCAGCACATTTTTGATAATGTGATCACTTAGCATAGTTATCTGAGTTCAATTTCCCATGCCTCTCCCCACACATATTTTCCACATCCCTTCAGCCTTTTGATCTATGTTCCTTAGCTCTTATGAGAATTTCTCAATGAGAGGTTGCACTATGGCAACCTGTAAGCAAAATCCATGTTCAAAAAAAATCTATACTTTTTTCAAAATTTATGAATTAGTAGCTAATGTTTTCAAGTTGCAAGATTTCGCTCACAGATTTGGACTCGAGAGAGAGAGAGAGAGAGAGAGAGAGAGAGAGAATTTAGACGTAGCACTCTTCTGTTGGAACTGAGTCCAGTGGCTGCTTCCTTCACGGGGGGCAGGAACCATCCGCTTGTTGGACCTTCTGATTACAGGCATGCTTTCCCATCACCTGCCTGGCATTTTGACTTTAACATTTTGAGTCATAACTATTTCAGTTCAAATATTTTATAGACAGAAATTCAGCCAAGTAAGACATGTTTGAAGCCAGATGTTGTTAGTTAGCTTAAAAAGAAAATCGAAATTCTTCCTCCTGGGTAATATGTCTCATTTATCTATATTCTTGACACTGGTTTCCCAAGTAAACTGAGGTGTCTCACACAGCATACCCTAGTGGTTAATAGCAAGGGCTTTGGAGTCAGGTAGCCTTGACTACTTTCTAGCTGCATGGTGCTGGGAAATTGCTTAAACTCTTTGTGCTTCAGTTTTTCTATCTCTAAAATAGAAATACACCTTAACCCAGTGGTTCTCAACAGTAGTGTGCATCAGACTCACCTGGAGAGCTTGTTAGATGATGGCGGGCTGGTCCTATCTCCAGTCTCTGATTCAGTAGGTCTGGGATGGGGCCTGAGAATCTGTAACATCTCTAACAAGTTCCCTGCTGCTGCTCCAGCACCCACACTTTTAGAACGACTGCCTAATCCCCTAGGTGAAGATTAAAAGTGATAATTGTAAACAGAAATATAGATCAATGGAAGAGGATAGAAAGCCGAGAGATAAACCCATGCACATATGGTCACCTTATTTTTAATAAAGGAGGCAAGAATATACAATGGAGAAAAGACAGCCTCTTCAATAAGTGGTGCTGGGAAAACTGAACAGCTACATGTAAAAGAATGAAATTAGAACACTCCCTAACACCATACACACAAATAAACTCAAAATGGATTAAAAACCTAAATGTAAGGCCAGACACTATAAAACTCTTAGAGGAAAACATAGGCAGAACACTCTATGACATAAGTCACAGCAAGATCCTTTTTGACCCTCCTCTTAGAGAAATGGAAATAAACAAATGGGACCTAATGAAACTTCAAAGTTTTTGCACAGCAAAGGAAAACATAAACAAGACAAAAAGACAACCCTCAGAGTGGGAGAAAATATTTGCAAATGAAGCAACTGACAAAGGATTAATCTCCAAAATATACAAGCAGCTCATGCAGCTCAATACCAAAAAAACAAACAACCTAATCCAAAAATGGGAAGAAGACCTAAATAGACATTTATCCAGAGAAGATATACAGAATGCCAACAAACACATGAAAGGATGCTCAACATCACTAATCATTAGAGAAATGCAAATCAAAACTACAATGAGGTATCGCCTCACACTGGTCAGAATGACCGTCATCAAAAAATCTACAAACAGTAAGTGCTGGAGAGGGTGTGGAGAAAAGGGAACCCTCTTGCACTGTTGGTAGGAATGTAAATTGATACAGCCACTATGGAGAACAATATGGAGGTTCCTTAAAAAAGTAAAAATAGAACTACCATACGACCCAGCAATCCCACTACTGGGCATATATCTGGAGAAAACCATAATTCAAAAAGAGTCATGTACCACAATGTTCATTGCAGCTCTATTTACAATAGCGAGGACATGGAAGCAACCTAAGTGTCCATCGACAGATGAATGGATAAAGAAGATGTGGCACATATATGCAATGGAATATTACTCAGCCATAAAAAGAAATGAAATTGAGTTATTTGTAGTGAGGTGGATGGACCTGGAGTCTGTCATACAGAGTGAAGTAAGTCAGAAAGAGAAAAACAAACACCATATGCTAACACATGTATATGGAATCTAAAAAACAAAATTGGTTCTGAAGAACCTAGGGGCAGGACAGGAATAAAGACACAAACATAAAGAATGGACTTGAGGACATGGGGAGGGGGAAGGGTAAGCTGGGACGAAGTGAGAGAGTGTCATGGACATATATACACTACCAAATGTAAAATAGATAGCTAATGGGAAGCAGCCACATAGCACAGGGAGAACAGCTCGGTGCTTTGTGACCACCTAGAGGGGTGGGATAGGGAGGGTGGGAGGGAGAAGCGAGAGGGAGGAGATATGGGGACATATGTATATGTATAACTGATTCACTTTGTTATAAAGCAGAAACTGACACACCATTGTAAAGCAATTATACTCCAATAAAGATGTTAAAAAAATAATTTAAAAAAATTTTTAAAGTGATAATTGTGTAAAACACATGGTTTAGTGAGTTAGTCATTTGACTGAAATAAAAATTTATATTTAATTTGTTAGAGGTTCAATGTTTAACTCTATACAAAACCTGATGAATCATTGCATTTTGATAAACAGTATAGATTAATGGGGATTCCACATATAGCTAAACTATTTCATTTCTGAAACCTATTTATCTTTATACTGCAAAAGGGAAAATCCACACCTTAACCTCATTTTGGTCTTAACCTGGGTTTGTCTCTTGTTCTTCCCCCACTGTAAGGGAAGGATTAATAGATTTGCCCAAAGCATTGAAAGGAAAGGTGAGCAAGAAAGGCATTATCTTAGATTGCCATGAATAAGTCACATTCTCTTCTCCTATTGGCCCCTGCTTGTTCTGTGCCCTCCTGGAAGCTAGACACAGCAATGGAGGAATCACCTCTCACCTGCATGGAACACAAAGCAATCGTGGCCCACCGGCTCTCTGCTCCTTCCCCTTTCCCTTCTTTGCCTCAGTGATGAGCAGTGAGAAGTGATATGACTTCACATCAGACTTGGGAAGCATGGGAGTGAGTTCCATGCAGACTTAAAATCACTGGACAAACACTTTCCCCCCTCCCTTCCCTCCTTCCCTCCGTCCCTCCCTCCCTTCCTTCC
This sequence comes from Monodon monoceros, assembly GCF_005190385.1. NCBI lineage: Eukaryota > Metazoa > Chordata > Mammalia > Artiodactyla > Monodontidae > Monodon > Monodon monoceros. Next base: position 56,467,148 of record NW_021703772.1, on the reverse strand, counting down.
TTCCTTCCTTCCTTCCTTTCTTCCTTCCTTCCTTCCCTTCCTCTCTCTCCCCCTTCTTCCTCTCTCCTATTTTCCTATACTTTGATATTAAATATCATAGGAGTATAGTATGTATTTTGCAATACTGGCAACTGATACCTATTAAAAAGAGACTCTAGAACTCAATCCATCTTTCCTGATTCTAAAAGAAATAAGTTCTAGTATGGTGTTCAGACATATTCCACTCACAAAAATAGCTCTGGTGCATATGCAACAAATAGAAGCTGTATAAATAACACCTGGAGTGTAATGCATTATACCTAATTAAAAATTTAAGGACTCCTGGGCTTCCCTGGTGGCGCAGTGGTTGAGAGTCTGCCTGCCGATGCAGGGGACATGGGTTTGCGCCCCGGTCCGGGAAGATCCCACATGCTGCGGAGCGGCTGGGCCCGTGAGCCATGGCCACAGCCTGTGCATCCGGAGCCTGTGCTCCGCAACGGGAGAGGCCGCAACAGTGAGAGACTCCTAATTGTTAAAAAGTTTGACCAAAACACTGTGCTCCACTTCCTCCTGTGGTAGACCAAGTGGGATTTTAATACCCCTTCATTTGGGAGAAATGGGAATGAGTATGAAGGGCAGGGGTTTTGGAGAGGCACTAGGGAATCTTTCCCTAAGGGTCCGGCTTGTTGTATTGTGAATGTTGTTATCCAGGAAGTCTGTGGAACCCCCTTTTCTGAAGATTTTAGGGAATGTTCTAAGTGCAGTTCTCCCCAGAGGCAGCAGACTGGACTGAATGACCTCAGGAGGCTCCTTTCCAGACTGTGATTCTGTGAATATTTTTGTCATACAAACTATGCCTTGTGTCCTAGCACTCCAGATGCTTATAAAGCACCATGTGTCCTGCACTGCAGGCTGACTGCAGTTCCTAAAAGGAACAATTCTAATAAAACACCCACTCCAGAGAGGCAGAGACCATCGAGTCAAAAATGGCTGTGACCTTTGAGGTAGAAGCTCTCGACTGGTGTTGAAATTTAATACTGCGTTATAACTCAGGATGCTAAATCAGTGGGTAAAAGGGATCAATACCCAGTAAAACTGCAAGCAAGGCTGGCGTAGACCACACTTCATTCCCCTCTAAACCCTCCCAACTCGTCTCCAGCTCTGCTTGACACTGTGTCATTTGACATTACTTAGTCCATAAAACTTATAATGTGCAACAGTAAGACTGGGCAGTTACTGTGGCATAAAATGGGAGAAAAAAGTTACCAGACCATCAAATATGGACATTGTTTTCTAGCCAAATGCTTTAGTAAGGATAAATTAGCAGTCCCAGATTAACACAGATGTGATGAAATGTCTACTCCATTGATCAGTTTTCATTATGAACTATACTTACAGGCTCAGTCTGAAAAGACTCAATTATTCCATAAACTACTTCCAATCTGTGAATACAGTTTCATTTGTGAAATAGAAATAGGAGGCATTTTAGGAACATTTCAATACATTTCATCTGGAGATTTTTCTTAAGTAGACCCAGTTGGGTTGGAAGTCTTAGAAAAATAGATTGAGTTTCCCTGGTGCCATTTACAAGATAGGCCAGAAAGGAAGACACAAGAAGAACTTCGCTGCTGGGGTTTTGAAGATCTTCCATCCTGTATCTTATTTGACATCACCAGATGATGCGAGTATTAGGAAAGCATAGAAGAATGGTGAGGAATTGAAACTGCAGAAACAAGGGCATATTTGTATCAAAAATCTGGAAGGAAGAGAAAGAATTCTCCTCTTCAGGGCACCATTCACCCCCCTTTCTTCCTGCCTGTGAGCCAAGTTAATGAACAGCTCTTTACAAGATGTGGAAGCTTAGAATTACATTGCTTTAAAGTATGAGGGCTTCAGTGTTCTGGCCTAAGAGCCAGCCAGTATCTTTTTCAACTTGAGAACAAGCAGTCTGGCAGATCTCTCAAGTTCTAAACTAACTGACCAAAAAAATTCTCCTCTTATTTCAGGTCTTTCCAAAGAAAGAAAGAAATGCAGTCCAACAGTGACAGTGCTGGTAATGGAGAAACACACCTACGCCCCAATTATAACCTAATCCCAGGAGACTTTTCATGTATCTTGTAATGATATTTCAAGGTATGTGTTTGACTTACAGTGGACTCAACTGTACGTAATGAGTCATGGAAGAATAGGATGTTGTTTGTTCTTAGAATTAGGTTGAAGCATCTTCCCTACCCTCCACTCCATTCTGAGACACACCCAGGCCCTCTCTACCCTCACCCCAATGTTACCTCAAAGCACCCTTCCCTTAGGAGCAATGTGTGGTGGGTATTCAGCACACCTTCCACTGCTTTGCATCATCTGGGCTTTTGGACAACCCTCCAGACGTAGTTCTGGGCCTTTCTCATGAAGCAGTAGCAGCCTTGCAAGAGTTTTGCCAGGAAAAAAGAAAAATGAACTGGACTTCACAATCAACCAGATAACAAGCGTGAACAGACCCGTTCTCAGACCAAATCAACATTTCTACTCCCGTCCTGACAACTATAAATTCAGAAGTCGTCACCACATAAAGTACCTCATGCACAAATACTTGAACTCTGACTTCCTTTCAACAGCCTTAATGGTACTGCTTACCATATCATTTTAACGTGCTCCGGTGTTGTAATGTCATAAATGACAGTCTCAGCTACAGTCGTAGCCCCAGTTGCCAAGCCTAACTCCACAACAGCTCTGTCATATAACATGTGGCTCTGATGGGGTACACACAAGGGACCTCCCCTCAAGCCCTCCGCTCTCCCAGGCCTTTCCTTCTCTATTAGAATAAGGAAGCCTGCAATCCACCACTGAAAAGCACAGACACGAAAATAATTAACCATCTCTTCTGTTCAGCTGTAACTTATATTCCCTATGAGGAGGAAAATGGGGGAAAAGAAATCAAGGCCCAGAGACCCACGTTTCATTTGGAACACTAGGGGTTCTTGGTGAAGATCATTAAAGTGTGGTTTGAAATATTTTCCTTTTCTCATCAAGTCACTAGCCCTGTAATTGATGTCATAAAAAATATCTGTGTTCAGTTGCAGTGGGTTTCTCGGGTCCTTTCAAGTTATCAATTATTTACATCCCAATGAAATGAAAAAGTGCTGTAAGCCAGGTCCTGAAATGCCACCAAGGAGTCTGAGGGTGGCATTGTTCATCTTGAGCGTTGCACCCACGAAGGGGGCATTAGTACTCTATTTGGGAAGTTCATTTCTCCTTCTCTGTCATACATTATCTGTGTGGGTTTTATTGCTTCTCCTCATAAATAGTCTCACTGGGCTTTTCGTTTGTTTGTTCACACCTCTACAATTTATACTCTTAAGGATGAAAGGAAAAACACCAGTTCCTTCAGCCAACACAGGCCCCTTTCCTCTGTATATCTGGGCCTTTAACCATTTCTTCCTGTATTCCCAGAGCATCCAGGGAGTTTTCTTCACTTACCAAAATTCACACGGTCCAGATTTGACAGAAAATTGTGTTAGGGAATGGCGGGATTTCATTGGTGTTCAGAGCCTTTCCCTTCTATTATTTCCTCCTGCTTTAATTTCCCCTCCCCAAACTTTCTTCCCCCACTCATGCGGCAGAGTAACTCCAGCAGGACCAGATCTCATACTATTACTTGTCCTTGCAGAAAGCAGCAGAAAACATTTGGTGATAAGTCTTAAGACCCAAACTTGGTCATAATTCCTTTAGTGATATATAAAGGCATCTTGGCTAACGTACAATCCTCACATATTCTGCTAAAGAACTTTATGGGTATGGCTGGTAAAACATGATACTACATCTTTTGCCAATTCGTTATTTTCAGGCTTCTCCGGGATTGTCCTTTAATAGGCCTCACTGTCGCAACTGGAGACACTTGATGGAATTAGAGTTTCTTCTAAACCTTAGAGTGCAATAGGCTTATGCTTTTCCATCATTCAAAGGGCAGATTCAAATCTACACAAATCTGTTCCTAATCAACCCATTTCTCTGATCTACAGAGCATAAATTAGTTTGTTATAAATGAGGTGGCAGGCAAAAGCCGCAGTGTTTTTGAGAGAGGCAGCAAAGTTCTTTCTAGGACTGAGGAAGGCCTATATATTATTATTCCCCATGTAGTCAAAAGGGAAGTTTTGAAGATATACAGGGACATGCTGGTTAGACAGGACTGTGGCCACGGTCCTTTATAACGCTGCAGTTGTGTGTTCTGTATTTACTTTTCCCCAGATAGTTAACAATCTAAATTGGCAGGGCGGGGCTGGGTGTGGGCAAATTCTGCCAACATCCAGATCCTGAAAACCTCAGCAACTTGATTAACTTTGGAGACTTACAGTTGCATTTGCCAACCAGCATTATGCCATCCAGAGCTTCACAACACACTGTAACAGTAGAGATAACTAATAGTCCTCTCTCCTTCATTTATTGAAAAGAAAACGCTGTTCAGAACATAAGATAATATGTTTACTTAATGCAACTTTAAGGTAGGAGAGAGGGACATTTTTGCAAAGTGATTAAAAGCAACTTATAAAAGTAGGTGCCTGGGATGAAGGACCCAGTGGTCATGGTGACTTCCGCTCAAAGGTCCAGTGTCCTGTAGGATGGTGAAGCATCCTGTGGCTGAGAATTCTGTGTTTCCTGTTCAGAGGAAGCAGAAGGGAGCTAGAAAAGAGGGAGTGGGGGAAGGAACAGGTGGGTAGGGGTGGGGGAAAGAAATCCTCTCTAAGCTTTCCCTTGATCTTAACCAGGGGCCAACACTTGACAGTTCATTTAATAGAATGTGGTTCTGTCAAGGACAAAGCAAGTGCAGCTTAAAGAAGCCGCTGCACCTGATTTTAAAGCTGAAAGAGAATAGGGGTTGCTTATGTGGAGAAACCACTCAAAATGTTCTGAAATGTGGGAAGAGAGGGGCGTGAATTTATAAGGAAGAAAATAGGTGCAAATACACCCCCATTAACCTGATTTGTTCTTAGTGCTACAGGATCTGTATTTTCTATCATAGGTCACGATGAATGCTTTCTTTTATGTCAAGCTTAATGTTTTTCAAAGCGCGTACATACACACTGTGTCCCTTGTTCCTCCGGTAGGTGGCCTGTCTTTCCCAGTTTACGGCTAAAAGGGGTAAGTGAGTTGCCTTAGGTCACACAGTCCCCACCTGGAAAGAGATCTCTTGGCTCCTGTATGCAACTGCTCAGTCTTTGCAGACTCCTCCAGCCGCCCCTTGCTCAGCAGGGCTCCGTGCTGGTCCCTGTTCTCGGTGGCAGCTTGGTAAACGCTGACTGATGAATTAATTGGCAATGGTGATAATGACTGCTCTCAAGTACCTACAACAGAAGTTGTTGTTTTCCTCAGGGATCTGCCCAGCGCTGATGTACCTAGGGTTGGCATTAGAAAAATAATGAACAATATCAGTGGATATTAGCGACGGAAGCAGACTCCGATTTAGCTCTAGACACCACACTGAGCTTCACACAATTAGAAGTTTATAGTCAAGTGTGGGATGATACAGTCCATTAATATTTCTAACAGTTACATGGCTCCATTTGGACCAGGCTCAGCTCTTATAAAATGCAGATTCATTACACTGACTCAGACAGGAGCCAGGGGAACATATTCAAGGGCAGTGCCACTATTTGCAAGCATACTTGAAGAACTATTTTGGTATCCCAAACTTGAAATGGAAGTTGGGCAAGTTCGCCAGAAAGTCAGTCCTTGTCCTTTGCTTGCCTTGTTCCTTGCTCCCTGACCTGCTTGTCTTGTCCACGTGGGCTGAAAATTCAAACACAACGAGAAGGAAAGCATCCAGAATCATCTGCTCAGAGAACACGGCTGAGGATTTCACCAAAGTGGATCTGAGATAGGAATTACCCTGTCTGGGACACAGTGGCATAGGCAGCCAGTGTAATTATGGTTACTCAGAGGATGAATTGAGTAATTTGGTCTTTCAGATTCCCTTTGGAGTTTGAAATATCCAGATGGACTATATTAAACAAACCAGCATCCCGTTTTAGAATCTCCAGACTTAGAATAATGAGAAACCTGTTCCACTTACAGCCTTTCTATTACAAAGAAGTACTTCTGGGTACTAAGAACTTCTTGAATATAATTTCATTCCTTATCCCCAATTTTTGTTTTCCAGTGGAGAAACTTTGAGAAAGGTAAAATAACTCATCCAAAGTCACACAGCTATGAAGTGAGCGGGCAAGCTTTCCTAAAGGCCATACTCTGAAATCTACCTTGGAGCTCTAGGAGACATCGTGCTATAAGCTATGATGAATCATTTGAGCCTGGAGATTCAGGGAGAGGAGGGGAGTGAGGGGGACAAAATGGGGCAGCTGAAAGATGAAGACGACAACATTCACCTATGTCACCATTGGCCTGGACTGGCTGTGCAGTCGGGGTGAGGGGTGATGACATGTTCTCTGATGCCTGGGAATGAGACTCAGGACTATTTGAAGAGACCAGTTAGCAAGTGAGCATCTTGATAACTGCTTAAAAATGCACGTGAAGCTGGAATATATACAAGCTCTAGAAGAGGGTGTAGATGTGCTGTAGGACTGGCCAGGCCTAAGCATTAATACTACCCTGCAGGGCTGCCCTTGTGGCGCAGTGGTTGAGAGTCCACCTGCCGATGCAGGGGATATGGGTTCGTGCCCCGGTCCGGGAAGATCCCACATGCTACAGAGCGGCTGGGCCCGTGAGCCATGGCCACTGAGCCTGCGCGTCCGGAGCCTGTGCTCCGCAACGGGAGAGGCCACGACAGTGAGAGGCCCGCGTACCGAAAAAAAAAAAATACTACCCTGCAGTGGTTTTCAATGACCATGGCATTCTGATGTATGCAGTACTGGTCTTGCCAACTAAAGCCACTTTCAAGAGCTTTTATATTCTCTTCTTGTGTTTCCATAAGCTATAACCACTGTAGTCAATATTTTCTACCAATATATTCTAATCATTGAACACTGAGCCTGGTCTGAAAAGTTGGTTCCTGGAATCCCTAAGAGCGATGAAGACAGTTCTTGGTCATCTGCGTATGGATTGTCCAAGGCCATTTTTTACTGCCAGGCTGATTTCTCCCTGCCACAAAGACCCTTCCGAGACAGTTCCTCTCACACTCTGTCACTGGGTGCTCAGGGAGGGCACATTAATTTTAATATTGGCTTTAGTCAAACCTCATTAGGAAGGTCAATATACTGCCCCAGCCCCATTAAATAATATGTTTGAAACACTGAATAAATAACACTTAGATTATCTTTAGTTTTGGATCATCAAGGCAGATTTTTCCTTCCAGTATTGCAGCTAATTTAAGACTGCAGAGAAGGAGTTTTAAACATTGCTTTTGGCTTAAGCCCAACAATGTTGCAATGTGATATTTAGAGCTCATGAATCAAGAGACAAACATGTATGGCCAGGTGTGGTTTGACATAAAATTTCTGTGAGACAATTGGTCTCTCTGTATGATAAATGGTCAAAAACCTCATTCGTTTCTAATGTCTGTGCTTTAAAAGTTAAGGTAAATATACAGAAGCCTTCCTTTTCTTTGCTTGGCATTTATCCTCTCAAGTGTGGAGGTCCATTTGATTAATGTCTAGTCATTTAAGGGAAAAGATGTATTCTCTAAGTTGCATGAAATGTGAAATGATTAGGTCATGCTTCTGGGGAGTTCTTATGTTCAGTTACTTAAACTTTTTAAAAAACTTAAGAAAAATTTTTTTGTGTGTTATGTCTGCTCCAAGGAGACCCTCGTAACTTAACAGATGAGGTTGTTTCCTGATGTCGATTCTTCTTTAGCACAAGTCTCCATCTGCTGGCAGTGCTGGCTTTGAAATCTGGCAGTGCCCAAGCCTTTGTGGGTGAGGGTCTCATCTGGTGGGCACCCATACACCAACTGATCACTCATTCATACTTTCATTATGAAATTATGAAAGAAAAATGTCCATTCTAATTTGAAAATTACATTCCACGTCATTGACCATTTATAGCATCAAGGCTATTGCTTTTCGTTATATTATTATCTAGTTGGGGTTTTGATTTTTGTTGTGTGTGTGCTGTCGTTTTCCCCTAGTGGACTAACATAGTTTCAAACATTGTATAAATAGCCCAGTTCCATTTGCTAGTTTCCACAATTCTTTAAAATCAAGATACCGGATAAAATAACGTTTTGATGGCTAGAGTCTATTATCAGCATATGACACAAGCCTGGTTTTTGAAAAGGCATAAATCAGATAACAGTTCCAGTGATGCTGCACTCTTTTGATTTTTCAAAGCTTTCTGTCAAGGCTGCCTTTCCCTGCATCTTTTGATAATAAGAGAATTAGATCATTGGCGTCATCACAAGATGCATCTGGCAGCAGCTTTTCTTCATCATTATCGTTACCAGGGGTTGTGGTGTTGGATTTCTTTCAGTTCCATTTGTTTTATGTCTGTATGTGTCTCAGTTCTCACAGCCTCTGTGTGTGTGTGTGTGTGTGTGTGTGTGTGTGTGGTGTAAGGAGACAGAGAGACAGACTGAGAGAGATTAGGAGAGAACTGAAAGAAGTTGGGAAAAGAACAGGCAGCAGTGTGCCGAGGATTCCTTCCTGCTCTAGTCATATCCCGATTCTATATGTAGTAAGAATAATTGCCTACCAGGCCTAATTAGCCACTCCTGGTCTTACAATTCTTAGCAGAGGGACACCGAGGTTTCCTCTGGAACCATTCCTGGTTTTTCTATTCTCTCACTGTCCACCTAATCACCCTCTTTAAGGGTCAGAGGCTTTGGCACGTGTGGCATTAACAGATACACACTACTATATATAAAGTAGATAAACAATAAGGACCTACTGTGTAGCACAGGAAACTATATTCAATATCTTATAATAACCTATAATGGAAAAGAATCTGAAAAACAATATATATGTATGTATGTATATATATATAAAATATGTATAACTGAATTACTTTGCTGTACACCTGAAACTAACATAGCACTGTAAATCAACTATACTTCAATATATGGCCCCACCAGACCATGCAGGAGGCTGAGGATGTAGTTTCCCTTAAGAATAACAGGGTACTGCCAACAAAAGAAAGGGGAATGGATGCTGGACTGCCAAAAAGAGTTCCAAACCATCCCCTACTGTGCTTGGCCCCCGACTGAATAGAACTAGTTGGTTATTTTTTCACTTTGGCAGCAGATAAATGGCAAAGAAGATGCTAGGAGAATATGGCATCCTGAAGGAAAGCAAAGACACAGATTTTCTCAATTCTTGGTGACATGTCACAATAACTCCATTAAGTGTTGTTCACCTACTTTATATCTTTAGGCTTGATTCCTGTGTTGAAAACATTGTTTCAGTTTCTAAGAATTTGCCTGCTACATTTGCTAGGTCTGAAGTTCATAGCTGCGGTGTAATATCTGCATATGCACAGAAACTGGGTGCTGTATAATAGGTGGTGGCTTGTGACAAGTCACTTAACTCTTTTTCTCATTTTATCAAGTTTTCTCTTTTGTAAATTTTCCCATTAGCGTAAAATTAGCATAAAATTGTCTATTTCCAGGTTGTTGTGAAGATTAGAGGGGATATATGTATATGCATAGCTAATTCACTTTGTTATCAAGCAGAAACTAACACACCATTGAAAAGCAATTATACTCCAATAAAGATGTTAAAAACAAATAAATTTAAAAAATGAGATTGTAAATGAAGTCCCTTCCTTTACATGTAGTAGATGCTCAGTAAATTGTAGATATTATTACCAGTATGTAGTTATAGAAAACTCTTCCCTACTCTTCTTTATTTATTTATTTATTTTTTTGCGGTACGTGGGCCTCTCACTGCTCCCATTGCGGAGCACAGGTTCCGGACGCGCAGGCTCAGCGGCCATGGCTCACGGGCCCAGCCGCTCCGCGGCACGTGGGATCTTCCTGGACCGGGGCACGAACCCGCATCCCCTGCGTCGGCAGGCAGACTCTTAACCACTGTGCCACCAGGGAAGCCACTTACTCTTCTTTGTCTGTCTCAGTTCTGTTGCCCTTAGGCCCTTGTCAATGCTCAACCTCCTCCATTTAGGTAAAAGCAGCCTAAACAATGAGGTAATTCATCTCAATAATAACTTGAGATCAAAAGAGAAGGTGGGAGTAGGACAACTGTAAAATTAATAAATTCAGCAATTGATTGATGTCATCAAGTCCCCAGCCTCTTTCTTTTGCTCTGCCATTCTCAGTGTGTTGGCTTTGTTCCTAGGGTGTGTCCTCTCATAGTTACAAGGTGGCTGCTCCAGCTCCAGCTATCATGTCCCAGCACAACAGCAGCAGGGCAAGAGGGAAAGTTTCTTCTTGTGCATTTCTTTTTGTCAAGCAGTAAAATTTTTCCAGAACCCCTGGCCCTGGTGAGACTTTTTCCTTGGGTTCCATCTGGCAGCCACCCCACAGCTCTGAGATCTCCCTTTAGGACAGCCAGTGTTCCCCAGTCTCCAGTTCTCCTCTCCTTCCTGAGCACATAGCTGAGCTATTCTTCCCACCCCCTGAGAGCTAAGTGAAACCCCGAGACAGAGTTCTGGCTGATGGAATGTGGGCAGAAGCTACATTGGCTACCACCAGGCCTGGCCATAAAGCCTTCTGTCAACCTTCCAAGCTCTCCCTCTCACTGTCCTTGGGGCTGACAGTGAGATTCTCTGACAGCCTAGAAGATGGAGGATCCTTGTGAAGGAAGGGGCCTGGACCCTTGACTCACTGCATAGAAGAGGTGGCCCCAGGAGCACTTCCCAGGCAGGGATGTTCACATGGGCCCAGGGTGAGCAAGCACCTGAGATTTGTTACACCTGCTAGCAACACACCCTGACTTATTTATTATTATTATTTTTACGAGAGCAATTCTGGTTCTAGTAGTTTTCAAGAGTATGTTTTGATTTACAAGAAAAACTCTAGGAAGTTGCTGTCTTTGAAAAGAGAATACATTTGAGCAAAGCACTGATAACATCTTCAGAGATAGTATCCAACATTCTGCAGGGTGGTCAATTTTCAGGAGAATATACATTTCCAGTAAAAATCAGGACACTTGCTTTAAACTCAATTTTGGGAAGAAATTATTATAAGTGGTTCTGTTTCTGCATTAGTGAAATCCCTTATTCCCATCGTGTGCTTGTCATCTAACTGCTCATTTGCAGGTATTCGACATTTCCAATAAGAGTACTCCCTTACCTGCTTTTAAATCATTACTGTTTTTATAGTGGCTTCATTATTTCTTAATTGTCCTAATTTTCTTTCTTACCCATTCTTGTTAAAAGCTGATTAAAATTTGAATAATTTCAGCATTCTGGAAACAAAACGAATTTCAGGTTTACATTCATTTGTCAGTGAAAGCCAGAACAGGAAGTCAGGGAGGACAATTGCAGATTAACCTCAACTGAATTTAATTAGGCCTCTGTGCACATCCTCACGGCACTCAGAATTTGGTCGTGTTAGGGCCAGAAGGGATCTCAGTGATCATTCAGTCCACACCCCTCAGTTGCTGACGAGGCAACTGAGATCTACAGAGGGCTGCACAGTTAGATAATGTTGAAGGCAGAGTTAGTCCAGGTCTAACAATTTCCATGAAATGAGCTGTGTGGAATTAAACCAGTGCATCTGAGTGAGGTTTCCCTCTCTCCTGGATTGTCATCTGTCTCCCTGGCTTCCTCCTCTGCCCCTAACCCAGGGTCTACAAGGTAAAGGCACTAACAAGACACCACTGGCTTACCAGTAGGCTGATGTATAGATGCTTCTGACAAAACAGTGAGTCCAGATAAACTTTTCACAGAAGACTCTTTTATTCCCACCCGCTCTGTTCTCTGTTCCTGAGTTCACTGCTGTCCTTGCTTGAATTGTCTTAGGGCAAAACAAGACAGGAAGGAATCTTCTATTCCCTACAATTAGTGAGATATCACCCTCTTCCAAACATTCTTCTAATCCATTAGGAGAGTCACTACCATCCACGATACGTTTTTAGGCATATGAACATTTTTTTCCCTCAGCTTGGGAATACTGAACTCTTGTATCCCCTGTGACTTTGAGCCAAACTCCTCACCTTTCTGACCCTTAGTTTCTCATCAGTAAAATTACGGGTTGGGAGCTTCCCTGGTGGCGCAGTGGTAGGGAGTCCGCCTGCCGATGCAGGGGACGCGGGTTCGTGCCCCGGTCCGGGAAGATCCCACATGCCGCGGAGCGGCTGGGCCCATGAACCATGGCTGCTGAGCCTGCGCGTCCGGAGCCTGTGCTCCGCAAAGGGAGAGGCCCGCATACTGCAAAAAAAAAAAAAAATTACGGGTTGGTTCAGACTGCCATTGTCACTTCCATTTGGAATTAATTAGTCAATCAATTCAACAGTATTTGACAGCCATAATGGACAGCTTTGGGATTAAAAAAAGAAAAAGAAATCTCTTCTGACCTTGAGAAGCTCCTAATCTGGCTTGAAGTCTATGCTTTTTCTAGATGGGGTAAAGGAAACGGATGGGTAAGTGGTTCCCTGGGGAAGATCTGGTTCTCACAATCACACAGGAAATGTGGAATCCACGGAATCTGAATCTGTCTGGATTTTTAAGCCTTTATTGACACTTCTCTTTTTATCATTATCGTAGATCATGTTCTTGAGACTTGAATTCTCTCAACTGTGTTAAAAATCTTTCTCTTTATCTTTCATCTGTTCCGCGTTCTCCTTTTCCGTTTTCTTTTGAGAATGTCAACATTTAATAATTAGGTTTTAGATTCTTTGCACAGGTCACCCTTTGATGCACTTATCCTTGCCTCTAGTTCCTCTTACACAGAACTTTGGCTTATATTTTTATTTTACAAAGCAGTTCTTTCTTAATATGTTGTTATAAAACTGTACCCAATTGATCAAAGGAGAGGAGTTCCTTCTCTCTGCTTCGCTTCCACTTTAAAATTCTGGACATTTGTCAATCATATCAGACAGAGGTCAGAGGACACTTGAAGGAACGGTGGAAGCAACCCAGGGAAGCCTGCCTATCAAAAGCTTCCTGGAAGTTTGTGCTTGGTCGGCTGACATGGAACCTCTATGATCCATTGTGTTCCCTCATCTCAGACTGCTCTGATGCTCTGAAAATCCAAAACATGTCCACCAGCTGGTCTCCATTCCTGTCTTCTCTTTTCTGCATTTGCTGTTGGCAGTGGATACATCAGAGATTACCTGTGTCAGTTTGGACTTCAGTTTCTTAACTGAGTCAAGTCACCTTAGCCTGGAAATGGTTTTTCCCCAATATGAGCATTATAATCCTTCATGGTACCTTTGTACCTGCAGCTGACTCTGTTTGGCACATGGACTTAGCAAGTGAAGAGTCTTAGTTCATCTGGGGCACAGATGAAAGCTCTTCTATGACATCTGCCAAAACAACAGACTCAGACTTTATATTCACTGGCTTACTACAGTGCGTGTTGATTATTTTGGAGTGTATTAGTCAGGACTGTCTCAGTTACAAGGAAAAGAAAACCCACCTCTAAGCTGACTTAGGTTAAAAAAATCATTCAGGAGATCACGTCATCACCATCATCTAGGCACGTTTTAGGCGTGGCTGGATCCTGGAGTTCCAACGTATTCGGACTCAGTCTCACGCTTACTTACTTTCCCGTTTGTTGGCCTCACCCTTAGATGGATTCTTTTCTTTTGATGCCCCCCAGCAACTTCAGACTTATGTCCTCCTGGGTTCATGTTCGACTCAGCAAAGACCTTCTGGGCCTGGTTATGACTGGTCAAAATAGAGTCATGTGCCTATCCTTGAGCCAATCGTTGTTGCCAGGGGGAGGGAATACGTTCATGGTAAATGCTTGGATTACACGTCTACTTCAGTAGTGGCAGTATGCCAATCTCAGGTGCCCTGAGATTAGTGGAAGATGGTTTCCTCCCAGAAATTAAAGGTATGGTTATCAGAAAAAGGGAAGGGAGATTTTGGGCAGGCCAGAACACCAGAGGTCCACTGCATGTGGACATTGCCTGATAACCTGTGTGTTTGATTCATCTCTTTTTCTTTTTTAAGATTATAGTTTCAGTTTATAGTCTCATAAATTTTCCTGTTGCTGTTTTTCTAGTCGCTCATTTTTCTGTTCTAACTCTAAAGGCTGATGCAATGAAGGGTTCCTCATCTTCTTAGTAATTCAGCTTATACTTTCAAAATTCAGAGGGGGCTTATGTTATTTCCATTCTGTGACTCAAAGGGAAAAAAATCACCATTGTGCAAGGTTTCAACTCTCTCAGATCTAGCATGCACATGGCAATGACTTCAGAGGGTTCACTGGTGATGGACACAATATTACATTATATAATACATGTGGCAAAGAGCATATTTTGTACTTTAATTTCATAAACTTTTTTTCCTAGCTAGTCGATTAATTTATTCTTTGTTCATTTGGGACTTTTAACATTTAAAGCCTCAGAAAAACTAGGCATTCCACATCATAAAATTAGCAAGTTTGGTGAAATATGAAAAAAAATTTCATTCCCACTTGCAGTTGTCTAGATAATCCACAGGTATACATGAGCTACCGCTAACTATATTTGTTTATTTACTTGATTTATGGGATGGGGTCAATGCATAAAAACATCAGAGCCTACATACAGTAAAGTATGTGCCTGCGTTAATCTTCTGGTTTACAGTATCAGGTTTCTGTACTTCAAAATCCCCTTAGTACATCTTTGACACTCAACGTATATTCGTTGATAGTGACTCTTCCCTGGAATTTCACATAAACACCAAACAAAAAAAGCAACAGAGAGGGGGAAAACAACCCTACAGAAATATCTTAGAGTATTTGTATTCTTTTCGATCCTTCTCAAGAAGCCGAATGGAGTTGAGTAGGCCTGTCATTCCTTTCCTCTTAAGAGACACAATGGTTCATAAGACCTTATAATTTAGTAAGATTCTAGGCATGGTTTCTAACTGTTACTGATCTTACCATGTCTAATCAAGGATTAACTTTCTAGTTCCAGATTTAGAATCTGAAACAGGTTTTCCTCCTCTTTACCCCAAGCCACAGACTCACAGAAATGATAAAGCTCAAAGCAAGTTTTAATGCCACACCCTTCCTTTCCATGGCCTAGTGGACAAAGTGGAGAATTCATATTCAAAGAGAAATGTGAAGGATTTCTCACCATCTAGGCAGAGGACTGTGAATCTTGATGAGTTATACCCACTGCATGGGTGTCCCCAGAGAAACCAGGCCTTTCCTTTTATAGTCTAGGATGGAAGAGCACTTTGGATCTCAGAAGGTGTGACAGTAGCAACATGGGCAGTGGATGTACTGCTTTTGCCTCCTGCCATCCCAGAGATAGCCACCAGTTCCTCTTTTATGGAATCAGCCGGGTGTAGTCCTGACTTATAAAGAGAGGTCAGTCTTTTCAGGGGCTAGGCTGCCTAGGCAAAAATAGCCATCAAACCCTCTTAAGGAAGAGGGCTAAAACCCCATCAGTTGCACACATTGCAAACATAGCATGGTGCATTGCCATCTTAAAATTAGGTTGCGTCCATCAGTTTTATATTTAAGACCTATGGGATTTGACTAATTTAGAAGACCATCTTGTAACTAAAGGAAAAGTCTCATTACAAATGGCCTTTGCTTGGCAGCTTCAAGTCCCTTAAAGGGGATTGTTCTTACCAAGATAGTCTCTTAGACTGAAAAAAAGATATCACTGTTACAAATGTAAGTCTCACCCCTGATTCTTTGATTCTATTTCATCAGTTACAGCATTGATATGGAAATACTTACCACCAAATGTATTTAAACTCGCAGAAACACTCTGACAACCAATGAAACAATTCCCTAGGTTCCCTGAGTTCTTTGGCATTTCCCTAAAAAGCACCCAGAAATGAAACAATATCTGAACAGATATAAATTGTACATATCTTCTCTTTGATTAAAAGGACAAGTGAAAAAGGCTTGGAAATACAGAGTATGGACAAAAGCAGCATCTACTAATCTTTGGGGTATGTTTCTAGGCAACCAGCTTTGCATGATACAGAGATCATTAAATCTGTTCCATTATTTTGCCTACTGTTCCCATGGGGTTCAAAGATGTCAAAACATTCCAAACATGTTCCTTTACCCTAATTAATAGGAACTGAGGACATTTAGGTTGCAGGTACATTGCTGGTGTAACTTCACTTAAAATGGAAATCTTACACATTTTGGGCTTAACTAAGAAATTGGCGTTGTACAAATGCTATTATCCTATGTCTCTCACGTTCCTGGAGTCTCCAAGTGTGTGTGAATGGGTATGCGTGTATGTGTTCTAATTTCAGTCTGGCATTAGAATTCTCTTAGCTTATGATTACAAACTATGAACATCCCTTCCGTGTGGATATTATTTTTTGCCAAGTAGCACAGGTTGTCACACTGACCAGGGACTTCCCCCAGGTGACCTCTGCATCCCTTCATTTACGTGGCTGAAGCTTACGATTTCTGGCTTTAGAATGATAAGAATTCCCATCGCAGGACCCAGACCTCTTTTAGCTGAAATTTTGATTTCACACGATCTCTGTTGGCATGCAGGCAGATGTCAGGCTTGTTCATCAGAGGAGGTCTGATGAGTCGAGAAATTCCTTGTATTTCATTGTTTTGGACTCTGAGTTACTGCTCTCGGTGCGCCAGCTGTCCAGTGTCCACAATAAGTAAATGCACATTCTCCCATTTCCCTGGAATACAGTCTGTTGTAATTCCTGGATGTTTTAAATAAGAGACTAGCTATCGCCAGCCAAGGAGAATTTAAGCTGTGGGACAGGATGGCCTCTTGAAGTTTCTTCCAACTCTGTGTCTCCATGATTCTGATTTTCTCTCTGGAACGCAAATATTAATGTTTTACCAGGTTCCACGCTTCTTGGCTTTTTCAGCTTTTGTATTTCAAGTGTCTATTGATCGTGCAGTAGTTGCACACTATTCCTTTGTTCTTTACATCTTTATTGATGCAAAGGAGTGCCAGAAACTGCTTTTTAACAGTTATTCAATCCCTGATGCCCTTCATGTATCAAATTTGGGATTTCATTTCTTAGAACTACTGGGCTGGCCACACAATTAATTTCTTCTTATTAATAAGCCATTAGACTCACTTGACCAACCATCAACAGCTGAAGAAAAGCACTTCTCCCCCTCCTTTGCCCATATCTCGTTCTCTTTTGATGTTGAAGCTGTTCTCCCGTGTAATGGGAGATGAGCTGGAGGGTCTGGAGGTCTCTGACTCATTTAAAGTGACAGGAAATGTTATCTCCTGATAATAACCAGGATTCTGTGGCCATCACTATGACCTTTATCCCTTCACCATCAGAGGGATCCCAGAAGGCAACTGACACTTAACTCTCGGTAATCACATGGCTATTAAAAAAAGTGTGTGTGTTTGTGTGTGTGTGTGTGTGTGTGTAAATATTCGGCCACTGGCACCAGCAATCTATGTTCAGGAGGACCCATAGCATACAGGGGAGCAGGGCCAGCTCTGTGGATAGCTAGATGTTGGTTTGAAATCCAGCTCCACCACTTATTAAGTTTGTAAGACCTTGGATGAGTTACTTCTCCTCTCTAAGTCTCATTTCCTTCTTCTAAAAAATGGGGTCATAGTACACCAATCTAGCTTGATTGTTTTGAGAATTAAACAAGCTGCTTGCATGTAGAATACATTCCATAAGAATTAGCTATAATCGCTCTCTCTAGCCCACAGCCCACTGACTTATGTTCAGCAAGAGATCTGCATGGCGTAATGGGCAATGTATGTGCTTTAGAGTCACACCGACCGGGTATGATCCCAAACTGTGCCATTTACTCTGTGACCTTACTCTCTGATCCTTATTTTCCCTTCTGAGGGCTGGCGTGAGGAAGAAAATGAGGTAATAAGTTGTGTCTGGCATGCAGCAGGCTCTCAAAAAACACGGGTTTCCTGACTAGAAACCATCAGGGCCCTTTAGACCTCCCTCTTACAAGAACACGGAGCCTGGTCCAGCCCCAGGCTGATTCACAGCTCCACGCTGTGACTGCAGGCTCCACATATGCTCCACGAAAGTGGATGTCCTGCTCAGGCTGGGATGTGGCTCTGCATCTGTTCTGTGTTTATGGTCCTCACGCTGTCAGGAGTACCGTCCTCTTGGTCTCTCCCACTACAGGCCCACAAGGCTTTACCCAGATCCCTGGGGCCAGATGTGTTTCAGAGTTCAGAATTTTCCATATTTCAGAAAGATAACTCAGCGCTGTCTGCTTGATAATGCGTAACACTCCAGTGGGGTCCAGGCGGCCCTCAGTAACCATGAACATTTCTGCAGTGAAATGTATGACTATTCACCTTGAAGTAAAATAATTGTGAATATTTTCACATATTTTCAGATCAGGTTTTGCAGCCAAATGTATTCAGGTCAAGTTAGAATTAACTGCCAAACGAGTTAGCTCAATTTTCAGAGCTTTTTCAAATTTGGGATTGCCGATCAGATATCGTGGACCTATAGAAACGCTGGAGCTAGAATCGACTCCTCATTCTTTGTTTGTTTCTGTCCCTCCAATGTCTAAGCCACTTCCAAGTATTCCACTCCCCTTGGCTATAAATATCCTTTCTAATCTGTGCCAAGCTACAGAATTCTCACTTTAAAACCATTTCTTGAGAACTTTCCCCTTGGTAGGTACATTCCATTCTCCAGTTAACTGCCCTCATCTTTTAATACTCCTTTTCCCACCAAGTCTGAACTTGCATCTATACTATGAATAGATTAATATTTCTGGCCTTGGGTGAAATAATGCTTCCTTCATCTGTCCTTAGTGGACACATTTGCTTTTCCCTGTCCCCTTATAACGGATGGCCCACAGAACGGGCATCCTGTGATCTGATTCCTTATTCACTTGCTGTTCACAACAGATTTCCGTGGGTTACCTGGATGCAGATAGGAGAACAAAGAGGGTCAGACAGCAAATCCCAGCTGAAGCTTTAGTCACTTCCATGGCCATGGACTTCACTCCTACCTGTGTTCAACCTCCTTACAAAAGGGATTGAGTGAAAGAGGGTGGATAAATCAACGTCTACATTTATCATCATTGGCATCAAAGCCATTCAGACTCTTCTTCCATCAAAGGTGAACATCATCTTCAAAAGACAATGAAGGGGACGTCCCTGGTGGCGCAGTGGTTAAGACTCCGTGCTCCCAATGCAGGGGGACTGGATTCGATCCCTGGTCAGGGAACTAGATCCCACAGGCATGCCACAACTAAGAGTTCGCATGCCACAACCAAGGAGCCCGTGTGCTGCAACTAAGGAGCCTGCGAGATGCAACTAAGGAGCCTGCCTGCCGCAACTAAGACCTGGTGTAACCAAATAAATAAATAAATAAATAAATAAAAGAGTGAACAAAAATTAATGTTAAAAAAAAAGGACAATGAAGAACCTACATTAGTGCCCTGAGTAGTGTTACTCTTGATGGTAATAGTGATCTCTATAGAAAAGACTGTAGTGAGGGGAGCTGCTGACCATTACTAATGAATAATAGTGACCTGGTGGGGAGTAGCTGGCAAAGAAATGAGGAGTGGACCATACTTGCTGGCTCCATTTCTCACATGCCAGTCACTCTTCCACTCAGTCTAATTTGGCTTCTCTCATCTTTGGAAAGAGTTCTCCCCAAAGTCACCAGTGGCCTCCATATGGCTAAATTTATAGGATATTGTTCAGTCCACATTTAACCTAGACTCTCAAAAATATTTTATGCCATAAGCCAGCCCCTCCTACCTGAAATACTTTCTTCCTGTGGTTTCCATGATGCCACACTCTCCCAGTTTTCTTCATCTTTTACCTTTTCTATACAGCCTCTTTCGCAGGCTCATCCTTTTCTACCTGATCAAGAAATATTGGTGTTCACAAGGCCCCCTTACTTTTCCCTCAGTGATTTCCCCCAGGTGATCTTTCTTTTCTATATTCAGATGACTGACAAATTTATATTTCCAGTCCAGATTCCTCTTTTCAGCTCCAGACTTGCATATCCAGCTGCCTCCTTCAGATCTCTTCATGGGTGTCAACATATCCAAAATGGAGCTCATGACCTCCCCTCCCAAACCTCGTCTTTTTTCTCTCTTCTCTCTCTCTTCTCTGGAAATAGCATCATTATTTATTCTCTTTTGCAAGTCAGACACCTAGGGGTTATGCTGGAGCCCTCTCCCTTCCGCATCCCTTATATCCATCAACCACTAACTCCTGCTGGTTTTACCTCTCAGGCAGCTCTCTTGCTCACTGTATTTCTTTACCTCTACCACTACAATGCTAGTCCAGACTTCCATTATCTCTCACTAAGAACTGAGGTTCCACTGCTATGGAGGGGAGGAAAGAATGGAAGTTGCAAAGGAAACCAACACTGTCCTTTGCTGGTAGGATAAGTATAAGAGTCAATAAAACTGTACATCTCTCAAGTCTGCATCTTATTGTTTAATACTAGACCATTTAGAAGACCAAGGAAGGGTCTCGCCTCTTCAAGGCTTTTGGCAAAGGAGTTCCTAAGCCCTATGTCTAACAGACCACAGTGGTGGTGGCCCCCTGTCTGTGGGGGAAAGGAGCAAGGGCGGCATAATCCACTCTCGAAGCCCCCTTGCCCTCGTTTCTTGAGTCACATAATGGCTCAGGTTAGAGAATTTCCTCAGTTCCTTTGTGATTCAGCCCTGCTCTGGCGGGGGAGGGGACGTTTGGACAAGTTCACCAGCTCTCCTTTCCTGATACTCCCCTGACACCTGCCCAGCAACAGATATTGCTGGCCCTGGAAGCAGATTTGCAGGAGGAGCTCAACCCAAGCCTGCACTAATCTACATCCAAGGAGTCTGACTAGAACTGAACTGGTCTCGGTGGTTTTGTCACTTATCCTCGTCACCTACTGAATTTGATGTTTATGATACATCCAAAGTCTCACCTCAGAGGACAGTCTCAGGGTCAGTCTCACGATAAGTCTGCTAGACAGAAACAACATGCAAGGGCAATTCCAAACAGTGTCTCCCAACTCCCAGCTCTGCTTCTTTGCTAGTCTTTCCCATTTCTGGAAACATCACATCTGGGCACTAGTTGTTCATGCCTTGAACCATAGAGTTATCCTTAGCACAATGTTCTCTGTAAGCACCTCCCTCCTCATTTATTGAATCACCAAGTCATTTTGCTTCTACCTACAAAGTACACCTAGAGTCTTTTTACTTCTTTCTACCTTCACAGGCACCACCCTAGTTGAAGCCATCGCCTTCTTGTCCCCTGTCTATGGTGACAGCCTCCTAGCTGGTCTCTCTGCATCAACTCTCCACCTCCCCCCTCATTTATTCTCTACACAGACGCTCCAGCGAATTATATTGTGGTCCCTCTCCCTTTGATAACCATGCTCAAATTTCATTTATTTCTTTCAGTTCTTTAAACATCAGCATCCTCTTTTCTGCTTCAGGGCATTTGCATGTACAGTTTTCTCTGTCCAGAACTTTCTTTTCATCATCTGGCTAAATTTTTGCTCATTTCTAAGGCTCAGATTAAATGTCATTTCCTTGGCTTCCCAGAATAAATTGAATTCCTCTCACACTCATTCAAGTTATCCATTAACTTTTTAATTTCACTTGTTATAATTAATAATTCTACACTTATTTTGATGATTAATTTTTATATTTAATTGAAATGTCTGTCACCCCAACTAGACCATAAGCTTCAACAGGGCAGGGACCACATCTGAGCTGAACACCAGTGTAGACCGATACCCAGTAATATCTTTGACACAGAGCAGGAGCTCGTGTTAGCTCAGGATCCCATAACAAATTACCATAGACTGGATGGTTTAAACAATGGAAATTTAGCTCTCACAATTCTGGAGGCTAGAAGTTCCAGATCAGCGTCCATTTCTGGTGAGGATCTCTTCCTGGCTTGCAGAAGGCCACCTTCTCGTTGTGTCTTCACATGATTTTTCCTCGAAGTATGTGTGGAGAGGTAGAGGGAGGTCTTGTAAGGCCACCAATCTTATCCTATTAGGACCCTATTATGACCTCATTTAACTTTACCTCCTAAAAGACCTATCTCCAGATACAGTTATATTGGGGATTAGGTCTTCAATGTATGAATTTTAGGGGAGGGGCACAATTCAGTCCATATCAGAGTCCAACAATATTTGTTGAAAATATGAATATAAAAACCAGTCATTAATGAAAAAATACTTCCAATAGATTGACAGTTGGTTGCCTGTTGTAGTTAGGTTTCATAAATATGGAAGAATTAATTTTTATGAAACTTTGGCATTCGAGTGCAATTCCTTTAATAAACATCTGTGTTTTACTTTTTTATTTTTCCTTATC
Source organism: Monodon monoceros (assembly GCF_005190385.1). Taxonomy (NCBI): domain Eukaryota; kingdom Metazoa; phylum Chordata; class Mammalia; order Artiodactyla; family Monodontidae; genus Monodon; species Monodon monoceros. The sequence goes on along the minus strand of NW_021703772.1, from coordinate 56,444,875 downwards.
CACGGTAGTTTCCCTGGTAATAATGTATAATTGGTATCTGGATATGTAAGTGGCAAAGTAAAAGAGAAAACATTTTCCAAAAATCTGTCAGAACTTAGGGGGGATTTTGAAAATGAAGTTTATTTGGTCACTTGAATTGAAGATGGTTTAATCCTAAAACCCCTTTAATTCTGGTTGTGTAACTAGCTTCCTGGGCAAATCGTTGGCAGTGACACGACCCTGGCTCATTAGAAGCACAACAGGAATGAAAAATCTGACAGACGATCTCATTGTTCAGGCTTAGAGTCTGTCCTAAAAGTAATACAAGAAGAAACTCCACCAAATCTTTTGACTGTGCTCTGATATTCGTTTTTTATAGCCAGAGCAAATGCTTCCTTTGGGTTTATTACCTGGGACTGCTGTTCCTGTTTGATTTTGTTTATTTGGGTGGGGGGGAGTTATCTACTAATAGTTGTGGCTCCATTCCAACTAAGGAAACTGGCCTCCTCGCATCCATTAATGACAAGTTGCAGTACTGTTGCTGAACCAGAAGACTATCCATTAGAATCAGTGCTGCTACCAGGGTTATTAGGGAGCACAGTTGTGTTTTCTTTGTCTTTTCCCCTACCCTGAGTCAGTGCCCAAAATCCGTTTTTTGTACCTTCAGCTATTTCGAGTGTAATTGCACAACTGGCTTGAACTTATTTTGGCAAAGGCTTTGTGTGTAGATGCATCATGGGCGTGAAAAACCTTCTGGAAAAGGTGTTTTCTTTAAAAAAAAATTTTTTTTTATTGGAGGATAATTGCTTTACAACGCTGTGTTAGTTTCTGCTGTACAATGAAGTGAATCAGCTATATGTATACATATATCCCCTCCCTCTTGGATTTCCCTCCCTCCCCCGATCTAGGTCATCACAGAGCACCGAGTTGAGATTCCTGTGCTTTATAGCATGTTCCCACTAGCTATCTATTTTACGCGTGGTAGTGTTTATATGTTTATAATCTCCCAATCTGTCCCACACTCCCCTTCCCCCTCTGTGGCCACATGTCCAATTTCTACATCTACGTGTGTTTTCATACAAAAGTCCCATTACTTGCCCTTTCTGGAAGTCAATTTCATGTACATCACAGTGCAAGGATGGTGTGTAGTCTCATACAGCTAGTGGACCCTGACTACACATTACATGGACATGTGAACATAAGTGGTCAAGAAAGGTGTGTCAAGGGCTTTCTTCAGGTAGTGTTTGGAGCTGTCAGCACAAGAGGCATGACTCAAGGGCTAGCACCTCTTACTCCAGCATGTGTATCCTTTGGTGTAGCACATTCGTCAGAATGTAGAGAGTGGAGAAGTCCCACTGTGCAAACATTTTGTGGGTCTCAGGGTTTAGTATCTTGACTTTGGTGGAAACATTTCACGAGTCACAAACGGGCAAAGGTCTAGTAAGGAGAGACTGGGTGATGCGGGTCAGACCTCCAAGTTTTGGTCCTGATTTTGTTGCTGCCTTGCTGAGTGACCAAAGAGGCAGACTGCCACTTACAGGCTGTGTGACCTTGGGCAAGCTACCTGACCTCTCTGCCTCAGTTTCCTCATCTATCATGGGAATAAAATAGTACCTATTTCATAGGGTGGTTTGACGATTAAATGAGTTAGTACCAAGAAAACACTGAGAGTAATACCTAGCATGTGGTTAGCACTCAACATTAGTTCCCTACCTCTTACCTTCTTCATTTTTTTCATTAATTGAACGATTAGCCCACTAACTTGCCTCTAGTGAATGTAGTTCAGAATAAACCACTACCACTGCCCTGAGAAACGTGTAAAGCAGAGGACAGAAACAATCATTTCATGCATCAGTTTATAACATAAATGAACAAGGAAATATTTTCAAGGATGAAAAGTTGGGGGCCATGAGGTTCAACTTCTCTCTCCCCCCAACCCCTTTTAAAAAATTCTCCTCTGGACGCTCATTAGGGGTTTCTACCCCTCATTTGGGCTCTCCCCTCCAATCTACCTTCCACTTCAGCTCCTTGGTTTTCTTAAACTTTTTTTCCGCCCTTCGGAAAGTGAAAGAATAACAGCTCCAGCTAGAGACGCTTGCTTGAAATAGCACTGACACAGCAGCTTCCTTTGCAGGTCTCTGCCAACAAGCCCAGCCGCCGCAGATGCTGGATACGCCGCTGGGTCCCCGGAAACCGGCCCCTGACCCTGCGGCCTGGCGGCAGGCCCGGGATGTTCTAGAAGAAAAAAAGGACGATCTCCCTCCCGAGACCAGCCAGGCACCCCCCATCTTGCTATCCTTGGAGCTTTTGCCAAGCACAACACCAGGAAAATCTCTTTTTCATTGTTTGCTTTTCCACGGGCTTTGAACAATTTCCCATTTCTTATAGTGAAGTCCAGAATTAAATTGGACTTCGGCTGACGGTGGCTGGAAAATAAATCCCATTCAGCTTCCTAAGGCTCTTCCTACTGGCTTTGTTTGCAGCCTCACAGATGATGTTTCTGACGTGTTTCGAGAGCTCCTTCCTCAAATCCCCTTCACACACGTGCTGACCCTCTGCTTTGTGACATAATTATTCATCTAATTTCTTCAGCACCAGGCAGACATCGTTGAGGAATGCCTCCCTCTCTGAACGTGAAGTTATTGACGTTTTCCTGTTTTCCTGCTACGTGGTTAGGCAATTATTAAAATGGACTGGTCTTTAATAGTCTATTTTTGTTGGGTATTATAATAGCCCCATCTCCTAAGGTGGTATGATGGCCCCTGAGTATGCAAACACTCCAAGAGCTGTATCTTCATACCTCTCTATCTGTTTTCCACGTCACCCCTCTGAACACAGAAAAGGAGAATGGCAATAATGTGAGAATTTTATGTTCCAGAAAAAAAAAAACTCACAACCCCCCAAAATCCTCTGAGATGGCTTTCAATTTCCCCTCCCCCTCCTTACCGCTCACGCAACCACCAACAGTGACACCTAGTGGTCAAATATAGATCAGTCCTTTCATCCTAAATTAAGCAGCTTTTTACAGAAAATAAAATTTCCTTTAGGGGCAAATAAAGATAATTTACATCTTTTTTTTGAATGCACAGAAAGATATATTCTTCATAATGTGTAGATAAAATATATTATTTGGGGTACGGGGCAAGTGCGTAATTTTTTCTTATGAACATATTGGAGCTCTAAATCTATTTAGTTTTGCAGGCTTGTGCTTGGTTTCTTAGGTAATGGTCACTTTGATTTTATTATAACTTTAAAAGTTGGCAGCTGCTCAGCAATATTTTAAATTTCAACACCTATAATGTATATTTAAAGGTAAAATATTTAAAAATGAGTGACATTACAAATCAGCCATTTGCATAAATCTGTCTCAAACTCTTGGAACCACATTTACAGGCAAAAATGGTTTCCATTTTAATGACAGTAATCTCCAGGAGGAGGTGAGACTCTTTCTCTTAAGAATTTTTCCAATAAATGAGGAAACATAAAAACATCTACATTTTTAATGAAATCTTCCAGAGGTTACAAAAATATGGGGAAACCGTGAATCTTTTTAAAAAACCTGTTTATTTATTTGTTTGTTTATTTATAATACAATTTTGAAAGGTTACTTTCCATTTACAGTTATTACAAAATATTGGCTGTATTCCCCATGTTGTATAACACGTCCTTGAGCATGTCTTACAGCCAGTAGTTTGTACCTCCCACTCCTCCACCCCTAAATTACCCCTCCTCCCCCCACTGGTAATCATTACTTTGTTCTCTATAACTGTGAGTCTACTTCTTTTTTGTTATATTCACTAGTTTTTTGTATTTTTTAGATTCAAAATATAAAATATCATACAGTATTTGTCTTTCTCTGTCGGACTTATTTCACTTAGCATAATGCCCTCCAAGTCCATCCATGGTGCTACAAATGGTAAAATTTTGTTCTTTTTTATGGCTGAGTAGTATTCCACTGTGTGTGTGTGTGTGTGTGTGTGTGTGTGTATACCACATCTTCTTTATCCATTCATCTGTTGATGGACACTTAGGTTGTTTCCATATCTTGGCAATTGTAAATAATGCTGCTATGAACACAGGGTGCATGTATCTTTTTGAATTAGTGCTTTTGTTTTTTTCAGATATATACCTAGGAGTGGAATTGCTGGGTCATATGGTAGTTCTACTTTTAGTGTTTTGAGAAACCTCCATACTGTTTTCCACAGTGGCTGCACCAATTTATGTTCCCACCAACAGTGTACAAGGGTTCCCTTTTCTCCACATCCTTGCCAACACTTGTTATTTGAAAAAGCTTTTAATTTTTAAATAATTATAAATTCACAGGAAGTTGCAGAAATAGTACAGAGAGGTCCTCTGTACCTTCATCCAGTTTCCCCCAATGGTAACATCTTACCTAACTATAATACAATGTCAAAACCAAGAAATTGACATTGGTACACTCTACAGAATTTATTTAGATTCCATCTGTTTTACTTGCACTCAGTTATATATGTGTGTAGTTCTATGCAATTTTGTCACATGTACAAAATGCATGAACCAACACTGCAATCAAGATACAGAACTGTCCCATCACCACAAAAATGCCTCATGCTACCCCTTTATAATATTAAAATAAATTACTGAGCCCAGACACCTTGTCTATGGGAAGAAGAAGGCATGTATATATATCATCATCATCATCATCACATGCATTTATTGAAATCTATGCCCTGGTTGTGTTGTTTTATATGAATTATTTCATTTAGTTTTTGCGATAATCTTATGAGGTAAATACTATTTAATTTTTTAAAACAACAGTATTCGTTTAAAAGGACACAAAGGGTAAAATTAAACAAAGAAAACTGACAATTCACCTGATGTCTTACCTTCTAACACACCAGATAGAGTTTGCCCCACGCCCAGTTTTAAATTTGATATAGATTCAGTTCAATAAATATCGAGCATTGAGCTAGGTGATGAAGGGATTACAGGTGCTGACAAAGTGCACTGCTCAGCGCCAGTCCTCGCTTTCCCAGGGTTGGGTCTTCTCTTGACCCCTCCAATTACCAAGGCCAGCCTTGGCTCTCCAGAGCTCCAAGGACAAAATTTGTTCCTCTTGAATGGCTAGGCAAGAGTCACTTCTGACAGGGATAGAGGGCTTGGTCCTTTCAGTTCTTCCTTACTAGTTTTGTTTTTGAGATTTTACTTCTTCAAAATCCATACGTGACATGTTGGGGAAAATGACATGGTAAAATACCAACATGATTTGAATTAGCCAGCCTGGAGTAAGGAAAGTTAAAGGTAATTTAATGGTTGTTTTCATTGGTCCAAGCAAGCCATTTGCGAATAGAGGGTACCTGGAAGAACACTGGACTGGGAGTCAGAGCTTCTCCTTAGTGTTGGCTTTGCCACTACCTTGCTTGTGATAGGTGAACTTCCAAGGGTCTTAGATTTCTCAAATAAAGATAAGGGGGTTCAGCAGATGATGGCTGTTATGGATGGAATATTTCTATCCCCCAAATTCATATCTTGAAACCCTAATATGCCATGTGATGGTATTTGGAGGTGGGGCTTTGAGTGGTGATTAAGTCATGAGGGTGGAGCCCTCATGCATGGGATTAGTGCCCTTATAAGAGAGACCCCAGAGAGCTCTCATCCCTTCCACTCTGCGAGGACAGTGAAAAAACAGTTGTTTATGAACAAGGAGGCAGGTTTTCACCAGACACCAAATCTGCTGGTGCCTTGATCTTGGACTTCTCAGCATCCAGCACAATGAGAATAAATATTTGTGGTTTAAACCACAGAGTCTATGGTATTTTTTTTTTTAGAGCAGTCCAAATGGACTAAGACAATGGCCAAGGTCCTTTCCAGTGCTATCTTTATAAAGTAAATATTAAAAGGGTCTCTTGATGGGACAGGCTTCTAGTTATTGGGTAGGTGATAAAAGTTAATTAGAAATACTCCATATTGCTTAAAATAGACTTCCAGCTCAAAATGGATGCTTTAGAAGCTGCGGATTCTTGTAAATATGACTTTTAGGGTCTTTATTCAGACTTTCTCGTGGAATTCACTTTCAATCTTGAAAATTTAATAAAATCTAGTTATTAGTGCATAATGTGCAAATGCCTGGCACTATTCTACTACAACATTTATGGTGAGCAGAAATTGTGATGCCAAATTCCTGATTTAAATATGTCTATTTCCAGCTGCGTGATCTTTGGTAAATCTCTTGACCTTCGTGAGTCACATTTCTCCTCCTCAGGTTGCTGTTTATATACTGAAATTTTCTTAGGTATCTTTCAGGAAACTTACTAGAGAAAGTTGAAGATACAGGAAAGCGCTTTGTAGTCTACATCAAGTAAGGTACCACCCCAATACTATATATTAGGCAAAAATAACTCAGACATGTGATTTATTATACACACAAAAGAAAAATAATCTTTAATGACTTTGAAATAATTATCTCTATCCACTGAAACATAGCACTTTCTTTTAAATATTAGGATTGGTAGTACCCTACTTTTGGACTTAATAGATTTCCAAAAACATGCATGAAATTTAAGAGTGTAAAGTTAGGACAACAGACTTCATATTTTAAGGGAGGGGACTGTCCATTTCCAGAGGGTTAATAATTTTAATTGATTTAGTTCGTTGTCAACATATTTTTATTGAGCGTATATAGTATATGCAAGAAACTGTTCTAGGCAGGGAACAAAACACATGAAAAAATCTCTGCCTGGATGGCCCTACATTATGAGGAACGAGTGGAGGAGACAGAAATAGACAAAGTAAAAGATCAGAGTATTTAATTCATGAGAAGGTGATACATGAGAGAAATAAGCTTTGGAGGAGGAAGCATGTATGTTTGTGAAGGATACAAATAGATGTAGGGTCCCCCAGGAAGGCCTCTGTGAAGGGAACCTATGTGTGAGTCTGGAAGGCAGAGATGGCTGGCGGATCTCAGTCACCTAATATGCAACTTCGTTTCCGTACCAAGAAAGTTCCATTCTGATAAAGTCCATAGAACTGGTCTCAGGAGATGGTACAAATCCTAAGTGTGCTTTCTCATACCATGCCAAAGCTGGTCGGCCAAGGGAGGTTGCTAAAATGGATTTCTCTTGTGAGCAGCAATGGTAGATGCCACAGAACAAGGAATCCATAAAGTCTTATAACTTAGTTAGCAAGGGATTTTTGCAATGTTGGGGGGAATCGAATATTCACTAACAACTCAGCAATTACCTTCCTCTTAGCTAGCTGGTTTGCTTGCTTCCCTGTTGGCAGATACGCTCACCATTCTCAGTAAATATCCCCATAGTTCTCTATCAGGCAGTGGGTCCGTGGTGCCTTCTGTTGCTCCCATCAGCCGTCTCTCCTCAATTTCACTAGGTGTTGGGTTTCCAGGGCTGAATGACTGACCTATCGATGTTAAGAGGGAAAATGTATTATTAGAACTCTGGTTACTTTCTTGTCTTCTTTCCCATATTGCAGAGTCAAATAGTAATACCATTTTGCAGTGCAAGACATAAAAATATTAAATGGCATGAAAGTTCAGCCAGTAAGAGCCATAATCACAGAACTGAACGGTTAGCTCCAGGTATAACATTTTAGAAATATGAGGTCTGCTTATCCACCCTCAACACCTGGGAGCCTAGCCAGCGGCACAGAATGATTTAGTCCTGGAATTGCTCTCTTGCTTAATGTCATAGCCAGGACTAGCATTCTGCAAAGGCAATCTTGTGGGTTTTAGCATGCAGAGAATATATCTCCCTAACCTACTTCCTGAGGCCACTCATTTCATTCCCTAATTACCTAATATTAAAAAAAAATGTCCCCAGAGAGGAAAAAACGGCTTAAAATCATACTTATGTGTAAACGACTGATATTAGGTAAGAGCAGATTGTGCTGGGAAGGAAGGCTAGACAACGGCTCAATGAGGGTGGGAAGGAAGAGGCTCAGAAGACGAAGGCTGGGGCATGGGGCACAAACAGTGGTCGTAGGAGGAACAGCATCACCTCCTTCACTGCTTTGCCCCGAGCCAGCTCTGTTCGTGCAAGACAGGAAGGGACTGTAATTAGAGGGAGAAGGCGGCAGATTTGGGAAGGGAATGTGCTGGGGCGGGGAGCAACTTCAGCTCCGCTTCGTCCCCTGAAAGCCTCCCAGAGTCTGTAAACCCCTCAGGGCACCTCAGGGCCCCATAGACAGCAGAGACAGCGCAGGCTGTTCCCCGGAAATGGGGAGGGCGAAGGCAGGGACCCAGCCCGGCTCTTCAGTGCGTCTGACCATTGGATAATCAGTGCAAGTTTGCCTGCTGGAGGGGTGCTGAGCGAACCCAGCTGGCCCTGAGGTCCTGGGTGAGGGGAAGCGGCAGCGGGTGTTTGTTCAAGGCGGCTGCGAAGAGTGCTCTCAGGAGTGTAACCTAGGAGAACCCAGTCAGGGTGAGATGGATTCGGTGTTGTCAAGGTCAAAGAAGGAGGCTAAAAACAGGATGGAGCAGGGGCAAGGCGGAGTCTGGGTAAGACTTCAGAGCTAAAGTTGGTTACAAAAGACCTTGTGAACAGGCTCTGTGGGCTGTCAGGAGGGGGACAGAGTGAGTACCAGAACCCTCCCAAAGCCTCTTCCACAGAGCGCTCGTCCAGCGAGATGCGCTTCTCCAGAAAATGCTCCCGTGCTCCCCCACCAAAAGGAAACTGAGAAGACTGCACACTACACTCTTCTTACAGATTCATTAGCCTATTAAGTGGTTCGAGAAGTCCTACAACAAACAGACCTGTTCAGCTTTACTTAACCCATAATTTTCCCAATTAATTTGACCTTGGACCTTATTCTTACATTATACTTAATCCATTCCTAGAAACACACTTTGAGAAACATCCTTTTATAGCTCTTTCTCCCAGTCCAGTTACATTGACCACCCACCTGAAGTCTTCCTGGCCACTAGTGTGGTGCCCTACAGAGTCCTTGCTAGGAAACAGAGGTCTCCTCACCCTCTGACCACCCCCCCCCCATCCACAGGAGGCATGGACACCACTCACATCCTCTCCCTGTGCTGGCCCTGAGAACATTTGGCATCTGTTGAAATGTAGCTCAGAGAACATCAACAACCTGCTATATTGACTTGAAAACTTTTTGACTATGCTGTAGGAACAGCTTTCTTGCACTGGGAAGAGTATTTTTCTGCTAGCTGGAGAGAAATACCCTTTTCTCCCTATGTCCTGCCCTGTGCTTGTCAAATCTGGAGGTTTGTTAGTTATTATTATTCTCTTCTTTTTCTGTGATGCTACTTCAAGGGACAGCTGTCAGTTAGCGGCACTTATTATAAGCCAGTGCTGGCTAACAGACCATGAACCATTGATAGCTATTATCCTTAGTTACACCTCACCCCTACTGAATAAGGGAGCCAAGTTGCTAAATTTGTTTTTCCAAAGCACATTGATTAAAAGAGTTGACAAAGTGAAATTTCCAATGGCCTAAAATGAAAAGCTTTCTTGATCTTCATGTCTTAGGCTGGGGAGAAGGTTTATTTTCCTACTATGTGTAGATAATGGATTTTGCCTTTTCTGAGAATTCTTCATCGAAGAATACATTGAATACTCAAACAACGGCCGTCTAAATTGTTCTGCAGTGACACTAACTAGCTGGAACTAATTCAGAAATGTGCACGGAGCATGATGAGGATAACTTGGTGTGTGGGGAAAAAGCAGCACACCTGCCTCCATCATAGCTTATCCTAGGACAGGTGCTGGCTGGGCCAAAGCTGCCCAGAAAATATAGACATTGTTATAAGTTATATCCAGCTTTTTCTTTTCTTTCATTCTTTCTTTCTTTCAAAGAGACTTTTTGTCAGAGAATGTAAAAGCTCAAATACTTTTTCCTCATTTTCTTGCTGAGAGCTGCAAGCATAACCAGCAGCAACCTCCAGTAATTAATCATAGCTCTGGAGATGGGAGCACACGTTTAAAGACATCTTCAACCCACTGAAACACGTTGTGGGTTTAAAATTCTTCCATAGAGCAGAATCTCCGGAATGAAGCTGTACATTCCTTCTGATCTTAATGTACCTACTGAGTGTGGCCAAAGGCAGCCCTTGGAAAGTCACCAGGGATGGAATAATCCCTCCTGAGGGATCCAAGGCAGGCAAGCATCTCTGGACCACACTGGAGACCAGCTGCAAGATGGGCAGAGACAAGCATGTTACACTGGGCAAAATATTAGGTGAGTGTTTTGGTAACGCTCTTTTGTTGCAATGAACAGAGACTCTCAAGTTACGGGAGTGATTTATCGCAAGGATACTTGTGGAACGGCACTGGAAATAGTGCTCAGGGCCCAAAATAGTTCTAGAAACCACCTATGCTCTCTGTTGCTCTCAGAGCCACAGGGATGCCTCTGTGGGTGTATCTGCTTGTGTCTGTCATCTGTTCCATTCTACCCTCTCTGTGGACTGGCTTCCATTTCTTGTTCATAACATCCCCCTCCTTATGACTTCACAGGCACAGTTTCCCTCTTGTTTCACCCTCTCTTTAATTCATCCTTTTTTTTTTTTTTGCAGTATGCGGACCTCTCACTGTTGTGGCCTCTCCCGTTGCGGAGCACAGGCTCCGGACGCGCAGGCTCAGTGGCCATGGCTCACGGGCCCAGCCACTTCGCAGCATGTGGGATCCCCCCAGACCGGGGCACGAACCCGTGTCCCCCGCATTGACAGGCAGACTCCCAACCACTTCGCCACCAGGGAAGCCCTAATTCATCCTTTTTGAACTTCAGCTCTTATTACTGATTCATTCTTTTGGCATTTTCATAGTCCATATTCCCAAGAGAGCAAAGTTAATTGGTCCAGATTATAGTTATGGTCAGGCCACATCATTGGTTGCTGGCCAGCCTGCGGGTGGCCTGCCTTTGGCTCAGGTGCTTACCCTTGGTCTCATCCACTAGGACAGGTGGAGTAGGATTACATTGTTTAACACAAGCTCCTCTAGATCCATCCCTTTAGCGGGGGCTGTGATTGGACAAGCACAGCAATCGACATCTGAGGTTGCTATTGTATTCCTATTCCATAATTAATGAGGTCTCTCAGAGAAGCCCATGGTGTTCTCATGCACCAGCCCACACAGCTACCAGATGTCAGTTGTACTTCTAAGTAAGTCTCTAATCTGTTCAGATTTTCCCATCCTCACTGCCACTACCCTTGTCCAGGTTATACTTACTCCCACCTGACTTCTCCATAACTCTCTGCTAACACTGCAATGCTCCTCCAATCTTGCATCCATCTTTCTACAATTCAAATCTGATCACACCACACCCTGCTTATAACATTCAATGGCTCCCCATTGCCCAAAGGGTAAAGTCTAAGTCCTTGGTGTGGTTTAGAAGGTCTAAAGTGTTCCATGACCTGCTCCGCCCCAGCCTCCTCATACATCGTTTCTTCCATCACCATCCTTACTTTGCTGTCTACCCTCCAGCTTCCTCAACTCAACTCTTGCCTTTTTCTCACACCTGCTGTGTTCTCTCTTGCCTTGGAGCCTTTGTACCTGCTTTTCCCTTTGCCCATCCTCAGTTCTTCTCCTTCTCAGCTGAAACTTCACTTCCTCTGACTTTTCCTGACTCCCTAGACTATGTGGTGAGGACGGAAAGCACATCTGCTATGTTTGCAGTTACCCCCCCCGCCCCCAGCCCCTGGCCCTAGAATTTCTGGTACTGGAATACCATAAGTGCTCTGTAAACATTTCTTGTGAGTTGGGGGCTGTTGAATCCAAGAACTCCAAGAAGTCATCATTTCTGGGTGGAACTCAAAAGTGAAAGGTAAAGAGTGATTTGAGAAAGGAAGAGAGAGAGTGAAGTGAAATAGAGAAGGACATGGTATAAGGATTTTTAAAAACACATGGAGTATAGATGGACCTCTGAAGGAAGAAAAAAGATCTATGGACTTTGATTACTGAGAGAAATATGCAGCCCCCAGCGGGCTGGCCGAGATCAAAGGACTTTGCCAAGGGATCCATCTCAAGGATATCTAGCCATTAACAATAAGCAGGATTTAGTCTCTGGATTAATTTCTTTAGCAGAGAGAAGTTCAACTTCCTTCTAAAGCATTTGGAATAGCTGTGGTGCTTCGGATGGGATATGGACCTGGACATCTGTTTCCTGGGGTTTCCTGGGACAGACTGCATTCTAAGATGTGGCCTACAGCTTCCTGTGTGCTCCCAGGGCCCAGAGCTTTCTAGTTCTTCCTCATAAAGACTCTCAGAGGTTTGTGGAACAGTCTCTTTGCCCTTTAAGACACCTGGGCTAGGCTCTGCCCCTTGAGAGGGAGAGAGAAGAGCTGGACAAGCTTGACACACTTCTACGAAGGGTCACGCTTGCCCCTCTCTGACGGCAGCCTTCTCTAGGAGGGGCCTGGAGGCAAGCAGCTAGAGTTGTTATTTCTACTCTATTGTCATCGGGTAGATATTATGTTTTTACAATAGCTGCCAGAAGCATGCAAGTGACACCATTCCCCACGTGTTTTAATGTGAGAGGCTAAATTCTTGAGGTGGCAAAATACACTGGAAGCCAAGAGGAGAACAGCCACCTCATGGTGTTTAGCAAGTGGGAGATAGAGCAGGAAAGGGAGAGGGCAAAGGGCGAGTCAGTCACTCCGCATCAAGAAACTCATTCTCCTTAGGCACAGATTAGCCACAGCCTCTTGTGGAATCAGTTTCCTGCCAGTAGCAGATGGTACCAGAGAAGAGCACAGGAACCCAGGATGGAGGGGATGACTGAAGTCTACAGGCACTACAAGAACTCGAGGAGTCATCTCCTTTGCCCGGGTTCAAAGAAGGAAGAAATTGCTCCTGGAGGCCCATGGCGGTGTCCTGGTATGAATTAGAAAGGCCTGTAGATCACACTTGCACAACCACATCCATGAGACTTGGACCAAGCAACGTTGGTGGGAAGCAGCCCTTGCCCTCACGTCCAAAGGCAGTGGGTGGCCCTATCGCCAAAGCAGAGATCTTAGTTATCTCTTGATAGTTCAGTCTGAAAAGATGTGGGATCTCAACCTCCTGGCTATACAGTCTGAGACTCATACAATTAGATATTAGCTGCATCATTTAAGTCTTTTTTTTTTTTCCTTTTTCTCCCTCGGCAAAAAGCAAGCAAGCGAACAAAACCAAAGCCAAACGGAAAAGCCCTAAACAAGCTGGGTTATCTTGGTCAAGGCGCATAACCTCTCTGAGCTTGTTTTTTTCAGTTGCAAAATGAGGAGATTGAACTGGCTGAAAAGTCTCCTCCATTTCTAAAGTCTATAATATTTCATACAAAATAGAGACCATAGGAAAGAGGAGGAAACACATTCTTTTCCCTGATGGGCCATCAAATAAGAAGAGTAATGTGTATTTGGGTGCAGGGTTCACAATCAGCCTGACTTACAGACGTAAGATGCTTAATTAAATGATGGCCTCCCCAAGGTCACAGCCTCCTTCCCGTTCGTGTGTCTCTCCGCTCAGCGCCTGGTGCTCCATAATGCTATGCAAAGCATGGGCTCCCTGACAGCTGTTGACTTAACTCTTAACAGACTTTGTTTGTTTATCTCCAAGGTGGATCCTAGACATGCACCTAAGGCCCTAGTGGGCGGAGGCACGGGATTGCTGCACAGATTTGCATTTGTTCTTTTCTCCTCACCACTGTTTAGACCAGCGTAGCTGGTGGGAGTGAGATTTATGAAGAGCCGTTCTCATTTGGGCTGCCTGGCTTCCTTGCTCACCGTTGGGCCGCCTTGGGAAGTTGATTTTTGTTCTTTTGCCCTTTGTTGCCCCGCTCCCTATTTCTGATTTCTTTTTTTCAGAGGCTGACGCAGTTATTTCCACCCAGAGTGCTTGGCTCCGCTCTCCAGCTCTGGGCTCCGTAACCCATGGCAACAAGAGAAGGGAAGCAGGTGATCACACACCACAAACACATATTATTCTCTCTCCCCCCTCTCTGGCTCTGGCAGTCTGGGGCACACAAAGGGAGGAGTCTCAACTGGCTGCAGTGCCAATTAGAGACACAGGCCTAACGGCTGGTGCTGAACGCTGGGGGCTTCCGGGTCTCAATGTAGCAGCTGCTGGGGAGCAAGGCGGCCTCTCCTTCCGCTTGCTGCAGCTCCTCGTATTTCTCCAGGGCAGCAAAGTAAAATCTGACCTTGCACACGCAGTTAGAAATGCCTTCACGATAGTCCATCCCCCGCTAGCCTAGCCGGAAACCCCCTTTTATATTACCGTGGAGATGGGCAGGATTGTGCCTATAAAGTAAGCAGAAATTTCTTTCCACATGATTTGCTAAATGGAAATCATAATTAAGTCATTTAACATCTAAACTCTCACCCCCTCTCATATTTATGAGTTCTAGGAAGCTTCAGCCCAATTCAATGATTTTTTGTTTCTGGCCACATCTCCTAGTCGGTTTGACTTAAGGATTGAAAGAGTCAAATGATTGACCTGTGCTCAAGTGGTAAAAATCCCCTTTCTGTTCAGGGACTAGAAATACATGGTAAACCCATTCTTATGAGACTTCCATCAGGACTAGTCGTTGTAGGTTAATAAAGAAGTCATTTAAAGCAAGGCATTGTAAAAAGTGATACATACAAACTCATGTAACATTTTATTTTCACTTAAAACTTACAAATATATATTAATCTCCCATCCTTTTGATGAGGAACCAAGATCTGGTGCTTGGAGGCCAAGTCAACTTTCTTGTATAAGCTGTACCTGTGATGCAGCTCCTACAGCTTCCAGTGTTAGTTTCTTAGGGCCGTAAGAATTATTTAAAGACACTTGAAAAGCAGGCTGAGCCCAGAATCTGCCTAGATTTTTATGGTTTCCTCCAATATTTTATAACAGTGTCATTCCAACCTCATTTAAAGGCAGAATAACTTGCCTATTCCTTCCAAGTAATTCCACTTATTTTTCAAGGAAAAATTTTCTTTACTTTTGCATTCATATTGCACTGGTTTACATATCATTCAATAAGATGATGAATTACAAAAACAAATGGCAACTGGCAAGAGCTGGGGTGCGAATAAACCCAAGTATTCTTGATAAGTTGGATACCCAACTGGTGGGAGGAGAGGTGTGTAGGTGCCTGAGAGAGGGGCACCCAGCATCAAAGGAAAACTGGGAACTTGTAGCCATTCCAGCACATGACAGCTGAATGTGATTTACTAATATTAGAAATACCAGAATGTGATCTCTTATCCTAGAAAGCTAATATTGGCCTGGAACTAGGCAGCTCCTTTCACCAGTCTCTTCCACCCACATTCTCTTGAACCTGTGTCTTCATCCCTAAGATCAGCTCTTTATATTTAACATTTGGACACCTCCACCTGTCCTATTTGCTCTTAAAATTCAGCATGTCTGCAAACAAGTCTTTCTCTTAAGATGGAATAGAACATGCTGGTTTTGCTAGTAGGAGAACCCTTTCATCAAAGGAAAACTTAAGCCAGGTTGAAGCCAAGATGGGACCCAGGGGCCCAAACTCTCTCAGGTCCCTCCAGGAGATCCCAAGGAGCTTCTGAGGATCTCTGGAATTCTTCAGGACACAAATGGAAAACATCTGGAATAGGGAGCCAGATGGAGCTGAGTTCAAATCCTCACTGTTCTACATGCTATCTGTGTGACTGTGGGCAAGTTGGTTATTATTGGAGTCCCAGTTTCGTCAGAAGTAAAGCAGGAATAATATTGTTTCTAATAAAAATTGTTTGTGTATGATGCAATGGTGCATGCAAAGCACTTGACATGCTGGGACGATCAGCAGTGTCTTCAAACCAGTTCCTTCTCTAAAAGGTTGAAAACTCAGTTGCCACTAGCTCTTCCCTCCTCTTCAACCAACCCACTCCTAGTGCATCACCCAGTCGTTTGGGGAGTTCTGCATTTTCTAGCCCTTTATCATTTAATCCTCACCTTAGCTTCCATTTCATTCCCATGTCACCGGCTTAGTTCATGTCTCCTTTGTCCCCTAAATTCCTGCTGGTCTGTACCCACAAATTCAACCTACACATCGATGACCAATGACCTTGAATCACAGAACTGATTGAGCAGATCATGCTGAGACCCCCTCAGTGGTGCCCAGTGTCTACCACATAGTTTGTGTGGCTGAGCTGGGCATCCAAAGTGTTCCAAGCTCTAGACTGTTTTCTTTTCCAGGTTTATCTTTGACCGCTTCTCCACCAACATCCCATGCAGCCCAAGCGACTCCTCTCTGTTCTTCAAATATCAGAATCTCATTTTCACCAAGTCCATGCCTCTGTCCCTCGCTTTCCTCCGCCTCCAAAGTTCCCCCTCCACACCTCTGGCTGTGTGTAAGTCCTACCACGATTTCAAGCTGAAGTGACACTCTTTTTATATTATTATTTCATCTTTCCTCTTTTAAACACCCTCCCCTGACCTCATCCCCCAAAGTTTATACCAATTTCCTGTTTTACTATTATTTGTACATTTATCATTCTCCCATTTGTGAGATTGTCTTCCCCACGAAACTGACTCAGACCTTGCCATTGTAAGCTTCAGGAAATGTGTCTCAGGTGAACATTTTTTGATAGATAAAACTCCCAGTGTCATAGACAAGATCAAGAAGACGGAACAAAGACAGAAATAGATACCAAGCCTTACTGTGAGTTCATAGTGTACTGTCTCCTCAGCCGCCTCGCAAAAGACGGCATTGCTACGCTTGAAGTCTTGGTTTTCCTCCCAGAAGCTTGCACAAATAGGCAAGGACAGAGATTAATCCAAAGGAAACAGGGTTTTCCTTGACTCTATGTTTTATTGTTACATGTTTATTCATTGTTTTTTAGAGAGAGAAAAGAAAACGTCTGTAAATTACTACATTGCCGTAACAAAAGGAAACCCACACATTCTTACATGCTCCTCCTGCTGCCATTGTATTTTCTATCTGCCAAGCTCATAATGGGGTATCATTGGCCATGATTTTCTGAATGCTCAAATTATAGGAAATTCCTGTAATTATAAGAAATTATGACCCCGATATCAATTTCTGCCTTGTCCACAACAAAATCCTTTCCTTTTTTCACTACAACAAATATAAAACTTCACACAATATTATTCCATATTATAACCACGAAAAGCATGGAAATTTACAGTGAATAGTACAAGGAGAACTCACTTGGCATCACAAACTGAGGAAGCCCAAATGTCCCTTATCCTTTTGCATTAAGCTGGACAGACTGGCTGACGGAGGTATGGGGCCCTGGGCTCTGACCGCTTGAGGAAGCCACCATTAGCAAACAGACATCTGCCAGCTTCCCTCTGCGACCCCTGCCAGCTGTAGCTGAGGCACAGTAAATTACTCTGCTAATTCTATTGGCTCATTCCTGCATTTCTCAAATGCACAATATTGACTTGTGCCGGGTAACCTGGGCCTGCAAATGGACAAAGTCTGATATTTTTAACACCAGAAGAAGCTGTGGTATGAGGAACTGTTGCTGGAGTTGAAAGATACCCAGTGACAAGGATTGGAAGGAAAGCTGAGACTGAAAACAATGCTCCAGTTCATTGAAAGAGTCCCCTTTAATGTTAAAACAGTGGGAATCGTATAGAAAAAAGAGGACCCTTTTAGTCATATTAATGGAAGTCAGGGTGATTTTTTTCTTTTAATTAATTAATTAATTTTTGGCTGCATTGGGTCTTTGTTGCTGCGTGCAGGCTTTCTCTAGTTGCGGCGAGTGGGGACTACTCTTCGTTGCGGTGCGCGGGCTTCTCACTGCGGTGGCTTCTCTTGTTGCAGAGCATGGGCTCAAGGCGCGCGGGCTTCAGTAGTCGTGGCTCGCAGGCTCTAGAGCACAGGCTCAGTAGTTGTGGTGCAGAGGCTTAGTTGCTCCGCAGCATGTGGGATCTTCCCGGACCAGGGCTTGAACCCATGTCCCTTGCATTGGCAGACGCATTCTTAACCACTGAGCGCCAGGGAAGCCCCAGAGTGAATTTTGACCCATTTTGAAGGATAATGGGAATGAGTTGGAGGATGTAATGAAGAAATATAATCTAACTGATTATTTGATGTGGAAATTCTACTAAAAAAATAAGTCCCCTATATCATGCCTATTCTTAAGCTGTTCTTGATTTTCAGAAGCGCTAGAGTGTACTAGCGAGACGTCAGATCCCAGAATTCCTTCCTACTTAGTAGTGTGACTTTGGTGGGGTTGAACTTGTTTCCTCATCTCTACCTGGCCGTGATGCTCCTGCAGACCTGTAAGAGTGGAATGAAATATTACATGGAAACCACTTATCCGAGCCTCGGGCTCATCGTTAGACTCTCAGGGCTCAGCATTCCTCAGCCAGAATGCTTATCAGTAGTGGATTCACTCTGCAGACTGATTTGAGAAAAGCAGAGTGGGTGTTGAGATCAGGACTCTACTGAGAAAAAACCATCCACTAGCGCCCTCCAGAGTTTGCCCAGCACCTACTTCTCTGGTTGGACCAGGTGTGAGAAAGCTTACCCTGAAGGAAATTAACCCAAACTCTAAGGTTGATGGGAATAATACCATCAGGCATTCAGGAGTTATCAAACTGCTTATGAAGTGTGAGGGGCTTGACATAAACTCCACACCCAACCTACTTCACAATTTAACAGCTATTGAATTTCAAAGAATTATTCTCTGTGTCTTCCTGGTTATTTTAAATTCTACTGTCCTTGGCAGAGTGAGGTGTGGGAACAAGATTCGCTATATCTTTCAAAGATGAATCTGACATTAATTCAAAGCAGATGTTCTGGTGGGATGTTCTCACCTATAATGGACAGCTGGCTTGCGTTTGGTGTGGCTTTTCTGGAAGGTGCCCAGAAGCCCAGAACATTTAAAATCTTGGGGCATCTCAAAAGGTTCATTAAAAGCCAGAAAAGGTCCCTCCTTTCTGAGTTCTAAACTATCGACTTTAAAAATAAATGTATGAGGAATCACCTCAACATTAGGTGGGGACAAAGCACTGTGCAAGGCACTTTATGTAGGTCACTCATCTAATCCACGCAAATCCACACAACGCTCCAAGAATAGACGCCAGATGCCTGTTATCTAGGTGGGGACACTACAGGAGAGATAAAAGCATGTAACTTTCTTAAGGGTTCACGGCCAGTAAAGTGGTGGTGGAACTGAGATAGATTCCATACATGTCCCATTGGACCCCAAAAACTATCCTAAATTGTCTACATTGCAACACGTATTACAATACATGAACCACATGAAATTGATAAAGTTCAAACAATTCTGGCCTACAAAATGGCAGATTCATATGGTTCAACCAAATACTTCATTTGACCCACAACATATATTTCATTTGAGCTATAGACTTAATCCAAACTTTTTGTATCGATGTCATAAAATTATTCAAAAAGGATTGCAAGTGAATGTGATTGTATTTGAAGACTAATTCAATTCCTCTAATTTTTCTGTGGCAAAGTACCAGAGGAACCTGACTGATCCAACCTTAATGATTCATACATTACTTGATATTTTTCTAATAATTTTGAAATTAATCTTTGTATTTTTTATCAGCTTTATTGTAATCTGACCAACTGAGCTTATAATTGTGTTTCCCTCTCCTTCGCTGCTGATCTTCACTCATTTTGCCATTATGACTTTTATATTATTTCTCAGTTCTTTCCGTGCCCAGTTCTGCGATACTGCCAGAGTAATTATTGCTCTTTATACCTTCCAAACAGGAGTATAATTTAAAAAAAAAAACATAAATTATATGAAACTGCAATTAGATTCTCTGGGATCTAGAAAATATTCTCAAAAAGGACAAAACCCACCAAAATATATACCTAAGGTGCATTTAGTTGACATTTTCCTAGAAAACCCTTTACGATAGCATGAAAATGTATATTTTACATTTATAGGTAATATATACATATAGAGATGAATGTTTGGAAATATAAACAATTTGCACAATAATATTTATTATCTGTATTTCAGACTTACAGTTGATTAATATGTGGGTTTTGTAAGCTTTTCTTCCTTCCTCCCCCATAACTCTGTATCTATCACTATGATCAGACAGTCCTTTTTTAAGGAATTCCACCCTTTCTCTGCCCCCATAAAACTCCATAAAACCTTTGCCCTTGTTTTAAGCGAACTCTTTTGAAAAACTATTTTCTCAACTTGCCTTTGGTTTCAGTGAACACTTTTGAAAGACTCTTTTCTCAACTTACAGTTATTAAGACATTAATACGATGAATCCAGTTATCTTTTTTCCAGTTCACCCCAGGAGAACGTTGGTGAAATAACACTCTCCATTGGTTTAGCCCTTTTTACTTTTGGAGAGATTTCCACCGTCATTATCATTTGATGTGAATGTTACATGTATAGTCCCTATGTCTCTGTAGATGCTTTTTTAATTTAAAAAATTGTGTGGGTATTCAGCAATGTCTGAGTTAAACTGTCCAGATTTTCGATTTGGGGGTAATTATCCAGTTCGGGGACCTTTCCTAGTTTTCAGACTTTGAACCTGCTTATGTGAACGTTCTATGTTATGTTTTGCTTGTTAATAACAGCAGGGCAGGACCTACTAAGTCTTCCCCACTGTTTAGGTATTTAGATACTTTGGAACTAAACTCGCTCTGACTAATGTGAACATTTTCCTGTCCTGACAAGGACCCGTGCTACTGCTGTGCTGACCACATTGTCAAGAATGCTTACACCGGGAGCTGTCACTTTCTAAGGGCGCTGGCAAAGCGGGGTTGATTTCAAGGTGGTCTTCCTCAAGATAAGATTTAGATATTTTCAAAGATCACCCAGAGACAACTTTTTTTTTTTTTTAAAACCAATGTCCTAGATGACAGAGTGGTAGCCAGAGAACTCTTAAAATCACCGCAACTGCTGAGACCATTTTCACATCCTGTTTTTGTCTTTCTGCTCCAGCAGCCACCCCAGTAGTTCCCAGGCACGTTCCTGCAGGCTTATTGCAGGATGCCACAGCAATTTCCTTATTTTGTGCTGATGTTTTTATTAGGTTGTGGACAATGTGCACACAGGTTTGTGAAGGGTTAACACTCAGCTGTGCTGTTGATGGGCCCTTAGTCACAATATGTTTCCTTTGAAGCAAGGGTGCAGTGTTTCAAAAGACAATCGCTATAATTCCATGCAGATTTTCCTGATTAATGAATAGGAATTTTCAATTGAATCTTTAAATGAGTTAGAACAGTATAAGAAATGGATGTCATCCTTAAATTTTTTTTTTAAAAGGCAATTCAAATTCGAAAAAACTTGGGCATTGTATACATATCTGATTTATTGCCATATGTGTTTTTGAGTCATAAAGCTGCTGTAAAAGTTATACAGCACTTGCAAAAAAAACTGTGTGGTCTCTTTGTGAAGCTAAGTGAAATAAAATATAAAGTTTGTGATACATTAAATCACAAACATAAATACATACTTTATGGCCAGCTGTTATTTCTAAATGTGCACATTTCAAAATAGAAACACTTATCCAACATTCTGATTAGCAATTTCCCAGTTCCAAGAAGCCAGATTGCATTTAAGATGCAAAATATTAAAATGCCTAAATAGATACAGTTAAATGCTTTTATATGTTTTAGGTCTTATAGTCCCTCCCAACCCTGTGGACTCAAGGACTGGAGCTCCTTTGATGTGGATTTGTGTTTTCAGCACATGCTTTCATTGGAACTGAAGCTGCATCTCAGACATCCAGAGAAATGTTCTGCACATGAACGGAGGCCACGTGACCCCACGCTACTTCTCACTGTGTGTTCAGGTTCTTAGAGACAGTGAACTGCTTTTTATTGTCATATCAAAAATATCCAACCTTAATTTTGGCTAAAAATCATCTCAGTTGCTAATGTTCCATCTCCCAGTGATTCTACTCCTCCCCGGCATAAAAATTGGTCAAGGAGAACAAGCAAGATTATGTTGACTCTGAGATGCAATTCTCCGGGGAGACCTCATTTGCTCGTCATGTAGCGTCTCTGTCTCTGTAGGTAGAGCAGAATTTTTAAATGCCTCTAGCCCTTTAGGATACACTGGCAATTGGTGGTTCAAAAGTTCATGTGATGCCATATGTCCTAATAATTTTTATCTACATCTAAAACAATACAGGACTGTCAAATAAAATCCTGCATGCAAATAAATGATGGAATGCAGGAGGACCCTCTGCGCTAGCCTTTTCTTCTTTGTCCGACAAGCTAATGTAATAAGGCCAATAATACAAGGTTGTGTACTAGGCCTAAAGCCTGTGACAGATAAAAAAGAAATGTTGGAAACCAATGAAGCTTTTGCACAATTAGATTTTTTGAGGCTGTGCTGTGAGGGTTGCCCAGAGCCTGTTCAGTCCTGATTGATGGTAAAATCATAACTATATCATATTAGCTGTAGAGTTCACTGACAGGTTACTACAGATTAATATTGCCACTGCTGTTCACTTACCATCAAACCAGGGGAAATATGAATTGAGCTGTTCTTCTAACAAACCCTGCATATTAAAAGGTAAGGTGTCCTACTGAACAATCTCCCCTGTCACTGAGGAGAGACACAAACAATGTCTATTTGAGAGATATGCAGATACGTTGCAGCATACTAATTAGTTCTGCTAGGATAGCCCTATCACAGCCGGCTGGCTAACGATCCTTCATGTGAGCTTGTTCCTTCAGAGCTCTTGGCCATAGGACTGCAAACGACACCCTAAAACGTGGAGCTGCAAACCTTGGTGATTTAAACGCAGGCTGCCAGGCAAATTGCAGCGACATAAATTTGGCCCATGTGTTTTGCATCATGTGAATACGAAACAGGGACGCCATGGAGCCGTTTTGTTTGCGTCGGTCTCGGGAGGTTTGGTGGACTGTTTTCAGAGATGCTACCCACAGCAAGGTGGGGTCACCCATCTTTTGCTTTACTTTCAAAATGCTGAAAATACAAGAAATATACATGTGTTGATGATAATGACATCCTAAAATGAAAGCATTTCATCCTTTTACCACCCCAGATCCAGGGTAAGAAGTCAACTGTGAAACAAAAACACGGCTCACTCTACAGTGTGTGAAATGAGAGGGTTGGGCCTGATTTGATGTCAGTAAGGCACCACTGGAGTAAGAGAGAGACCAGCCTGCCTGCTGTGCTAACAAGAGCCCCAGCCTGGAAACAGGCAGGAGTCAGATGCTTTGGGCCCCTCAGTCAAGTTGCTTGCTCTCTCGTGATTCCGAGTGTTGTATCTGCAAAGTGAAAGGCTGGACTAGGTAATCACCAAGGTCCCTTCAGCTCTTTTATCCCACTCTGCAGGCCCCAGCTTCTTATATCCTGGGCCACATTTCCTTACAGGCGGCTCTTGGACTTTGGTATCAGCCTCCCCGAGGAGCTCGTTAAAGATGCTCATTCTGGGCCCCACCCATGTGGTTTGGGCTCACAGTGAAGTTTAAGCACCACTGTCATGAGGGATGGCAGTGGCTTGGCTGAAGTCACCGTAGATCTTACTGTTGCTTTGCAGAGAATGTGCAAAGAGCTGGAGAGTCAGCCAGAGCCTGGAGAAGAAGATAATAATATCTTTTTATTTTTAAAGAGAAAATGGTGGTGACCCTGACAACCATAAACTATAAGCTTCATCAACAATATTAATGGACAGATGACAGACTGGGAGAAGATATTTGCAATGCTTAAAACTGACTCTGAAAAAGAAAGTGACGCTGGATTAATACCTGGAATATACAGAAGACACCTGCAAACTGACCAGAGTAGTTAGGAAACCCCACAGACAAATGCACAAAGCGTATGAAGAGGCAATTCACAGGAGAGGAAGCTCAAGTGATGAACTGGTATCAGAAGGGGTACCCCAAATCACTGGTACTCAGACAGCAGAGGCCACTTTAGACACAGCAGACACATCAGAATGTCAAAATGAGAACCTGGAAAATGCCAGGTGTTTGCAAGAATATGGGGTGATGGGAGCTCTATTTGATTGCTGGGGGAAGAGTAAATGACTATAGTCGTCTCGGAAAGCGATCTGATAATCTTAGTGAGATTAAGTAAGGTGTGTGTGACAAGAGGTCTCCACGTACCCAGGATAGCAGGGAAAACCCATGCCCCTTTTTCACTTCCCAAAATATTCCTCTTAGGAAAGACAATAAATTATGTAGTCGCCCTACTTCTGCAAGCCCACTGCTGAAGATGTATCCCAGAGAACTTTCCCAAAGGCACCATGTACAGGGATGTCTTTTTAGTGACGTTTGTGGCGATTGGGAGTTGGAATTAACATGGATGCCCTTCGCTAGGGTGATGCATAAGTAAGTTGGGTGTTTGCAGTCTGTGGAATACTATGCAGCAAACAGAGGCAGTATTTTAGATATCTACGGCTATGCACTGGGGATAAATTTTAAAAGGAAAATGATGAGTGAAAAAGTAAGAAAGAGTGAGATTTAAAGCATAATGCCATTTGTCCAAATTTTAAAAACAAATTCAAATTTGTTAAATACAACACAGCACTAGATATACAAAGGTATATGCACATATCAGCAACATGAAAATGCCTATGTGGGGGTGAGAGGAAGGGTGATAAGGATTCTGGGGTAAGGAGGAGAAAATAATGAAATAAGAGAAGCATCTTGCTGGAATGATGAGATGGTGGGCTACAAAATGAGGTGTAGGATTGCTACAGACCTCTGCCTTTGAGGTCAAAAATGAAGGATAGGGATAGGGAGGGTGGGAGGGAGATGCAAGAGGGAGGGGATATGGGGACGTATGTATATGGATAGCTGACTCACTTTGTTATACAGCAGAAACTAACACACCATTGTAAAGCAATTATACTCCAATAAAGATGTTACCAAAAAAATGAAGGATAAAATAGTGACTATAATTTTAGTTTGACTCTGAGAATGTAATGGAAATATTTGTCTTCAAATCAAGTACTATTGTTAGCAAGAAGCCATAGTTCATAGATCAGAAAGCATTTGAGTCTGTCCCATACAACCTAGTCACCGGGAAGACGGAAACTGTGATCCAGACAATTTCACTATCTAATAATCTACCCACTGACAATAGAGCCTCTGGCATTGTTATCAGTGAGTGACTCAGATTTCGCAGCAAGGAGTGTAGCAAATGGTATTTGCAAGATACATACTTTGTAATTCTCCCCTACAACTTTCAATGGTTCCCTATTTCCTTTCATATAAAGCTGGATCTCCTGAACTTGGCAGTAGCGACCTTCTGCCATCTAACATCAAACTACCTCTCCCATTTTATTTCCTAATTTCTCTTCATTGATCCTTTACTCTCCTGAAACAGTCCTTCTGCCTCTGTCATTGCTCACACCATCTGTCCTGCCTGGCACGCCTTTCTGTTCCTCTTCTTGTCTAAATCTTTATCCACTTTCAGGACTAGTTTGAGGTACAGTTCTTCTGTAGAGCTTTCCTTTACCATCTCAGCCCTAAGTGACCTTGACATTCTCCTCCATACAGCTGTTATAGTGCCTGCTGCTTGCAATCATAAGTGTCTTTTCATACCTGTGTTTTCTCTGCAGGGACACTGTCACACACTCTCAACTCTAGCTTACAGATAGTCTTAAGCTTTTAATAAAGTGTTAACAGATAAACATTTATCGACCCCTTGTTTGGATACTGAGGGAGGATACAGCTATCCGTAGGATACTGTCCCTGACTTTGAAGGAGCTGATAGTCCAATGAGGAGGCATGTCAATCACCAGAGAGAATTAGGAAGTGAAAGATATCAGGAGGTATGTTAGGGGATGGGCTGGGGCTGGGGAGAGTGATGCAGGGATGCTGGGTGTGAATCCCAGCAGCCTCCCATTTCAGACTGGACCTTAGCCTTCTGTATATGCTGCCTTCAGCCCAGGCCTGGCGTGTTAGGTCAGGGCAAAGGAAAGTTAGACAGACAGAAATTCTTCAGGGAGCTCTGCTGGTGATCTTGATTAGAAGGTCATGAAGTAATCCCCACTACAGAGCCAATACTCCTCTTCTGTCTGGTGTATTCCAGGGGTAAAATAATTGTTGAATGAATCTGAACTTTGCACAGGGAAATGTTTACTGATAACTGAAAACAAGGATTGGTGTCCTTAGCTAGTTCAGGACTGCAGCCTTACTCCTCATGACAGCCAAATTCCTCACTGGGTTGTGTGGCTACATAAGATAGGAAGGCACTGAGTGTTAGACCCACTGAAGAATGAATGAGGTAAATAGTAAAGGTGTTTAATGATCTCATATATAAAGATGTTTGGGATAGATGGTCCCGCAAATGATTTAGTGCCTTAATCATATTATTGAGGACCAGATTCTTCTTCCATTTCTACCTGCATTGAGGACCCAGGGTCTTCCGTTTCAATCTGCTGTGTTCAGCATGTTTTCTTTTCATCCTGCATCTTGAACATCACATGGCCACCATAGCTCCAGACAGCATACCTTTGCAAAGCCGTGCTCAAAGGCAGGGTGTAAGCAAGCTTCTCTCAAGATCCTCCCCTCCCCCGTTTGTCAGAGAAGGACCTATTTCCCAGAAGTTCTAGCAGACTCTCCCTTACATCTCATTGGCCAGAATGGGGCCACATGGCCAGAACTAGCCACAGAGAGGTATCCAGCAGGTTTAGCACAGGTATTGAAGGCAGGCTTTGCTAGCACGGAAGAAAGGCAAGGGATTGGTGGTAAAGTAGGCAGCCGAACATGTTTTCCACAGGCTACGCAAGTATTGGGTATCCAAAAAACTCTCAACCTTTTCTGAAACTTCATGCCTCCACCTTGTGGAATAAAATCATGTTGATGAGGAGCAGGTTCTCACACCTGGAGTCAGGCCTCCTTTCTTTGCGGGAAGGTGGGGATCTTTTCTTCCATTTAATTCATTCATTCATTTATGTGTCCAACTAATTCATCATGTTTATTGAGCATCTAGGAGATGTTTTTTTTTTTTGCAGTATGCGGGCCTCTCACTGCTGTGGCCTCTCCTGTTGCGGAGCACAGGCTCCGGGCGCACAGGCTCAGCGGCCATGGCTCACGGGCCCAGCCGCTCCGTGGCATGTGGGATCCTCCCGGACCGGGGCATGAACCCGCGTCCCCTGCATCGGCAGGCGGACTCTCAACCACTGCGCCACCAGGGAAGCCCTAGGAGATGTTTTTAATTTTTTTTTTTATGCCACGGACTCCTTTGGCAGCCAGATGAAACCTACGGATGACTTCTCAGAATGATGTTTTAAAAAGCATTTTAGAATACACAGAATTACAAAGGAAACCAAGTAAATTGAAATACAGTTTACCTTTGCGTGCTGTGGCCGGATCCTATGCTGACGCTAAGACATAAAATAACAGGAATTAAGGGGGACCTTGCCCTCATGGAGCTTAGAACCTAGTGGAGGAGACAGCAAAACAAAAGGCAATTTAAAACTCTGATAGGAGGGTATAGGGTGTTATGGAGCACACACGAAGGGACCCAGCTTAATCAGGGATGGGGTTGGAGGAAAAGAGAAAGATCCCTGGGTACGTAAGAAGAGATTCAAAGGAAGTAATCAGGAAAGAGGTAGTGGGAAGATAATTGTAGTGGGAAAGAAAAGTGAACGAAAGACGTGTAGATGAGAGATCGCATGGAAGCTCTGGAGAATAGTTATTAGTTCAGTATTTCTGGAAGATAGAGGTCAAAGAGGGTAGGTAGACAGTTCTTGGGAACCAGGCAGAGATGAGCTCATGACAAAACACTCCTGAGAGAGTCTGATGCTGTGTGTGCTGAGTGCCTTTATCGTATGAGGCAGCTTTGACCAGCAAAGATGTGTGGCCAGACTGCAGTGACCTTGTTGGGTTTTCTCACTGGAGAATCTGCAGTGCCCAGCACAGTGCTGCATCACATGATGGTTAAACGAAAGGAACGCGAGCCCTGTGGGCTTCTAATTTCTTGTCCCGCATGTTACACTCTATTTGATGAGGACTCCCAGCTGCATATGAGACCATGCTCCGTAGCTTCTAAAGCAGTCTTCTACAACTCTCATCCCCCTCCACCACCATGTTCCTGGTTAAGAGAGTGGCTACCCTACCCTTCCATCTGCTGCCAAAAAAAGTCAAGTTCTTGGGTGTATCTGTTGGGATTAAGACCAAGAGGTGTGGATGAAGCTGGAGTAGTGAGGGCTCGCCAGGACCAAGAGGGGAGTGAGTGTTCCCAGCCAGCCCATCACACAATTGAGAGCTCTCACCTCACTATCACCCAGGCTCCACAGCGCGGTCCAGCAACGGCTCCTTTGGACCAGCCTTTGGTCCTCTTGTTTCCTATGAAGGTACCAGAGTCATGCTCTAAATTTCTAAGACTTTATTGTCCCTGCTACTGACAATCCCCACCAACAAATCCAAGAGTAAACAGTAATGGGACGTGTGACTTTCACATTATCATACATCTGTCTTTCAATGTTCTGGGAATGAAATAAGGATGAATAGAGCACCAAATGGGAAACAGGGGACCTGGATATTTCCTGAGAAGAGGTAATGACTAGTGAGACATTACAGCTGGAAGAGAGCTTGGAATGTAGCTAGCACAACCCTTTCTCCTCACGGAGGCCCATTTTATAGTTGAAATGAGAGAGCTAAACCTGATTGTGTCAACTGTGGCCCTGATTAGGGCTGTAGAAGATAAGTTGTGTAACTTCTCAGGACTTAGCATCCTCATCTCCCAGATGAGTGGTTTGGAACATATCTTTGAAAGTCCAGGCTAAGCATAAATTCTGTGGTTTTGAATCATACCAAACTCTTTCCCTGGACATGAGTCTAATTCTCACTAAAAATGTTACCTTCTTGTTTATTTCTAAGAGGGAAATATAGGCGAAATTTTTAAATTGCCCCACTTTTTCTCATATAGACACTATTTTTTTATGATTACCCTATGATTCATGAATCCATTTGCCACACAAATCTCAGATGATGTGCGTGAATTATTCACATTCCATAATAGAAACATAGTAGATTTTCAATTCCCATGTCAGTTAAAATATCTCCTAGATTCTATGTTTGCATTAAAAAAAAAATCTAGTGCACATGCACATTTTCTGTTTTGGAGTATGCTTGAGAACTTTGCACTGTGAGAAATGTGTTTGAGTGAAATTAAGTATACTGGGTAAAATTCATTTAACCTGGCATTCTCTGTTCCAGAAGGTAAGAAATAGCATTTTGCATCATGGGAAAATCCTGATGTCAGTAGCCTCCTGGTTTAGTTTTATTGGAGCCTCATCTCATCAGTTAACTTCACGGTGTCTCTCCTTCATTACTAAAATGAGAGATAACCTATCTGACAACCAGATAAAGTTTGCAAAGCGCTTAAGACCTCTACGGGATGATTTGAAGAGAAAAAGATAATAATCCACTTGGATTTTTCTCTGATAACATGGTGGATTGTCCTGGTGACATAATTTATAAGCCCTTTTCTTTGTCCACAATGATCTCTTTGGACCTGAGGCTGTGTTTCCCTAGAACTGTACTCATTTTTGACACGTATCAGGCACTGACCATGACCTAGATTTTGAACACAAGATCAAGGAGGCCAAATTAGACCACCAAAGTTCTTCTGCTTCATTTTTCTTCTGATAAATGCCACAGCACATCACGTAAACATCTACAAAGAGAGATATAAAGGAGTCTTTAAAGCAAAATGACTTTTTGAAAACTCTGTCCAAGAATTTTTGCAGATGGACCCTGAATGTGAGCAAGGTGGACTGTTCTTTTGTAGGACAGATTATAAAATATCAATGGGAAAATGTATACAGTATATTGTAACTACACGAGAAGGGGTCGTATAGAGAAAGTCAGACACATAAATATGGGTTTCCAAAATGTAAAGGTCATTGAGTAAAACAGTGCAAAAATTCTGGAAGCTTCTAATTAAGTTTTTGACTATAGAATTTGCCTTTGCCTCGAGTGAAAAGCCCAGCTGTCTTACAATAGGGTCTTTCGCCTCCTAAGAACACAATGTGTGCCTTAAAGAGCAAGTCTGTTTTCAAGGACTACATCTATCGGTTGTCTTGGTTTTTAATAAAAGATTTTCTGGAGTTATTCATTCTTTTTGCACAGCATTTACTTCTTTTATTGTTTGTTTATTCAAAAATTTGACCTAGCATTAAATTCTTATGGTTTTAGTTTTTGGATGCATTACATTTAATTGGAGTACAGGACTTCCATTTTGAGATTTTGGTATTTAACAATATCATTGGTCTTTAAACTGAAAGGTTTGATGGAATATTAAATTTGATGAATCATAGCAAGCACCTGTGTTTGTTAGCTTTTATAGACCACATTAAAGCATTCATTAATAAAGTCACACTACATAGCTTTGAGTAGGTCCTAAAAGGTTAACGACTTGATGCAGGCTTGTATTCTTAAGCTCTACCTTTTGAGGGTTGCATGTGTGGAACTTAGTTCACGTTGAAACTGGAATACAAAAGAGAGATTTTATTTTCTATCTCAAAGTCCCGGAATTTCTTGCTCTTCTTTCCCTTTTCCTTTTCTTTTCTTTAACCATCACCAAAAATCTTAGTCACTCAGGTGTACATGGGTTGAAACCTGTGGTTTGTTAGCTGTAGGATGACCCTCCAGGGGCCATGACATCACAGGAGAACGTCACCCTCCTGGCTGCTCCTCCAGTGACCTTCAAGCAGGGAGAAGCCGACTTGATTATGAATCACCCATTTTGGAACAGGAGTTGTTATTTGAGAAGTATATTGTTAACTGTTTGATTTTCTTTCCCTTGGAGGCTCTGTTTTGGAAGAAAAGATTAAGAATTATTTGCAATCTCCAAACAAGAATAACTTATACATACACCTATTACAATATCATGTATCCAGAAGATACTGGATATGTGTTTGTTGACTGACTGGATAACCACCAGATTTGAGTCAGGGACCCGCATCCTCCTATTCTGTGACTAGGGGCACTTGGAGTAATTATTGCATTTGAATTGTTTATCCCAGAGTATTTCTGAGTCAAGCTTTTATTTTATGTAACAGAAACAGCATCAGATTAAACTAGATGGAAATTGTGTGGCTGCTTTAAAAAAAATTGTCAAACAGTGCAGTTCCTTAATATTAAGTAAAGGCTCATAGACCCTTCATGACAATTCATGAAATCTGTGTCTTTCTCAGAAGAAACTTCCTTGCCAAAGTCGTGTGTGGGGGTAAATTTTTCTGAGAAGGAGACTTGTGCAGTGCCTAGATTCTGCTGGGAATCGTTAGTGAAATAAATGACTCAAATTGGTTTTGTGTGGGAGACAAGTCAAAGCATTTCCATGAGGTTGCAGGGCTAGTGTGCAATAGTTTAACCATTTCCTGAGCATCTAGAACCTGCTTGGTTGGATGGATGATAGTTCCCGTGTTAGCCATTGTGCAGAGAAAAAGAACAGTTCATATAAAAGAGGCCACCAAGGGTTATATGGCTGCAATTGTTTCCAGGCTGAAACAACTTTGTTTATTATTGTCAGTATCTTGTTTATTGTTCTTTCAGAATCAATAAAAGCTAAACTCCCTCTATGGTTTTACTACTAAGCTCTCCTGGAAGGATGTGTAGTACTGAAAGTCGAGAATGCCAGAACAGGGAAGGAGGCGGACCTAACGATGCATCAGAGTTAAATCCACTTTACTTAACCTTTTCTGAGAAGAACTTGCTTCACTAATGTAAAACATACGGAAAGATTCTTGTTTTGTTGTTATTGTTGTTGTTTTTAATATGTGAAGTAAAGATTTTTCTTTAGAGGCATAAAAGAACAAACATTTAGTAGAGATATTTTTCTTCTGATTAAAAAAGGCTGTTTTTAGCAGCCTGTTACCCTCAACTTTTCTGCACTTTTACAAGATCTAGCTGACAATCATGGCCATGTCAATCAATAAATATAAACACTGAATAGTACTCTTTATATTTATTGAAAGGTAGTTTTATTTAAACTAGTTTAACAAGCATCATTATTTGCAATTTTTCTCTCCTCTGTATCATATCGTCCATTCATATCTATTTAAGGCATGAATGCAATAGACACTATTCAAGTATCTAATGCATCTCAATGACTAGTGTCCACAGAAATGACCTTCCCCAGGTTTAGGGTCCAAGGCTGAAACCAGGACCCTGTAAAATCTGTGGTGTGCTGTCAATGTTTAACAACCAGCCCCTGGGGTGGTAGGAGAGGAAGCATTTGCCAGTGACCAAGGTGTAAATACTTCCGCCATGAGTTGGGAAGAGAGACACATGATTGACTTTTGCTAGCCAGTTGTAAGTTGGCTTCCACACATTCTTGTAGACCCCTTCAAGTTACATGACTATGATTCTATGATTATTTAACAGATTGGAAAAGAAGAGCTCCATTGGTTTAAAAATTTTTTTTTTACCCAAAAGCTATGAAAACTATTGTGTCTCAGGCCCCTAGGTATCAGTATAGGCTGAACTTACCCAAGCACTGCAAGAAGCTCTTGGTTAAAATCACTTTGTTTAACAAAATGTTGTAGGAAACAAAATTTCCTACATGAAAAAAAGTAGAATGGTAGACTATAATGGCGATCTAGCTCTGTCATTTTAAAAAGTTTATTTTTTAAGGTATGGTCTCAATATTGAAATCTGAATCTCTATAGAATGAGGCAGCTTTGAAGGACCCATTTATAGGCGTAATTACAAATGAGGGGGTGACACTGAAATCTCTAGATCTTTTATACTGAAACAGGGAAAATAGGGTCCACCATATATATGTATATGGTTAATCATATCTCTAAGGTGCTTTAAAGGAAATTATGTAGAGTGAGCTTATCATTTGCAGCTGTTTAGGAGGAATGCCTGCATTGCAAGCCGCCCAGTTTTGAAGATAATGGATTTATGCCTTGCAGGAAGCCAAATGTGTGAGCACTTGGACCAGAATGTGTTACGTATCATGTTGCTATTTCTCCCCTTTCTTCCCCATGTTAGGTCACATCTCAAATATGAACATCACCCAGAGGTTACCCAGGTGATCCTGGGCCATCCCGAGTGTGCAGCTGTGCAGGGCTTGAACTTGAAGGACAGATGGCATATTTTATACCTTGGGCTGGCCAGGGCTCAGCTTCTGACATTTCTGTCTACAGATGACAAAAGGCTTTCACTGAAAGCTGCTTTCTGATGCGTGCTTAAAACCAAGTTGAACACATTAAAAGGGAGAAGAGGCAAAAACCTACCCACTGTGCTCTGTATTTTTTTTATGAGAGTAGATGAAAGGGAAATAGACTTTTACAAATCTTTATGCCCTCTCCCTAAAAAATTGGATTTGATATTTATTTCAGGTTAATTATAATTGTCCATTCATTCCAAGATATAGTTACTTTATGTTCCCTATTATATTTCCTTTAAAAAATAGACATTTAAAATAAAATGTTTCACACAAATTATATTTAGCTGAGTTCACTCTCCCTTCTGATATGAATAATACTATGATTCTTGCAAGCCCAACTCTTCCCTTAAATGAAATTTACTGTCACTAGGGTATGGTATGTTTTCATGGGCTCCCCTCTATTTTTTTTCCTTTTTCAACTAAAATATTTTCTCAGACCTCCTTCTCTATAATGTTAATAAGATTCTTTGAAGTATTATCTGATTTTAGAACTAAGGCTTAATCACTCCTCTTCAGAAGACTTAAAATAACTCTTATCCTTCTAATTTAATACTTCAGTCCACCATGTACCCACTTCTGTCCCCTTGACCCAGCACGGTTCTGAAAAGCACGAGGCAAAATTTCTGCAATTCAGCTGTTGATCTGAATACACAGAGCCTACCTGCTTGAATTGGAAAAAAAAGAAAAAAAAAGCTAACATTTATTGAGTGGTTTTAATGTCCCAGGCATTGTTCTAAATGCTCCATGGGCATTCCTCACTTAATCTTCACAATAACCTAGGGGAGACAGGCCATTTTATTATCATGCCCATTTTCCAGATGAGGAAGGTAAGGCACAAAGAGGTCATTGAACTTCTTATATGGTCACAGGACATGTCAGTAGAACCAGGATTCTAGTTCAGGCAGTCTGACTTGAGAGTTCACATTTTTGTCCACTATGCCATGTTCATAGAGTGGTCTTACAACCTGTTTTGAAAGCTATATTCAAGGCTGTGTGTAGAGTGGAAAGAACACAGCACTAACTAAGGCCAGAAGATGGGCTCTCAATGCAATTTTGTCACGAATTAGTTGTGCAAACTTGGGCAAGCTGATCTCTCTGGAAAAAGCTAGGCAGAAATTTATTACATTAACTCCTTTTATAAGCACCTTATTTATTTTAAATAAATACTATGGCTTTCAGTAGGAGGCCATTTAAGCAGAGCCATTAAGACCAACATTGAATAGAGTTTCTTGGGTCAGTCTGTGCAGTTGACACAGGGCTCCAGGGAGGACGTCCTGGCTTGAGTCCCTTCTCTATTCCTACCAGATGTGAGATGGTGGCAAGTTAGTTGTCCTGCCGGAGCCTCCATTCCTTCATCTGTAAAGTGCAAATAATAAAAGGTGTCCACCTCAGGAGGTCACTGAGGGTAGATCAACAGTGCTTTTAAAGCATTTAGTGCAGCATTACATATGCTTCTCTCTATGATCCTATGAGGTTACTGTTATTAGCCCCATTATACAGATGAATAAACTGAGGCCTAGAGAAGTTGCATAACTTGTCCAAGGATACTAATCTTGGAAGTGATAGAGTCAGGATTCTAACCTAGGTAGATGCGTATTTAACTAAACACCGTCTTTCATCTTTCTCCCAGGACAGAAAATTCTATATGTTATCTATTACCTGAGCTAACAGTCCCTTTCCCAGTGTATCCTCACTTTCCCACAGTTCAGCAGCCAAAAGGTTTGACTAGGACCTGCAAAAGATTTCCAGGATCCTGCCCCAGAACCAGACCCACAATCCATTCTGATTGGTCAAGGCCTGCCTCTGTTCTGATTGGTCAGTGTTGCGTGTGCATGCGCAACACCATCACCATCACCATCACCATCACCATCACCATCACCATCACCAAGCACTCGTTTCCTTTTCTGGAAAACAAAGAGGGTAAGCTGGAATGCCCTCCCAAGATTCCTTCTAAATTTTAAGTTCTGCAGGCTTCATGGGCATCCACCCTCCCAGGCCTATCCCACTTCTCACATGCCCACATAGATAAACTTGTTTTACTAAGAGCTAATTTCCAATTTAGCACACAATATTGAGAACTAAAGTTTCACAAAGCAACTACTGCTCAGAATGGCCTTAGGACATATCGAAATTTGCTCGTGTCATATGTCAGGTAACTAAGAAAATTAAATGCAGTACCCAGGAAAGTAGAACATGGCCAGACAGGAATAATGAGCGTCTTTAGGACACAAGTTGAAACACAAGAGATTTAGCACCCAGATTTCACTATAGGTTACATGTGCATTTATTAAAGGCTTCAGAACTCTCTAAACTTTGAACTACTGTGCGCCAGCCAGAAAGGGAGGCAAAGCCATTTGTGACCTGTAGTGGTTTGCATCAGTTCCTCTGAAGACGCCTTTTCTTCTTAACTGAGAGCTAGGATATTGCTAGGATTCCTATATGTTGATACTTGCCTGATTTGTCAAAGCCCCAAAGACACCTCATCGCTAATTGATTCTAACAGACGTTGGTCTGTTTGGGCTCCACTTTGTCAGAGGACACTGGCAAGAAAAGTTACCAGTTGGCACCTCTGTGTGGAAATCTGTTCAGGAAACTTCTTTAGTTTTCAATTTTCATATGATGCTGATCTGAAGACAAGGCTCTTTTGTAGAATGCTCTAGATTCCTACTTATTCCCAATGCTGTCTCTTCCACACTGAACATCTCTGAGGTTTTGAGCTGCCCTATTTCTTTGTGAGGTGGGTCTGTACCCACAGAGGAGCAACGCCCAGGTTTCCCCTCATGACCTGAATCATTTATTTCTAGCTGAAGCTCTCTCCTTAACTCACCATTGTCTTGTTTTTCAATAATCCTGCTCTTCCCTTTGTGCTGCGTGTACTGGGGCTGGTGTGTATGTGGTGGAGGAGATTACTCAGAGAGGGCTATCTTGAGCATTTGTCCTTTGTGATAAGCTTAAGATTCCCATCTTGACTGAAGTTTTCGGGCTTTTAAACCTCATCTTTAATCTTGCAATGCTTGATAAAGATAACAAAATAATATGTGTTGATAAATAAATGCTAATACATGCTGCAAATAAAAAAGCAGTTTCTTCTGCAATTGATAATGTATGAAAATGTGCAATAATAGTGTTTAATTTGCACTAGTAGGTGAGAACCCTGAATCCTTCATTACAAACCTAAATCTGATTTTTGTTTGTGACCAGCATGAGCGCTGACCTCTGCCCTTTGAATGATCTTTCTGTCTCCCAGAAAGTTCATGAAAAGGTCATGGAGCTGCACTGACTTCCTCTGTGTGTGCATGGACGTGTCTTTGCTATTGATCTGGGAAAAGACCTTGCTTTGTCCATTCAGTGGTTTTGTTCACTTTATTTTTAATGGAAACCTGATCAGTCATTATAGAATTTTTTCCACCGGAATTCACACCTGACTAAGTGCAGAAAGCTAACCTCTTTTCATGCTGGTTATTTAACCTGTGTTTTACCTTGGCCATAACTCCCAATTAAATGCATTTCTTGAACCCTTTAGAAAGCAAAATATGGCACTTACTGGTCACAAGTTCAAAGCAGGAGAGAGAGGGGGGAAATGGCTTAATAGCTGGAAATAAAAACACCAGTGAATTTTTCTTATGGATTCCTTCATGTCAAATTCATACCGTGAGTGACTCTGATTTTTCCCTTTAGATCATCTTGGCATGATCGAGGAGCAAAAATAAAAATGATTTCTAGTATATTCTTGAAGTGATTCCTTCTTTTGAGGCCGCCTGTCAACGTAAAAAGGGTTATAAATCTCCGGAAACCTGCTTTACAAACACCATCAACAGTGTAAGCACCAGTTTTCAAATTAGACTGCAGTAACTGGTACAGTTGGAGGGTTTTAAATCTCCACTAGAAAACTATTGCTGTTTACAAACAACAAGCATTGTACTGAAACGGTGAAAAATGCATTTACATCATATTTAGAATGATTGTGGAGGGGGATATAACAATACTTTTCAAGACTGTAAGCAATACGTATATTCCTCTCTTGTGCTATTTATCTTGTAGATACACAGTGCTGGAAGTTCTTGGCTGCTAGCCGCTAGGTTAGCATTGAGAAGGAAAGATCCCGAGGTTTGTCACTGCTGTATATCACTGCAGCTGTGCCCTTTGATTACACTGGGGCACCACCAGTCATTAATAACAGGGAAAGCTTTTTGTCTGGCA
The DNA here is from genome assembly GCF_005190385.1 of Monodon monoceros. Lineage (NCBI taxonomy): Eukaryota > Metazoa > Chordata > Mammalia > Artiodactyla > Monodontidae > Monodon > Monodon monoceros. The sequence continues at coordinate 56,407,674 of NW_021703772.1, read as the reverse complement.
AATGCATCGCTGTACAGTCCTCCTTTCTTAACACCTAGGCATCTTGGTGTGGTTGCAAAGGTAAATTAAAGATGAAGATTGTTTATTTTACAGCCACACTTGTAAATAGAGGTGGCCTTTCCAGAGCCATTCCAGAAAAGGTATTTTTTCCCTGTCCTATAAACTTGATACATTTTCATATTTTGCATTTGCTCAAGGGAGCCCAGTTGTTAAGTCTCACTCGAACAAATAATATGAGCACAATGTAATTACGATTTTAATTCCATCACTGTCACACTCATTTAGTTACCAGAGAGTTACAGAACAAGCTAACATCTAAGACAACAATTGCTGTACAGATTTAAAGACCCAAGTGTGTTTATGGTTGAAGATTTCTTGAAGAGCACAAAGTGAATAGAATTTGCAAGGCAGGATGCTTTCCAACGTGGAAAAAACCCAACACAGTCAGATGTGATGCTCATTGAATGTGTTGTTTGAAAGGTCAACACCGGCAGCCAGTTTTCCAGGAAGTGGTGCTTTCCCAACAAGTCACCCCAAAGTTAACTATTTGCAAGGGAGTTGACTCACATTAAAGCAACTCACAGGAAATGGATTTATAAATGCCACCTCCCTGTGTGAAACGTTACAACTTTTTAAATGCAAGTACAATAATCATGTCAATTTACCTCTGTTTCGTTTCTAGTGCCACTAGAGTCCATTAAGATGCATCATTCCTTGACTAGACTATTACAATAACCTCTTCTGTTGTTTTCTTACCTCCAATCCAGCTTCCTTTAATTCAGAGGTTTTCAAAGTAGGAGATTTTCACAACCCATTAGTCGGTGGTGAAATCAATTTAGTGTTCTCCCATTAACATTAAAAAAAAAAAAAAGAAGGAAAGAGAACAGAACGGGACAAAGCATATTGCAGCACATTGCGCAAAGTAAGGGCAAGCGTTATTGCCTGGCACTCTTCTTCAGCTGTGTGTGTGTGTGTGTGTGTGTGTGTGTGTGACTGCATACTCTTACTCTCATTGGTTCCAGATGTAAAACGTACTTCTGTAGGTCCTGATAAAAAAAGTTTGAAAACCTCTGCTCTCATCCATGCTTCCCAAAGTGTAAAATGTTTCCAGGCAATTTGGGCTCCTGATATGGGATCATGTGATGAGAATATTATTGCTGTTTCTGTTCCTTATCCAGTCTGTTTAATTGGGTCAAGAAGAACATCTCACATTGCTGCTAGGATATCCTTAACACTCACTGACACTTTCTAAACTACTTTTTGTTCTTGTTGTTTTTAACAAAATTAGAACAGTTCTCAGACTCAACACTTTTGATAAGAAAATTATCTGGATCAAATATTATAATATCGGTTCGTTGATATTGCACCTACTCTGTTCATTTTTAAGGCAAATGACACTGACTTTCCATTTATGCTTGTGATATAAAGTTTCTTTTAAAATAATTTTAAGAAAAAAAGACATCCAGTTTAAAGAAAAATGTTAAGGAATTTAGAGTACAGGAGGAACATGGTTAGGGCAAAAATTATGATTAGCATATGCAAATCTCTAAAATTTTTGCTGAAGTTGGGACAACACTATTAATCAATTTTTTAAACTATTGTCAGAATAATCTTCCTAAAATCAAATCAAATCCCATCATTTCCTCTATGTAAAATTCCTCGGCACTGTTCCACTGTCTACAGGATCTACGCCTGCCTCCTTTCCAAACTCATCTCCTTCCACAGCCCCACTCACAACCAAGCTGAATAATTTGTTCTGTTTCACCTCTGTGCCTTTGCTCATCCTGCACCTTCCTTGGGAATGCCAGCCACTTCCCCCCACCACAAACTCCCCCTCACCCCTCAAGGCTCAGCTCAAATGTGAAAACTCCAGTCCCTCCCAAGCAGCCGGGCACTCTAGTCTCCATTCTTACATAGCAGCTTATTCGTACCACTGCGATACCATTTATTACAACAAGCTTTTTTGTTTTGTTTTACATTTTTACTTACTCTAAAGCACAAAGGGCTTTATTCGTCTTTGTCTCTTAAGCATCTAAGATAGTTCTTGGTGCATACGCATGGTAGGCACACATGAACATTTGAGAGTGAGTTAATTCCTCATAATGAAGATGTACTTGGCCCAAGAGCAGCACGAGACATAATTTAGGAGCAGATTATAAATCCTAAGTTTGCTTTATCAGTATAGGAGGCCAAAGGGGATTTGAAATTAGTAACAACAACAGTTATAATAATATTAAGCAACATGGCCCTCTACGTGCATTATCTCATTTAGTCCTTATAACAACCCTACGAGGGAGGGACTCTGATCGTCCTCAGCGTGGAAACAAGAGGCTCAGCAAGGCTAAGTCACTTGTCCAAGGTCAACTGCTGTTCAGCGGTGGATTTGGGATCCAGATCCAGCGCTATCTGTCCCCAGAGCCTGTCCCCAGCCACCAGACTGCGTACCAAGGGTGGATCAATTGCCTTTTACTCTCTAGGGAGGGTGGGATTGGCATGGAGAAACTGCTTCCCTTAGCTCTGCCCCTGTTGGGTCCAGCTGCCCCTGTGCCTGCTGAGAGCAGTCCGCCGCCTTTGCCTGCATCACTGTTCTGTCTCCCAGGCTTCTCTAACACTCTGGCTCCCTGGCTCCTGGCTCTTCAGCAGTGCCCCAGACTTGATTCTGCCCCACTGGCCTGACTTCAGGCTTCTCTGATGATTGCCTGGTTCACGAAGCAGCATCATGTCCTGGTTAAGAGCAGGACGCTGCTGCCAGACCGCTTGGCTGTACAACTCAGCTGTTTGACTTCATGCAAATTACTTAACCTCTCTATCTCCTCAAGAGTAAATGAGTTATTATCTTAAAAGTGCTTAGAACCATGCCTGGCACATAGTAAATATTATGAGTGTTTATTAAATAAAGTGCAAGCCTTCTGGCTCTTGCCATTTCCTACTGTTTCAGGTCAACCTTTTGCTTGATTGAGTCCCATTAAATCCTCACTCCTTTTAGATGTTCCATAGAGGCTGTCACTCTCTTGAATGTCTTTGTCAGAATGCTATCATCTGACATGTTATAATTTCTTTCATCCTTAGACAATCCCTGCTTTAGGGTTGGGACTGTGCTAAGTGCAACAAGAAAAGAACGGATGAATAATGCAGGCTATGTCCTCAGGGAGCTTAAGGTTTGTCAAAAACAAGACAAAAAGCATTGTCCCTGCCATGTGGCTTGCTGGGAGTCCCCAGTGGGGAAGAGAGAACAAGTTTGGGCATGTGGGATGGATTAGGCACCAAGGGGGCACAGGAGGCCTACAGGTTGGCCACTTCCTGGGGGACTTCAGCAGTTTAGTCTGCCCAATGCAAGAGGGGCAGATATGACCAGGGGTCTGAGCTAAATCGGGTAGGATGGGGCAGGGCTTGGCAGTGGGGACTCCTGGAGGGGGCAGTTCTTGGGGTCAGAAAAGATGCTTTAGGGTTAATCACAGAGGTCTTCTGAGGTCAGGGAAAGGCCAGTGTTTACCCAGCATCTCTCCTGCTTATTCATTGATGTGATGGTTAATTTTATGTGTCAACTTGGCTGGGTCTCAGTATGCCCAGATATCTAGTTAAACATTTCTGGTGCGTCTGTGAGGGTATTTCCAGAAGACATGAGCATCTGAATCCATAAACTGAGTAAAGCAGATTCCCCTCTCTAATGTGGATGGGCCTCATCCAACCTATTGAGGGACTGAATAGAATAAAAAGAGGGAAGAAGGAAAAATGCACTCTCTCTGCCTGACTGTTTGAGCTGGGACATCAGCCTTGTGCCTTCAGTCTGGGACTGACACTCTTGATAGTCCCTCCAGTTCTCAGACCTTTAGATTTGGACTAGAGCTTGTATCATTGGTTCTCCCGGTTCTTTGGTTCTTCTCAGGCCTTGGGACTTAGAGTAGAACTGCACCACTGGCTCTCCTGGGTCTCCAGCTTGCAGAAGGCAGATTGGGGGACCTCTGAGCCTCCATAATTGTGTAAGTCAATTATATATATATGTATGTATATATATCCTACTAGTTCTGTTTCTCTGGAGAACCCTGGCCAATACAGTTAGTGTTCTGCCTACTTGGTGCCCATGTTGTACTGAAGGCAATGGCAGGAAGGAGGGAGGGGTTGAGGGTCCTGTTCAGTCAGCAATCAACCCTGGGCTGTGATCCTTGCAAAGACCTTGAAGAGAAACCGAATACCAAGGCAGAAGGCCTGTCAGAGAGCCCATCACACACAATGGTATTTGGAGGAGCCTGAGACTCCATTCACTCAGAGTCCTAACAAGATTAAGCCTCCAGGGCTTCCCTGGTGGCACAGTGGTTGAGAGTCCGCCTGCCAATGCAGGGGACGCGGGTTTGTGCCCCGGTCCGGGAAGATCCCACATGCCGTGGAGCGACTGGGCCCGTGAGCCATGGCCGCTGAGCCTGCGCGTCCGGAGCCTGTGCTCCACAACAGGAGAGGCCACAAGAGTGCGAGGCCTGCGTACCGCAAAAAACAAAAAAATAACAAAAAAAAGATTAGGCCTCCAACCAGCTGTGGTTCAGGCTCCTACTTGTCTCCGTGTATGAAGGAGTCCTGGTTCTTATTGATCCCCGCTGTGATCAGGCTGGGACTAAGGAGGGCACAGAGCAGGCCTATCAGGGAGAAGCAGTGTGTTCCCAAATAGCCTTCATGGTCAGATTCTGAGAACAATATAAGCTTTCCAAACCCAAAGGTCTACAGGTTTTAGCAGTGATGTCTTCTTTGTTGGTCGTGATCACAGACAATGTGGCAATAAGCTAGGCCTAGTGAGATATTAGTATTGGTATGATTTCGCAGATGGGGATGGGACAGGAACACAATTCCTGTGGATGGAAAGGAGGGAGCAAAGATACAGGGATGAGGAGGTAAAAGATGAAGGTGAGATATATTTAAAAGAATTTAGGTTTAGAAGTTGGGAAAATTAGCCGGTAAAATGGGCACCGTCCCTAGAATAATCACATTATTGTTCTCGTTCTGAAAGTAATGTGGAACTGTTCATAATCTCTAGAGAAATTCACTGCTTAAGTAACCCTTTTCAACACCAACCCTCTGTCAGTAACTGAGATTCTGTGTGTCACTGGTCCCCAATAGGGAGAAGGAGGTGTGTTAGTGGTGGGGACAGATATCTGAACTAATGAGGGAGGATTTTATTTTGAAAAGACCATTACTCCATCCCAGTGCTCGATGACAATTTCTGCTCCCAAGAGGAACAACAACTAGATTGTAGAGCTCAGTTGTGGCCAAACATGGGATTGCATTCGATGATGCCTAAGATCTTTTCTGGGTTCAGAGTCCAGGATTTTTTTCTCAAGGCTTGCTCATGCTGACAACGTCATCTCGGAGTATGTACTATTTTAAAAAGTTAGACATACTTTGGTTTATCCAGAAGAGGCACTGCTTTTTCCATCTTGAAATAGAATATTGGTATTAGCTATCTTGGGAATGAATACAAATCGCTCCAATAACTGTGTGTTGCATACTTACTGTGTAGAGGAAGACCATGTACCCAGAAAGCAGGAGATAGAAATGAATGTGATGTCGTCCCTTACCTCAAGGAAATCACAGTCTAGTAGTAGTAAAGCCTGACCACGCAAATAGGCAAGGCAGCGGCAGTGTAACATAATGGTTGAGAGGGTGGACTCTAGCCAGTGGCTTACTGGTAAACGTTTAACAATTGGTGATCTGGAACAAAATGAGGGCTGTGCTGGTTTGTAGATCATGCCTGTTTATGTGGTGTAGATACTCTCACTATAGCCTATTTTCAGCTGTCAGTATGACATCATTGAAGGCAGAGTCGGAAAGAGATGCTAACAGTGGGCTCTCTCGCTGGTACAAGGCTGCACCAGCATAGCATCAGCTCTAGAGATGATCCACCTGGTCTTGAGTCTCAGCTCTGTCCCGTGCTAGTTGTGGTGGTGGTTTTGCAACTCCCTTAGGCTTCAGCAACTTCATCTGGAAAGTGGGATTATAGTAGTACTTTCCTCAGAGAGTTATTTGAGGGTTCCTTAAGATGAGCCATGTAAAGCATTTAGAACAGTGGCCGGTGCATGATCTCAATAAGTGTGAACTGTAATTATTATTATTAAATACAAAGAAGATGGAGAGATGGCTGTCTAGCTGGAATACAGTGGTTACCTATAAAGGGGAAGGGAGATTACATGCTTAAGAATTAGGCTGGGACGCATTGGAGGGCAGACTTGAATGCCAGGAGAAGATCAGACTTCCCTTCGGGGCAGTGGGAATTTAGATGCAGTGCCTGTTTAGATGCGGAAGAGTGACATGAGGCCAGGTATTCCTAACAAAACTACTCAAAAATAAGGTGGCATGAATGTCCACATGAAGTGAGGTGACTGCTTCAAGTCACCGCTTGGGAATACATACTTATTCTGTCATTCAAAACAAGTCTTGAATGGCTTCAGTCAAGTCTGCACACAACTAAAGAACATCAAGGCTGACTCTTGGGTTCCGTTTCTTGTCCGGTACTCCACCTGGAAACACACTTGGGCCAATGAAAAGTTTCAAATGGGACTATCTTCTGTAATCTTGAATTCACACCAATGCAATTTCGTATCTGGTAGATGTTACAGAGATGTATGATCTCACGCAGTGGGGTCCACAGTTCACAGAATCACTAATACAAAATAAATGGCTGCCCTTTAGAAATGACTTGCAAATAGAACTTCAAGTATTACAGGGTAGGAAAACAGTGTTACTTTCTACAGAGCTGATTGAGGGAAAAAAATTGCTCGGTCGGTATTGTTTTCCAGAATGTCACCTCTTTAGAAAACACTTTGTTTTAAAATGGTTCATTTGCTCTGGATCTAATTTCTATTATTTCATCCTTTGTTTTGTAAACCATGTTCAAAGAGCCAAGTTTTGTTTAACAGTTTACAAATTGCCCGAAATCACACAATTTTTAAAAGAGCCTTAACATCTGTGTACTACTTACCAGTTAAAAAAAATACGCTCACATACATTGACTCATTCTATCCTCAGAGTAGCCCTATGAGATGGAAGTCACAGGGTTTTAGTGGTGGAAGGATCTGTGAGATCAAGTTAAAGACCCTCATTCTTCATTCATTTATCCAACAAATATTTGTTATATGCGGACTTAACTGAAACTATGCCAGAATTACCCTTGTGAATAAGAGAGAGGACGTTCTTGTTCTCAAAAAATTTACATTCTCAGTGGGAGGCAGACAATAAGCAAATAGATAAATTATCAAGATGATTAAAGATTGTGGTATGCGCTCCGAAGGGAATGGACAGGGTTTATAGAATAGAGAGGGTTTAGGGGGAGAATTGTATTGAGATATCACTGTTAGGAAGGGCCATTTGAACTGAGACTTGAAGTGTGAGAAGGAGCCAGTCATTGAAGACCTTGGGGTGGAGCGTTTCAGACAGAACAGTACCAGCCGAGGTCTACAGTGACTAGATGTGGTTAACGGAACAAAGGAGGCCTGTGTGGCTGAGTGAGAGGTGCGCATGGGGGGAGAGGCAAGCAGGAGACATAGGCAAGGACCAGATCCTGAGGACTTTGGGTTTCAACCCAAGCCACTGAAGCATTTGAAGCAGTGGTGAGATATGTGTCCGCTGGGTAGAGAATGGACTTGTAGAGCTACCAGGAGTGGAAACAGTCAGACCAGTTAGAGGAGAAATAATAGAGTTGGAACTGATTTCAGGAAAATCAGTTCCAGAACCCAGGTTTCCTGCCTCAAGATCCGGTGTTCTTGTCATTTTACAAATAAGGAAATGTCCAAGGGCCTTTAATTACTGTTTATACAGGAGCATCTGGAAAGTTTATCATCTTCCCAGTCTTCAGAAAAAATATTATTATGGAAAACTTAAGTGTATGTGTGCGCGTGTGTGTGTGTCTGTGCGCGTGTGTGTGTGTTAGAAAAATTGAGAGCAGTCTTAAAGTTTGCATGGCCTCTAACTCACATCAACAAGCAGATACGGCAGACTTAGCAGGTATATGGGTGTGACAACACACACTGCTGTCTACCTGGTCTCCATTCTTTTCCTTTCTCCTTGCCCACAGACACCTTATTTTGTTCTTGATGGCACTGTGCCCAGATAACGCATCTGTTTCCCAGTCTCCTTTGGTCCAAACCAGGTTACTCTTAGTAGAATCACTTAGTAAAGTAATTCTTAGTAAAATGACTCTTACTTCAAAGTAGAATTTTGCTGAGGATTTATAGGAAAGTTTTCTTTTCCTGATAAAGGCTCCACTTCTTCCTACATCCTTGCCATTTTCTCCTTCCTCATGTGAAACAAGGAGAATGAAAGCCACATGTTAAAATGGCAGAGCAAGAAGCTAGAGGGATGGTTTAAAAGCTGCTGTACCAACTGTGCACACGTTGCTCGTGAGCTTTGTGGTATATGAGAAAATATTGCTTAAGCCACTGTATTTGGATTTTTGTTCAATGCAGCTGAACACATCTGAACTAATCCACTGGCCCAGAGGGAGACAGAGATAAATTAATACACAGTGGCTCCAATACAGCATAAACAGCACATGAAAATATGAGATTGGATGTTGACAAGTGCTAGCATCAGGCAAAGTAAGAGTTGTGGATTTCCTTAAACAAAAGAGGTATTTTTCTAAATAAAGAAATAGTAATACTTTCTTCAGAAGGAATTAAGCCATCAGCTTTTACGATAAATTTCCCACACATGTAGGACTAAGAATCAAGGAGCTCTGGGACCATGAGCATTTGAATTACACCAGAAGAGGGGGCCCTGGAGGATGTCCAATTAACCTGTAGTCAATCACCTGCAGATTAACTTAAAGAGACGTCAAGAGGTCTAGGTGAGTTAGACCCTCCTTTGCAGGCTGTGAATCTCCCTAAGGTGGCTCTGGATTCAGCTCAAGGGGCTCTTGGTCTCTCTTTTTGGATTAGATTCACAGCACGTCTTCCTCCCAGGCTTCTTACACCCAAGATGATCATGGGCCTCTGAAGGTCACCCCATTCTCCACCTAGGCTCTCCATGGCTAACCAAAGTGGATGTAAGTGAGCACTTTTGGTGTCATTTCTTTCCATGACTACCTGAAAATACTGCCTGGCCCCAACCGAGTCTTTTGATAGCTTATTCAAAGGCACTATTTGGGTCAAGGAGCAAATAAATGTACTCATATCCCCAATTTCCCACATTAGATTTGCTTTTAGAATATGCATTCTCTCTCTTACACATAGACACACCTGGACATTGGACTATGAACTTGAGGACAAAGTCTATTTGTAGTGATACTAAATGATTTCAAGGCCCAGTCCAGCATAAAGTACTAGGTGTTATTCCATAATGTTCATTGTATATCTGACTCATAGACTCAGATAGAGTTCTTTCACCTTCCATAGAAAAGGTTGGATAGCAAGTTATTGAGTTTATAGGGACAAGAGGAACCCCAGGCTATTTATCCCCCTAAAAGTGCCCCAAATGATGCCCACTGGACACGCCCATGAGCCGTCTAACCCTAGACTACACTGAGCAATCCACATGGGCGTCATCCTTAACAACAAGCCGTGACACGGAGAAGCATTTTCACTTTCTAGACTTGCTGTGCTTCTTGTGCTAGTCACCCATCAATCCGTCTACACAGCCCACATTTATTGTGTTCTGATTTCAGTTATTCTAAAATCCTTTTAGCTGGCAAGGTATCTGGGAAAATAAAACATTAGGGACGTTACAAAGGAAGCTTGGTCCTACAACAGCCTTGCGGACCAGACTGTTATTCTAAGAGACCCGCCATGGGGTGGGGGGCTTGACTGCTTTCCTAGGGGTTACATGCTGAGTGATGTGAGCACCCTTACGTGTTTCAATGGTTACAATATCCCCTCGTAAGCGACTTACACTTTGGTATTAAAAACGTTATTTGTATGAGACATGAAAACTGGTCATGGCTCACGTTTGGGGAATACAGCCACTGAGGTAATTTATTTTTCTTTAAAAGATGCATCTTAATGTATTTCTTGACATGCCTTGGCTTCTTGTCCAAATGGTGTCTTGGGGAACCTTGGCTTTGTGGTCATTACAGGTTCTGGGGCAGGGGGTACTTGCAGTGATTTTTTAGCTGGGGTAGGGGGGAGAGGAGGAAGAGATCGGTGAGTTTGTTATCAGGCAGCAGGGATATACTTTTCAAAAACGCACAACATCTTGAAAGTTTGGTTTCCCATCACCATTTATATTCCTGAGGAATAGACGCATCTCTCACTCTGCAGCAGCGTTTCGTGACATTTGGATTTACAATGTTCAAGTTGAAGCCTCTAGCCCCTTGCAGTCTGTCAAAAACAGCTTCTCTGTCCATTTATTTTTGTCTTCCACACCCAGTCTGAATATCTTTTGTACATTTATACTTGACAACCCTCGTATTTCAGTATCTGGCTTCGGTTTCACAATCTACCTTGCTTGCTCAGTTACATTAGCTGAAACAACAAATTTAATCCGTGATGTCAATAGTAAATTATAGCAGAGAAGTAATATATGTCTGACATCATAAAGGTCAAGGCCATGGTAAAAACACTGCAAATTCTAGAGCCATTTTGTTTGAGCAAGCGGCGGTCTCTTGCTAAACAGTAACATTATGAAAATAAGATTAGCACTAAAAGCTGCATTTGGCTAATCTTATTTTTTTTAATATCTTCTTTTTTAAATGGAAAATTTCTCAAAGCTGAAGGCTCTTCTACTCTATCCTGTGCTGTAGATTTTGCTCCCATGGACATTGGCTGTGTAATTATATTTTATATTTGGTAGTGGATAAATAATTAAAACGAGAATTACTTTCCTGAAAAGATTCATTTAGAGCACACGTTTTCTATTACCATAGCTGTAGGGTAGGGGAGGGGACATCGCCTCCTACCTATCTAAACTACCTTGCCATTAAAGTATCTAAATTACCTCCGTGAATTCTGAGCACAGAAGTGGTTGATGAATTGCTTTTGCATAAATGCGCTTTCCCTTTGCTAGAATCTAATTTTACGAAACACACTCGTGTGTGTGCGCACGCACACACACACTCACCAAGAGACACACATATACCAAAGAAACCACTGAACCCTCTCAAGAAGAAAAATTGAAGGCCGGAATTTTCTCTATATAATGAAGGTTTTTTTCAACGTCGCCAGCAATATAAGCATCTCTCTAAGGAAAGCCCAAATGGTTTCATCTCCTGTAGGGAAGAGCAGTTCATGAATCATTGTTTCCACGCAAAAGTGTTTCATTCTTTTAACTGGTTCTATCAATTGTACTGGCTGATTTTTTTTTAAGTATCAAACTTTGATTCTGGCTTAAACTCATTTATTACAAATAGGAAAAAAATCTTCTGCAGAGTGAACCAAAAAGTCATTCTGTGGATGAGTCTGAGAATCCCGTCCCTTCTGCAGCTCTAATGTTTTTAAGTGGTTTGACCTGTCATGGGCAACCCCAGGGACTACGGACTCTACTTAAACAGCTGACACTCTCACTTGGCTCAGAAGTATTTTCGTTTGTTAATTAGAAGCATTTATTTTAGTGTCCACGTGTGCTTGCTGTATGTGTTAGAATGCAGTTATCTGAGCCCCGAGTCTCTGCGTGGTGAAATAATGAGGTGCTAGGTATTATCTCCTGGCAGAGTCATTTGCCGTCCGTGTCAGTGAGAATGGAGAAAATGTCTTCAGCTCCTGTTGCACTCAGTGATAACCGGGCTTTCCTGTGGGTGTTGGAGCAATGGCTCTAAGAATCTGAAGAAGACATACAGGCTGGACAGATAGGATCTGGCCTCCAGTGAGGTCTGTAGATGCCCAGCCTCTCCCCTAGTCAGGCCTCTCCAATTTGCCTGCCTCCATGACCACATGGAGTGATGAGTGTGGCCTTGGGGCAAAGGGGAGAGCGAGCGTGGAGGCCAAGATGGCGAAATCACGCACTTCTCGTCGTTTCTCTGCCTCACTTAATCACTTACTTACCATGAGCAAGCTGAAAAAACTCATCGTTCAAAATGACCCTGGACTGTATAAATACATGGCTCCAGTTCACAGTAGCGCTTCGAAGAAAGAAAATGACTCCTGGATACTACGGTTATTGTGATTAATTACTGTCTGTTTTTATTTCCAAGATTTGTTTAATTTTCTCACTGATACCGATAAATGTACTAGAGAACATGCACAAGATAAAATTCCTGCCTTCAAAACCCTTAAAATTTAAAATCATAAAAAAAAGGTAGCCCTCTCAGTAGTCTCTCAGGCTTTAATCCCTCCCTAGGTCACACTGCTCCAGGGAGGATGGGGACGTGGGGAACACGCGTGCATCCTTTACGACGGGCTTTAGTAACAGCCCCTCACGGGGCATAGTCATACACTGGCAGCACTACCAGCCCTGACTTACACTGACCTATACGTTGTTTCACGATTGCCGGTGCGTGTTATGTACATTGCCTTATATCGTCAGCAAGGGATTGTGATGTTCTTTCCTTCATAATCCAATAGAAAGATGATTTACTTTCTCTAATTCTTTTTCTTTCTTTTTTTAACATCTTTATTCGAGCATAACTGCTTTACAATGTTGTGTTAGTTTCTGCTGTATAACAAAGTGAATCAGCTATATATATATATCTCCATATCGCCTCCCTTTGAGTCTCCCTCCCACCCTCCCTATCCCACCCCTCTAGGTGGTCACAAAGCACCGAGCTGATCTCCCTGTGCTATGTGGCTGCTTCTCACTAGCCATCTGTTTTACCTTTGATAGTGTATGTATGTCAATGCCACTCTCTCACTTCATCCCAGCTTACCCTTTCCCCTCCCCGTGTCCTCAAGTCCATTCTCTACGTCTGCGTCTTTATTCCTGTACTGGCCCTAGGTTCTTCATAACAATTTTTTTTTTTTAGATTCCATATATATGTGTTAACATACGGCATTTGTTTTTCTCTTTCTGACTTACTTCACTTTGTATGACAGACCCTAGGTCCATCCACCTCGCTACAAATAACTCAATTTTGTTTCTTTTTATGGCTGAGTAATATTTCATTGCATATATGTGCCACATCTTCTTTATGCATTCATCTGTCGATGGGCACTTAGGTTGCTTCCATGTCCTCGCTATTGTAAATAGAGCTGCAGTGAACATTGTGGTACATGACTCTTTTTGAATTATGGTTTTCTCAAGGTATATGCCCAATAGTGGGATTGCTGGCTCGTATGGTAGTTCTATTGTTACTTTTTTAAGGAACCTCCATAACCTTGGTTTTCTATGACTCTTCATGCCCTCAACCCTCATTCAAATAATATGCTCTGCAACTTTTTTCCCAAACTTTTACTGCTAGCCCTCATTTGATCTGTTTATCTCCATTTACATTCTTGAGAAAAACCCTTCCTATACCATACTACCTTAATACGGTTAAGGTTAGGGTTAGGATTAGGGTCAATCCAAGTTACCTCTACTGATATGTTTATTGCAAGTGAGAAAGTACTTTGTAACTTGTACAATGGTATACAAATGTCAGGTGTCCATTATTATTATTGCTATTGTGTGGCAGTATATAGTAGGGTCATACAGATAGATCTAACTATCAAAAAAATTCTCTCCTGGTGCATGTGATGATTTATTGCCTTGGAGTTTATCCAAAGACCTTAGCTAAGAAACACAGCAGTTAATCTGTGGACCAATTTTCTTTCTCATGTGAACATACCCACGGGTCTTCTCTAAGCATCTATGAGGGAATAATTTCATATTCAGACAAATGTCTCAGATTCTTGGTGAGTGGTATAGTCTATAGACACGGTCAAAGCACCCTGCGGAGACCTGGGCACGAACAGGTCATTCAGGGGTACCTTGAAAATAGTTTTTCATTTTTGGATACCACAAAGCCATCAGTGTTGAAAAATGTTATGTGGTCGTTACTTATGCTTACAAACTTGGCCCTTTCCTCATCTTTGATATACCCACCCTCTCTAATACCATGGTAATTTACCTGTTTCACTCTGCTCCAACGTCTCCTGCTCACAGAGTCTCCAATTAAAAGTAAAACACAGAAGACGAAATAAGGGAAGGTAGAAGCTCTTCTGTTTCCTGCAAGCTTTGGGCACTAAGGCTGGATATCTCTCTCAATATCTTCTTTCATAAAGAGATAAAGACAACCATTATCAGAGAAGCCAAACTACTAGGTTGAAAGATTTTGTAAATATTTAGACTTAACCAATAAAGTAGCATGTGTTTACAAAGAACATAGTCTTGGAGATCTCATAACTAGAAGTAATTAAGGTTGGTAATTAACTTTGGAAAGAACCACAAAGCAAAGAAAACAGACAAACTCTTAGTCTAGAAGTTGCAAGATTTTGAAAATACCTATGACTCAGTCAAGTATCTCTTAAGCTTTCTTTTAGGAACACTGGAAACCTGACAGGCTAGATCCTAGCCCATGTGCTGTCTGCTTTGGTCCACTTCATAGGGATGCCATGAAGATAATCATAGATGTGAAGACACCTCAAGCATTTAGGAAAAGAGGTGCTATATATACCCAAGGTATTATTCACGTTATTCCCGTTACCTGTTGTGGCAGGCCTTCTTCTTCAAGGATGCTGCAGCATAAGAGTCATTTGTAAAAAGCCCAAGAAGTAAATACAAACAACAAAATAAGACAAACAAAGCAAACAGTAACCCCTTGACAATCCAGGGGTGCCTAGCTGAGCATCCTTTAAAATGAGTATGGAAGCTCTGCCCTCAGGAAGGCTGAGCACAGAGCTGGAGAGCAGAATTGCAAGGGGACCAAATCACAGCTCATGACGGTGTGTGTGGGGGGGTGGGGTGGGTGTCAATCAAACCCTTCTGGTACCCACAAAATGATTCAGAGGGCCCTAATGTGAGAAGTACTGATTCTCCATGGATGCTGAGAATTGTAAGATGATACTGCCAACTGAACTGTTGCAGGTCTTCAGATGGTAATGTCTTTATGCCAATGTCTCCCCCTCTCTCTCTGCCTCTCTCTCTCTTTCCCCCCTTTCTTCTTTTCTCTTTCTCTCCTCTCCCTTCCTCCTCCTTCTTTTTGTCACATCACATTCCTGTCTTCAGCTGAATTGGTCATCTAGTAAGATCTAATTTTTCCATGATTCACTGCCAGGCCAGTGTTTTTACCTGGTACAATAGATTGTTTGTTTCTCCCCAAAACTCCTATGTTAAAACCTAATCCTCGATGTGATGGCATTTGGAGGTGGGGCCTTTGGGGGTGATTAGGTCATGAGGTGGTGCCCTCATGAATGGGATTCATGCCCTTATGAAAAAGGCCCCAGGGAGCACTCTCATCCCTTCCACCCTGTGAGGACACTGAGAAGTCAGCCCTCTGTGAACTAGGAAGTGGGCTCTCACCAGATACCACATCTGTCAGCACCTTGATCTTGGACTTCCTAGCCTCCAGGACTATGAGAAATAAATGTTTGTTGTTTAATCCACACAGTCTATGGTATTTTTAAAAAATAACTGCCTGAACTAAGACACTATCCAAAAGCAGAGTCTGAGACAAGAATATGTGTGCAGGTGGTGTCTTTGGAGGTGATTCCAGGGATCAGAGGTGGACCAGGGAGCAGGAAATGGAGAGGGAGGAAAAAACATTCAAAGATGCCTTGTGAAGTTGGGTGCTGTAGCAGGCAACTGGGACTGGATCTTACTAGGACCATCTGAGGCCATAGAATGCTTGTCAGAATCGCTCTCAATAAAAAGCATTGACAGCAAAATGCATTTATCCATCAGCTGTCATCCCTGGTTGGTTAGGGATTACTCCAGCTGCTATGGCATGTAACCTGAGCAGTCTTCTCAAGGTGTGGTTCCTAAGAATCTCAGGGCAGAGAGATAAGCTCTTTAAATGAGGTGCTGTTGGCAGAAGTGGCCTGCAGACGCTCTAGGGACATGTGCTGCTGCAGTGGCTGGTAACAGAGGTGAGGCTGGCAGGATATGAGATGATCCCAAGGGACTCTGACGCACCAGGCCTTCCTCTGCCTGCTTTTGTGTATTGACTTACGTTATTTTAATAGACGAATTGATATTTATTCCTCTTAAATTTCATAATATTGATTTTTGCCCAGCAATTTCGCCTAGAGAATATTTTAAGTATACTGCTTCCTTCACTTATAATTGTGCCAATCCTGGCCAGTTTTGGTGGCCAGTTAGGCGGATGAGAGCTTTGGGTGTGGAGACAGGTAGCCTGGACTCAAATCCCAGCCCCACCACTAAGTAGCATTGTGAATTTGCAGAAGTTACTTAACTTTTCCCAGCTATAAGTTGGGGATAATTACTGTACCTACATCACAGAATTATTGTTCTGCAGGTTAAACAAAACAATCAGTGTACAACAATTAGCCCAGTGTGTGGATTATACAAAGTAAGCACTTCATAAACATAAACTATTTTTTGAGTCTGATGAGTACAATTTCACACCTTCATCTAAGTCATTGGTAAAATTGTTGAATAGAAAATATTCAAACGAAGAACTCAACAGCAATTTTCCTGAGCCTTCCCTTTAGGTTAACATGAATCCATGGGATCATAAAATCTCAGCTTTTAGAGTCCAACCATCCGTCTTATGCTTGAGTCCATCATGAGAGATGATTTCAATTGCTTGATGAATTAAAGGAATGCTACATCTATTGGGTTGGCCAAAAAGTTCCTTCAGTTTTTAAATAAAAATAAAAGACACATTTCTCACTTTCACCAAGAACTTCATTGAACAACATATTCACCGTTTTGTTCCATTACCTTCTGCCATTTTTCAGGCAACTTCATAATTCCGTCTTCCCAAAACTTTTGATCTTTTTGAGCAAAGAACTCTTCCAGGTGCCTTTTACAGTCTTCCAGGGAATTGAAATTTTTTCCATTAAGAGAATTATGTAAATACCGAAATAAATGGAAATCTGAAGGTGCAATGTCTGGTGAATACAGTGGATGAATCAGAACTTCCCGGCCAAGCCGTAACAGTTTTTGCCTGGTCATCAAAGAAACATGAGGTCTTGTGTTATCCTGATGGAAGATTATGCATTTTCTGTTGACTAATTCTGGACGCTTTTCGTTGAGCGCTGCTTTCAGTTGGTCTAATTGGGAGCAGTACTTTTTGGCATTAACTGTTTGGTTTTCCAGAAGGAGCTCATAATAGAGGACTCCCAATCCCACCATATACACAGCATTACCTTCCTTGGGTGAAGACCGGCTTTTGGTGTGGTTGGTGTCAGTTCATTTCGCTTGCCCCACGACCTCTTCTGCGCCACGTTATTGTACAGTATCTGCTTTTCATCTCCTGTCACAATTTGTTTTTAAAAACGGAACTTTTTTTACGTTTAAGTAGAGAATCGCATGTGGAAATACGGTCAAGAAGGTTTTTTCGCTTAATTTATGTGGAACCCGAACCTCAAAGTGATTAACATAACCAAGGTGGTGCAAATGATTTTCACTACTTGATTAGGATATTTTGAGTATGTTGGCTATCTCCCACATGGTATAACATTGATTGTTCTTAATTATTGTCTTGATTTGATCGCTATCGACTTCAAATGGTCTACCCGACCGTGGAACATCGTCCAGAGAGAAATCTCCAGCATGAAACTTCGCAAACCACTTTTGACACATTAGGTAAGTCACAGCACCTTCTCCATACACTGCACAAATCTTTTTTTGTGCTTCAGTTGTGTTTTTACCTTTCTTGAAATAATAAAGCATAAAATGCTGAAATGTTGCTTTTTTCCTCCATCTTCAATATTGAAATGGTTACACAAAAATTCACCAATTTTGTTGCTTTTTTAAATGCACACTGATATGACAGCTGTCACAATACAATCTAACAAAATGGTTTAGAATGAAGTTAAGGAAAACTAAGTGCTACTAGAGCCGTCTTATGGAAAAAACTGAACGAACATTTTGGCCAACCCAATACATAGCAGTGCTACTCAAAGTGTGCTCCAGGGGCCCAGTGCTGGTTCGTCAACTATTACTGGTCCACAATGAGATATGTACAGAAATTGAGAGTGAGTGGACACAAATTTTTTTTTTTTTTTTAGAAGTTTGGCATTGCCTTGACATCCAAATGCATGGTCAATGGACTCGTTTCATTGAACAGCATACAGATCGGATCAAGGAGTATTGAACTTGTGAGGTGAGTGTATAAGGTGAGCAGTAGAACCATATTAAGTGTGATATTTTAAGGTTAATTTGTCAACTGTAACCCCAAAGTTTCAAAGACAGAATCCTTGTCTTTCATAAAAAATTAATTTAAATTTAACTATAACTTTACAGAGTAAATAGCTGGAACTGGTTACTGATAAAGAACTGAAAAGATTTGCAAATAGAGTATCATTTGCTTCATTTTGGAAAAAGTTAAAAATGAATATCCTGTTTTGTCCTTGCTGCCATGAATACATCTCTACAAGACAGGTTTCTCTATTTTAAGTATTATTAAAACATAGAAACAGTTTTGATATACATTTTCTGTTATGAGTAGTATTGTCATCAATCTATCCTAGATTAGATAAGTTAAGAAGCAAGAAGCAAACTCATCCATCACATTAAAATTAAATATTGTTATACAAATTGTTCATTAAAAGCATGAACATAGGTGTTTAGTATGGGAATTTATTCCACTTATAATTTCATGTTATGATGGCAGAATTATAAAAATTATGAATGTAACAGCAATTTTCTCTATTATTCACCCCATAGATATTTTCAATGAACAACCTATATAGTTTTTAAAAATTCAGTTTTTTCCCTATGCTATGTTTGTTTTGATACTATTTTTTGAAATGTAATTTAATGTCTGTTCAATAATTTAATATTAAAAATGGAGGGCAAGGGACAGGCCTTGAGGGTGGTTGGAAGATGGGGGCTTGGAGGTGTTTTTCTGAGTGGGAGTGACCTGGTCGGAGCGGGGGATGAGGGCAGTGAGTGTCTGGGAAGACTGGTGAGGGGCTGGGTGGCAGGGCACACTGAAGTCTGTAAGCAGGTATAGAAGGGAGAGTAGAGAGAGGTGTGATCTGAAAATTAAAAAAAATTTAAAACACAAAATAAACAAAAGGGATGCTCGTGTTTTGTATTTCTTTGTTTTTCATGGTTTTTTTTTACTGGTAATTAATTTTTATTGGTTTTACAAAAGTTACCAATCTCTTGGAAATTTTATAAAATTTGACCTTTTTCAATAGTTTGGGAAGCACTGCTCTATGCTATTCATTTGATTTACCAACCCTTAAAAAAAAAAAAGAATAGCTCCTATGAAACTGACTAATATAACCCCTGTAAGATTTTATCATCTATGAAACAACTGCAATTATATATGCCACACAAGACATTATAAGGCTGAATTATTGCATATGAACTGGCTTTGAAGATAGGTTAAAAAATAACCACCAGTTCTTACATTTACAACAATTTCTGCCAATCTCATCCACATCACAGAATGTTAGAAGTAATCACCCAAAATGTCATCTTTCAAATGATGATGACTGAGACCACAATAAGCATCCACTCTCAGAGAATGATGAGAAGCTGTAAAGGTGGGGAAGAGAGGGCAGGAGCACATGAAGGGCATCACTCTGGATGGGTTTCGTTTTTCGGTATAATCTTTCTTGCTGAGCCCATAACATGGACAATGTGGCCTGGCAGCTCTAAAACTGGAATAGAGTGATCATTCATTAACCAACATTTAGCAATCCTGGAGTGTATTCTAGGACTACTAAGACTTGAAGAAGTTAAAACAAAAGCATAGAAGGAAGTCAACAACAATAAGAAAACCCAGTGTATGATATTTTTAGAAAAATAGAGGGCTAAATACATTCATTTTTAAAAACCATTTTTATTGAGACATAATTCATATATCATAACATTTACCCATTTAGAATATACAATTTAACAGTTTTTGGTGTATTCATAGAGTTGTACAACCACCTCACAATCTAAGTTTGGAATGTTTCACATTCACTTTTATGTAAATACTAATCACGCATGTGCATATATATATATATATATACACACACACACCCATATATATGTACACCCATGACTAGTATTTGTATATGTAACACATACATATATATGCATGTGTATATATATGTGTGAGTGTGTCTATACACATACTCTAAGTTATTAATGAATTAAAAAAATAAATCTGTGGTCACCTTAGAGGATTAAGATTGCCTAACTAGAGGAGATTAGCTTCCTGCCACTTCTCTGTTTATTGCTCCAGAGAGCAGTTGAATGAGTAGCGCAGGGCTGTATGACCCCAGCCTCCCCTTAGAGGCCAGCCTGAGTAAGCGTTGCTGCTCTGTCCTTCCCCTGACCCCCATCCTGACCATAAGTGGCACTGGGCCCTTTGGGGCAGGTGTGGGCCCATAGCTGTGCCTTGCAGCCCGAGTCAGAGGTGCTGCTGGTTTTTCAATGTTCAGTCTGGTTGAAAATACCAATGCATTTTTGAAGTGGCCTCAGAACATCAGATAATGATTTTACTTCCCACTAATCTGGATTAGGTTCAAACTGGATGACTACAGAGGAGAAGATCCATGTATTCCCCCTTTGTTGTCTTTTATTTCAAATCTTTAGATCCTTGACCCACTTCCTGCTTCCAAACATGGTTTGTCCCTCTGGTCTCCCCCTCCTCGCAATTCTCACCCTTTTCTTGGACTCTTTAGGAAATCTGATTGCCGCTCTTGAAAGGGTATCTGGGATAACCGTGTTTTGATGAACTGTTATTATTTTAGTCTCTAGACATTCAGCCAACTAAGTATTTTCTTAAATACAAACAACACATCCTTTCCAAAGTGTACCACTCCAGGGCATCCCAACCTCCAATCACAGCCCCATGTTCTTGGATAAAAACAATTAAGTGTGTTCATCTGGGAAGAGGGAAGAAAATGAAAATGTTATTTTATTAGAAAACCCAAATGATTAAAAAATAAATACAAGGAAGATATAGCTCCCTAATGTAAACTTGACAGTGAGAGGCAAACATCATAAAAATGGGGTCTCTGTTTCAGGTGTTCTGGAAACAAACTCTCTTTTAGGGTTTAGGGCGCCACACTAAACATAGACAGAATGAAGGGATGAATCTTGCACTTGAAGGATTATGTAGCACTTTCCTTCTTTTCTCAAACAGCCTTTTCTATCTTGCAGAAGTTTAGAGGCTGTAATTTTGGTTCCCATAAACAGTGGTTTCACCAACATGTATTTCAATGGTACAAAATTTGAAAACATGAGACAAAAACCACTCTGGTTTACCTTTTCATTGTCTGGGAGGGAACTGACGATGAAAACAAATGGTCTGTGTAAAGAATTTTAATTACATAAAGTCACAACCTAATCAGAGCTCTTCAATATTTTTTGAGCGTTCCCCATGTACCAGCACTGGGCCAGGAACACCGCGGGCCCTGCACTCACAGGGTGTACATCCCAGAGTGGAGACAATTAATGAGCAGCTGTGATAAAGCCTAGGAATGATCTGCTGGGGGAAGAACCTGGCTCTGGCAGAGTTCATGGCAGGGGGACTGCCACAGGAAGTAACATCCTTGTGGCAAGTAGAAATCACAGGCTTCTTACAAGTAGAATGAGTTTAGCATCACTACTTAATACTTGGATCAGCAGACACTAATAGGGTATACAAACCTGCTCCCCTGTTCCACTCAAGTTAGAAGCAGTTTCCCAAACCCAGGAAACCGCCAAAATAGCATTGCTTGCCTCAATGTATTTGAAAGAGGTTTTTCAGTAATAAAAGCTATCAACTGCATATTTTCTGAACAGGAGCAAAGTAGCCATCTTTTTCATTTTTCTTTTTTTCTTCTAACATGCCAGCATCTGTTTCTGCTCTGTTTGAGAAAGTTTTCATTAGAAAAAGGACAATATATACAACTTCTCTATGATTAAAACATATTGCCTTTTGTGAGTGATGAATTCAGACAAGTAAAATATCTCTGTCTTTATTTTCCATCAGAGTTGGTCATAAATCCTGCAATCTAGAAGTGATAATGTGCTCTGGCTTCATGTAATTGTGCTGGCTGGAGCTCTGCGTGCTTATGTCTCCAGTTTTATTGTGTCAGGAAGACAGACAACTCTTCCAAGTTGCTGATGGAGATGTTGGAGGTGGCCCAGCTCTCAAGGGTGATGATATTTGGATTGCTTTCTCTAAGGGATTGCTTTCCTCTAGCCAGCGAATTCTCTCATGGCTCTGTGTCCATCCTTTAGAAAACCATGAAGAAAGGAGAAATATTTCCACTCTTTACCACTTAATGGGGTGGCGGGTGTGCTGAGCTTGAGAGCTTAAAAGAAAATGAGTCACCTTAAATGCATTCACATTAATTCATTCACTCCTTCCTTCCTTCCTTCCTTCCTTCCTTCCTTCCTTCCTTCCTTTCTTCCTTCCTTCTTTCCTTCCTTCCTTCCTTCCTTCCTTCCTTCCTTCCTTCCTCCATTCCACATGCATTTATTAAATACCTTACATGCCTCACACTATCCTGTGTGTCATGAAAGTCCTGAAAGAGTTTTGTGGTCTGGCATGGAAAAACAGTTATAATGGGAAATTTGGGAAAGAGTGTCAGCTTTGGCAAGTGTATGTATTAGGGTAACATTAGCTGCTGTAACAATAAACTTCAAAAAAATTGGCTGAACACAAACAGGAGTTTATTTCTCACTCAGATAACAATCCAAAGCAGATGTTCTTTAGCTGTGGGATAAAGGATTCAGGTTTCTGTCTTGAGGCTCAGCCTTGCCCTAGGTCTTCAGAATCACTTCCAGCCCTCAGAGAGAGTGAAGAAGGACATCTGCTTCTTAGAAACGCTAATTCTTCTCACCTTCCATTGGTGAGAACTTGTCAAGTGACCTCAGCTAGATGCAAAGGACACTGGGAAGAACAGTTCTAGCCGGGCAACTGCATTTCCACAGTATGGAAGGCAACAAAAAGTTGAGTGCACAGTTAGCCACAAGGAGAACGAGGAATAAATTCTCGTTTTTTGAACACTTGATCTTCTGATGATAATGGAACACTCTGGAAAATTTTGGTGGGCCTACTTTCTAGCATAAGCTAGAAAATGGACAAGGAGATCTGAGGAGCTAAAGGTGGAGATACAAGCAGGTCTAAGGTCTTTTTCTCAAGAAAGAAAACATGGTAAAGTTAATGTCATTTCCTTAGGAAGAAGGGGAAGCTTTCCTTTTCAAATCCCCCATCACTGTGTGATATGGCTCATTTTCTTTCTTTCCTTTTTTTTTTTCTTGAAGGGATCATAAAAACTAAGTCTAAAACAAATGCAATTCTTCAGATAGCAGGTTTGCTTGCCCTTTGAGATACTTAATTTACAAAAGTCCTCTTTAATGGTTGCCATCTTACAGTCAGGGAAATGAGCCACTACTTTTGGAAGTCAGGTTTGTTAGCTTTTTAGCCTGAATCCCCTCCGTTTTTCTCACAGCCTCAGTGAGCACAGTTTCTTTTTATCCTAATGTGGTGGGGATAAAATGAAAGGGAATTTTCTTTAATTCAATAGTGAAACTTTCCAGGTGTGAAGCACTTTGAAACACAGATTAATTAATAAACACAACTCTCTTCTAAAGCAGTGAGGATTGCGGTTCTCATTTTTCACAGCTGAGAAGGCTGCAGTTAAAATAGTTGGCCCCAGGCTGTGCACGTTGTCGGAAGAAGAACTTCAAGGCACCAGCCTGCATTCTCGCAGGATGGCACGCAGCCTCTCTAGAGAATAGTCAGTTTTTATATGGGTTGTAGCTAACAGCGACTTCCTCAGAGACTCCACGGTGCCCCTGGCACGGGTTATGAAATTAGCAGTGTTCTTGTCACAAACTGTGAGTGACCCACTAAAGAGAAAGAAGAAACAGTGACTCACTGGATGGCCCTATAGCTCATGAACACGTCTAGAGATTGAAGAAATCTTTTGCAATCATCAGCTCTGTGCTAAACAGAGAATCAGAAAGATGAAAAGTGTTTGTTCATGTCTTCAGGGTACTAAGACCTTGGGGCCAGGATTACTATTGCCATTGCATAGACAGAGGAATTCAGAGCCTGAGATCGCTTGCCATTCCAGTAGTGAATCTTTAGCAGGACTTTCTTCTTAATATCATTCTTCTGTCTCGGTTCACAGAATGATAATACGCTGTATACAAATAGCAGTGCGATTGTTTTGTTCATTGCTATTTACAATAGCCGGAACATGGAACCAACCTAAATGCCCATCGACAGATGAATGGATAAAGAAGATGTGGCACATGTATGCAATGGAATATTACTCAGCCATAAGAAGAAGTTAAATTGAGTTATTTGCACTGAGATGGATGGACCTAGAGTCTGTCATACAGAGTGAAGTAAGTCAGAAAGAGAAAAACAAATACCGCATGCTAACACATATATATATAGAATCTAAAAATTTAAAAAAAGGTACTGATGAACCTACTTGCAGGGCAGGAGTAAAGAGATAGACATATAAAATGGACTTGAGGACATGGTGTGGGAGGGCGAAGCTGGGGTGAAGGGAGAGTAGCATCAACGTACATACACTACCGAATGTAAAATAGTTGCCTGGTGGGAAGCAGCCGCATAGCACTGGGAGATCAGCTCGGTGCTTTGCGATGACCTAGAGGGGTGGGATAGGGAGGGTGGGAGGGAGGCTCAAGAGAGAGAGGATATGGGGACATGGGTAGGCATATGGCTGATTCGCTTTGTTGTGCAACAGAAACTAACAGAGTACTGTGAAGTAATTATACTCCAATAAAGATCTATTGAAAGAAAGAAAGAAAGAAAGAAATTAGCATGACTAACGGCATGCGTGAAGGTTTGCCTTGATGACATCTTTTGTGATGGAATATTTGGTTCTGAATTGTATCACAGATGCACAGCCACAAACTAGCCCTCATGGTAATGGAATCTATAACGAACCTGAGTTTGGCTGCCCCAACAATTAAAACAGTTATACTTCTAAGACTGTATCACAGTTTGGTTAAGAGGTATAGAGGCCTCTCATAAACTGTTGTCTGTCAAGTCTAAGAGAAATACTTAGGACAGAATATAGATCTCTGTAGAAACTTTGTTTCTTCCTTCTTGAAGAAATGTATCTTATTTATATAAGGTGAGGCAATTAATAGTCACGAATAAACCCAGCCAGGACACTTTGGTTTCATTTTCATTTGTGACCACAGTGAGATTCGATGTCGTAAAACTGCACTGTTCAATATGGGAGCCACCAGCCACCTGTGGCTACTACGAATTGAAATGTTCTCTAAGTGTAAAATGCAAGCTTGATTTTAAAATCTTTTTTGTTTGTTTTTAATCAACTTTATTGAGATACAGCTTATGCACAAGAAAATGCATCAATTTTAATTTCACAGTTCAGTGAGTTTATGAATAAATAAATACAATAAAAATCAAGGTATAGAACACGTTCACCACCCCCAAAGCGTACCCCATTCCATTCACTCCCCACCCTCCCATCTCACACAACGTAGGCCTCAGACAACCACTGAGGATTTTTAAATCTTAATGTGAAAACAAGATCGCAAAACATCTCATTTTTTATATTGACTGCGTGTGGAAATGATAATATTTTGGATATACTGGGTTAAAAACAACGTATTATTAAAGTTAATTTTGCCTGTTTCTTTTCTCGTTTATAATATGGTCACTAGAAAACTTACAATGCCACATGTGGGTCACAACGCTCTATTGGAAAGTGCTTTGATAGGCTGCCTTCTCTTTAAGAGTCTCCCAACTCTGAAAGCTTATTCAATCACGGAGTCCCCCAGACCGCCAGAAGCCTCTGCTGTTAGCCACAGCTTCCTTCAGAATCAACAGGAAGACATCAGAATGTGTCCTGACTTTTGAATTTGTCTTCCTTATTTTCTTTTACTTTTTTTTGGCAGTGCCACAAGGCTTGCAGGATTATAGCTCTCCAACCAGGGATGGAACCCAGGGCCCCAGCAGTGAGAGCAGGGAGTGCTGACCACTGGACTTCCAGGGAAATTTCCTGTCCTTCTTATTTTCTAATATTAGAAAAGATCTGAGAGAGAATGCTTTTCACATCTTCCTCCCTTGGCTAACTCCTACACATCCTTCAAGACCCACTCCAGGGACTTCCCTGGCGGTCCAGTGGTTAAGACTTCGCCCTCAAAGGCAGGGGGTGCGGGTCCGATCCCTGGTTGGGGAGCTAATATCCCACATGCCTCATGGCCAAAAAACCCCATAAAACAGAAACAATATTGTAACAAATTCAATAAAGACTTTAGAAAAGAATGGTCCACATTAAAAAAAAATCTTTAAAAAAAAACCGACCCACTCCACATCACTGCCTCTTGAACACCTTCCCTCACCACCTCCTCCCCTGTTCTGTCCCAGTCTAGTGGCCTGATGCTGAGTTAAGGGCTCTTGTTCTGTGCTACCATAGCCAGACCGTCATCACCAGCTTGTCTCTACCCCATTTTCTATAAATTCCTTGAGCCCAGATATTGTCTTTCATTTTTATATTTCCAGTATCTAGTACAGTGCCTGGAAACATTATACAAATATTTGTTGAATAATTGCTTAACTGAAGAATGAGTGAATAAAAGAATTCTTTAATTGACATTGTTATTTCAGAATTATTAATAATAGTAGCTTACATTTGATTGGCACTTTACAAAAGTTATGTTAGTCGATACCCACAAAAGTATTTGGGGGAGAATCCTTCCTCATTAGAATTATTACATTTTATTAACCATGATTCTTCATAATGAGTGCCCCCTCGTGTCAGGAGTGCCCTGAAAATGATATTGATGAATACAGATTGCTGTGTGAAAATTATAAAATAACAGTTTATTTTTATTTGTATAGCATAAACAACTAAGCTGATGACAGAGAGGACGCTGTTGATAGACATGAGGCACTTGTTGGGAGTGGAGAAGGTGCCAACAGAAAAATGAATCTGTTGTATTTGGGGTGTCATATAATTTATTGTCCAAACTCAAACACTTTGAGAGTTAATGCGAGTGCTATAATACTTAATCTGGCACAAAAGGCATAAAGCGGGCTGTTAAGGACAAATCAGGATATATGTCCACCCTAGTTATATTAAATAGGAACCATTTATCAAGGTAAGTGGCCTATGGTACAGAGAGGATGGATGGGTTGTCCGCACATTATGGGGAGGAAGGACCTTCATCCTGAATGGAAGACCTGAGCATTGAAAGCCCATGGCCTGACTATACCATCTGTACATAGGTAGTATATACACATACATATACGAGCAGCTGAGACGTTTCCGCAGGTCCACTCTGGATGAAGCAACTTCACGGGTTCTGTAAGTAGAAGTCCTATCACCTGCTCATCAGCTCACAAAGCCACAGCACTTCTTAGAAGGAAAGGACAGCTTTTCTGACCAGGGCTTACTGAGCCAAACACCTTCCTCTTGTCTTCATGCTCCTCATTGAAGGCGCTGGAAGGAGGGTGGGGCTATCATGCTGCCACTTAGTAATGCCACACGCCTCTGTCATTGTGTTCAACTTGTTCCCACTAGCCTTGGAGAAAAACTAAAAGCTATGTTCTCTTGACAAGTTTTTTCCATTCAAACCACCACATATACTATTATTATCTTTTCTGGAGAGATGAAGACATTGAGGCATAGAGATATCATGAAATTTGCCTGTAGGGAGAATCACGAAGGAGACTTCTGCGTCCCAGTCGGGGGTACTTCCCACTATAACACACCGCTTCATGGACACACCCTAGGAAGATGGCACTACCTCAATTTAATTTGCAGATAAACTTGAAATGTTCAAATGAAAAAAGTGCGCTGTTTCCTCTTTGCTTCCTGCCGGCGTGGTCCCTTCGTGCCATTCCTGAGGCTGGTTCTCTTTGCATAGGTGTGACTCTGCACCTCGTAACCACAGCAAGTCTAGCAGATGTCTTGCTGCAAGCTCTGTGGACGCCGACCAGCATTATTTAAGTTTTCATTCAAAGCCTCCTTTAGGGTGACTTCTGGGCACCTGAAGTGCCCTTTCAAGAAGATCAACAAATGGCTGAAGACAGATTTTTCAGCCAGAGGAAAGAATTATTACCTTACCATCAGTCTAATGAAAACAGCAGTGAAATACCAGCCTGCGCTAGATAAACAGCGCACGAAGCCATCCATTACACTCAGCCGTGCAGAGCAGAAGACCCTAACCGATGTCGCCCGACTTCCCTCTTCACTCGCATCTGAGAGCTGGGACATTTTCTCACACGTTTCTGTCTGAATAAAGACAGAAATAAAGACAGGGATCCTTCAGGCCATTCCATCTCCTAATCGATTCCCCTTTCTCTCTAGTCACAGACAGCAACAGCTTCTCAGGGGCCCACTTCCCATTTGCATGCTCTAAGCTGGGGTCCCCTCCAGGACCCGGTTGATACGACGGGTCTAGTCCGCACCTCCAATAGCAGTTTTCTTTCTCAGGCCCATCTGGTTCATAATTAGTGTTAATCATTCGATACAGGTGCCTGCCCACTATACAGCAGTCACTCTGGGTAGAGAGATGCAAGGTCCCCTCTTCTAGAAGCTCACATTCTGGGGGAGAAGACAGAAATCTTGCATGTTTATACTTTCTTTTGCTTTTTACATATATCGTCACTCGTTTTGCCTCAACAATCTCATGCAAGGGAGAGGAGGCACTATTAAACTCACCTGCAAGAAGAGGAAGCTCTGACTTGCATGTGGTGTCACCCAAAGTCATAGATAGAAGAAAACTAGGACTCTGAATAACATTTCAATGTGTCATCAAACTTCAGCCTACCAACCCCAGCTCAGTGATCTCCCCCACCATGTGAGACTTCTTTGGTTTTGTTTTCAGATTTCCCCTTTTCTTCCAGAAATCTGAAAATCAAATCTTTTGTAGCATCTACCGAGTCAGCCCTGACAGAAGGGCCTGCACCCAACGGTAACTCCTCTATTATTTTTTCCCAGAAGTTAATGATTTGATAGTTTTAGGGAATGCTGGTAACTTCTAAAATACATGCTTAAATTTGGTAGCAGCTTTTGAGTATGGCTATTCCTAAACTCAAGTCTGTGGCAAGTACAAAGAATATGGCTCCTGGTTCAAGACGTAAGTATGTTTTGTTCAGGATTCTCATTCCATGGGGTCCTGAGTCTTCAGTGTGCCCAAAGATCTGGTTCTTCCAGCAGTAGTGGTCCTGGCAAGAAAAGCATCATTCCTGCTGGAAACTGTGCAGTAAGTAGATAGAACCAGGTGGTGGTGAATCCTTTTAAGTCAACCAAACAGAAAGACCCAGTGAGAGCAGTATCAGTGTTGTAACAAGTAACAGTCATGAGTCACTTCCTGAGCCTGGGCAGCAACCCACAGAGCTCACGGGTGGCTACGGAGCATATAAGCCATCCTTAATGTTCGGCTCCTTGTTTCTTCTATTGCCCATGGCTTGCACCAGAAAATGCATTTTGCTAGCGTTGCCATGTTTGTATGCCCAATGTCACCAAGTCAAATTTAAATGTTGCTTTTTCACATTTTAAGTCTGTTTATTGGAAAGCATGAAGTGTGTTTATACAGAAAAAAATCTAACAGATTTTTATTTTATTTACTTAATAAGTTTATTTTATTTAATTTATTTTTGGCTGTGTTGGGTCTTCGTTGCTGCATGCCGGCTTTCTCTAGTTGCGGCAAGCGGGAGCTACTCTTCGTTGTGGTGCACAGGCTTCTCATTGCGGTGGCTTCTCTTGTTGCGGAGCATGGGCTCTGAGGCGTGCAGGCTCAGTAGTTGTGGCACACAGGCTTAGTTGCTCTGCAGCATGTGGGATCCTCATGGACCAAGGATCGAACCCGTGTCCCCTGCATTGGCAGGCAGTTTCTTAACCACTGAGCCACCAGGGAAGTCCCCAGATTTTTAAATATATATAAATAAATTCAAAAGTGTTTACTTGTTCAAACACAACTGTATGTGTTTGGTCAGTAGGGCCACGGCCAGAGAACTGATCTCTTACATTCCCAACTCAATATCACTCACAAATATTTGGTCTTGTAAGAGAAAAGATGTGAAAACCTAAATAACCGTATCCTTACCTGTGTTCTTTTCATCTTTCAGGAAAAAAAAAATCCATTATGACCTTCATTGCCTGGGTAATGATGTTGATATCACAGACTCACTACCAGGGAGTAAAATTCTTAAAGCAGGGCCTGTAATTATAGCCTCTTTGGGTTTTGCAAGATGAGTGACACTTGTGAGTGGCTGCTGTGAGTGCTAGACTGTATCTTTGCTCTATAGTGAATAAAAGAAAGAAAAGTACGTTTCATTAACAATGGCTTTTGGAGGAACATGTTAAAGAGCTCTAGTACATTGGAAAATGTGTTGATGTCTGTTGATGTCTGAAATAAGAATCATAATAGAAACAAAATTTAATTTTAAATATATTTGTGGAGTGCTCATGATGTTATAGGCACTAAGCATGTTACCTTACGGTAATCCCATAATGTTTTAGTAACCCCAATATGCAAATGAAGAAATTGAGGCATAGAGCCCAGCCTATTTCTCTTTTCTATATTCTACATTCTAGTAAGTGGCAAAGTTGTTATTGGGGCCAGGTCTTTTTAGAGTATTCGGAGATGGTCATACTCTGTACTTAACTCACAAGAAACTAGTGCCTAAATGAAAATGTCGGCTATCTGTGGAGGATATCCCTTCTCAGAGGGCACAATACATTTTCTCCTATCCATGACAACACCTGCCTGGTATCACAAGATCTGTGAAGCTGCATCGTTATTCAGAAATCTTCAAAGGGATTGTGAATAGTGCTGGAAGATGTTCAATGCAGACCATGATAAGGACATTAACTCTCTCTCTCTCTCTCTTTCTGTCTCATGAACACACACACACACGCGCGCGCGCGCGCGCGCACACACACAATCTCTGATGACTTGGAGCTATTCCCCTCTTCACCCCATCATCCTCTCTTTCCTGGGGCTGTTCTGGACAACTCACAAAACTCTGCCTCTGATTATTTATTTTGTGCCCTGGTACACCTCACCTGAGGGCATATTCTTTCTTTAGCTTGGGTCCTGCTGTATTCCCACATACCCACAGTAGGTATGTTTTTCAAATCAGTTTCTTGTTTGGTATGCTATGACCTAAAAACAAAAGAACCTTGGGGAGGGGGTGGAGGTTCATGGTTTTTTAAAAAACGTTTGAGAGAAATGCAAGTGCAAACAAAGTGAAATGGGCATTGTGACTATGAAAGATTGTCCCAAACTGATTTGAGAAGCATCTTGCAGGGCTTGTGTTCCTCAGGATGCTGGCCTATCCTTCTATTTCCCCTAAAATCACATTTCCCAAAGGGTAATGACACCCTTTGTCTCCTTCACTTATGCATTTATTTAAGTAGCTTAATGCTTCGAGGTCAACCACTTGCCCTCTCTCCAAGCTTCTGAGAGACACCTTGCTGTCACCCCACCCCCTCCACCAAGTACCATCTATCACCTCTAACACTTACACATAGTGGATGAATAAAATTTTAAGCAATATGTTCATTTTACTGGAATCTTGTCTAACCATATTAGCATCTCACCCACAGTGACTGCTCAATAAAATGTCAAATGAAAAGAATTGCTAGAGTTTGGGACTTTTCTTCGGTGTTTATGAAAACTGGAAGTAATCCAGCTGTCGAGTCATAGACAAACCTCACTTGTGCTGTTTCAGATCCATCATGGGTAGGAAATGGAGAGATAAGGTTACACCCAGGGAGGTGCTGAAATATGGGAAATCGAACCAAGTCAAGTTAATTAAAGCACGTTAATTAAAGCAGAGCTCTACTGAGCAGGCTTACCAACCAGGGACCTGAGACTCCCCAAATGTGTGCAGTTCAAGATCAAACCCAGCCAGCCTTTGGCCATGGCTGAGAGGCACTCGAGCCCCATTTGAAGCACAGCCTGAACTTTGCTGGCACTGGCCCAAACGCCTACGATGCACTTTGATCTTGTAGCTCTAAGTGCCATGGGATTTCAGACCTTACTGAAGCTCAACTACCTTCACGAACAAGGACAAAAGGTGGAGATGGGAGAAAAGCAAGGAAGGCCCCCAAGTTCAATCACATGCCAAGGAGATAATGCTGTGTTGAGAAGCAGCCAATGCCTCACACGCCGTGCTTTGAGCCTCGGGTCAGAACAGAGGCACGCATATCTCCTGCACAGATATTTTTGTCTTTTCACATATCCGGCTTCTTATGAAGTTCTGGTGCATTAATAGCTTTTGCATGATAATGTTTCTTTCTCTAGTGCGTTTATACTCTCCACGCCATGTCATGTG
The DNA here is from genome assembly GCF_005190385.1 of Monodon monoceros. Classification (NCBI taxonomy): domain Eukaryota; kingdom Metazoa; phylum Chordata; class Mammalia; order Artiodactyla; family Monodontidae; genus Monodon; species Monodon monoceros. Next base: position 56,375,423 of record NW_021703772.1, on the reverse strand, counting down.
CTGTGCAGTCAGAGAATTTTCACGTGGCTTAGATTCTGGACAAACGTTATAAAGGTTTGTTTTTCTTTGTTGTGATGGAACTGAAACCAAGCCCTAGGTTTGGAAAGCTGTTCTCATGAGGAGAGTTGGCTGGTCTCGAAAAAGATGTGGTATGTGTCCAGCCCTCATTTCTTGCGTACTTTTTTCTTAGGAAGCTCTGTTCTTGGGGTCGGCTTGGCTGGCAGCCAAGCGTTGAGAGAAGGAAAGCTGCCGTGTGGTGGGAGCTGACAGAGCCGGCGGGTGGGGAGCCGGCGGGCGTGCTGAGTGATGATCTGCACTACAGGCCCAGCCCAGATGTCCCATACAGAGGGATGTGTGTGACCCACAAGTCATGAACTCGGGAGTCTGTAGCTATGGAGAAGTCATTCAAAGCAGGAATTCCTTCTGCTTGCACCCCTTCTTTCTGGAGGGTCTGAAATTTTCCGTTTGCATCGAGTATTTCATTAGTTATGATGCTGTCACCTGGAGAAATTGTTATGTGAATTGCTAATGATACCAGGAGTGGCCAAAGAAGAAATCCCCGAAGAACTGAATCAAAACAAGAACAAAACCACAGCTATTTTCTCTATTGTTGCAATTAGATAATTGTGCACTCTCCTGCCTTGTCCTCTGAAGGTGGATTCTAAAATGAAAACCTTGGTCACTGAAGTTATTTACATTCACGTTCTTTCACCTCCACGCATGAACCTTCTGCAAAGAACTGAGTTGGGGTCATGTGCTTACTATGTAACACGTGGTCCTTCTGCATTTTGCATAAGATCCAGGGGCTAGAGGAGGGGGCTTGATTGTGTTGATGTCCTCTCACATTAGCAAGCTAATGATAGCAGAGCTTTTTTTCCATGTGGAATTACTGGCATTAAATTATTAAAACTGTCATTTAAAATAGTCTTTAAAGCAGAAAAAAAGACAGAGCCTAGTCTCTGTCTTTGGGTCTTCTAGTCCAAAGTGCACCTATTAAATAATAACAAACAGCAGTCCTACATCCATTTACTTCTGTGCATGATTAGTGTCCTTCCCTCACTGTCCCCTCATGCTCTGACCACACATCCTCCCTCTCTCCTCCTTACTGTCTGCACTCCAGCCCACCGGCCTCTAAATGCTCCCGAGGTGCCCCAGTCTGGCCTTTGCACCTGCTGTTTCCTCAGTCTGCCTGCTCTTCCCCAGAGTCTGCATGGTGTAGCCCCTCATTCCCTCCAGGTCTTTGTTCAATCGTCTCCGTCTGTCTTAGTGAGGCACTATTCCCTGGCCACCCTGCCTAAAGCTTCTCCTACCAGACATTTTCTGTCTCCCTTCCCGGCTTTATTTTTCTCCTAAGCTTTTACTGCTATACTATAAATATATACACCCTATATATTTTATTTTTAGGTAGTTTCGTGTTCGTCTCCCCAAGCGGACTGTTAAGGACAGACCGTTGTTTGTTTTGCTTCCTGTTGTATTAGGGCCTGGGACTTAATAGGAATTCTTGAATGAATGAATGAATGAATGGGCTAGGCTCTGTGCTGGCCACTCATGGTCAAGCCAAACATGGTTCCTCATTGCAAGGAGTGTCTAGTCTCGTGGGAAAGACAGTTATTAAGTAAGAAATTCAAACAAAACATGCTTCCTGCAGGAAGCCATGAGGATGAGCAGTGGAGGAGCCCAACCTGGTCTCCCTGCAGAAATGGTGTTTAAGCTGAGACCTGAGCTTACAGGAAGGATAGGAGACAAGAGAGAATACAGACAGTTCCAGGCAGCTGAAGCCAGGTTGTGAGAAGTGAGACGGGTCCAGAGGGGCAAGGAAGCTCAAGGGATGGGCAGGGTTGGGGGTTGGGGGTGGTCATAAAGACTGAGCAATACGGACCCAGGCAGGGGTTCTAAGCAGGGAAATGACATGATCCAGAACAGCATTTTAAACAGATCTGAGAGAAGCAAGATGAAAAGCTACAACGGAGCAGACCTCAGTGTGTGCAGGCTGTCAAATCTGTCCCTGGGAGAACTAGATGACTCTGAACAAACAAAAATAGTCAGCACAGAGGGTACCAATGGAATGATTTCTTGGGATCCTTACAGTTCTAGGAACAGACTGAACTCATTCTCGCTTCAGCGTTTCCACCCACCATGTGCCTCTCACTGGAAACGTTCTTTTCATCTGTCCCAAACTTCCTACCCTTCCCGAGCATGGCTGTAGCCCACCCCTTCGTGAGAACCCGTTTGGAGCTCTTTCTGTCCTCATTGATATTTCTTTCCTTTGATCTCCTAAAGTGCTAAGGTACACATCACACAATTTAGATCTTAATGGCCTACTTTCTTGAATAAACGGATACGTTATGACCCCAAGTAGAATGTCCTCTCCTTGCAAACAAGGATCCCCACATCCCACCCACCTAGAAAAAGGATGAGACACACTAGGGTCTTCCAAAAATATACCAAGTGATCGAGGTGCAGATTATTGACTATAAATTGGCATTTTGCAACCTTAGAATGATGCTTTAAAGGGTCTCACTTTACATATGAGGACCTCTAGGCATATGTAGGACAGCAGGAAAAACCAGGGGGAAGAACTAGGCTTTTGAGTCATTATCCAGCTATAATTTAGTGGAGTGAATTCTAGCCAAAAAAAAAAAAAAAAAAAAGGCTGGTAAGTCCTCTAAGTTGGTGGCAAGGCACTTGTAAAGAGCAAAAGTAGAATGTCCAAAATTTAAAGGCAAATCTCAAATTAGGCAGTTGTCACAAGGATACTCAGTAGGACCTAAAAACTAAATTCAGTAAGTTTGGCCAACTGTATAAACAACCAAAACCCTCAGGATGGTCAGTATTTATATCCAAGTTAATGAAGTGAAATACACAGGAACAGTTCTATTTGGGGGGTAAGATATCACAGCATTTCTTTTGGTTGTTTGGTACTGATTCAATAATGATTACTTCATTCAGCTCTCAAGGACCAGTGAATGGATTAACACAATATAGTGTGGTATTTCTTGACTCCAGTTCAAAACTTGCAGTATGTTGCAGTAAACTCTCTTTTGGTGAAGATATGAGGTTGTTTTCCTTAAGCCTTGTTGAGACCGACAATAAATGGGCTTCACACTGCTGATCTAGATCAAGCAGTTTGTCAGACTTTTACAATACGCTCAGACATAAAAGTTACTACAGGTCCTCTGTTGCTCAAACTATGCTGCAATTATCCAAAGTTTGTTTTATGTATCAGTTACAACATGATGGGGATGTCAATGACACAACTCTAGTTACAGGTGTGTTAGCATTTCTATTCTAGGTGCTTATATTCAAGAGTTTATAACTTGGCCATAAATAGATAACTAATGAGAACATACTGTATAGCACAGGGAACTCTACTTAATGCACTGTGGTGACCTGAATGGGAAGGAAGTCCAAAGGGGAGGGGTTTTATATATATACATATATATATATATATATATATATATATGTATATATGGCTGATTCATTTTGCTGTACAGTAGAAACTAACACAACATTGTAAAGCAACTATACTCCAGTGAAAATTAATTTAAAAACAACTAATCATGGAATGAACCTTGGCATATAAAAGCCACTTCCCAGAAAAAGTTTTTTTAAATACAAATTAGGAAAAAAGCTCCACATGTTCTGTCATTCTTACATTACCTACAGGCCCCCAAATGAATTAGGAAATCCTTTTCCCTCATTTCTTTTTTTTTCTTTCTCCAAGTAAATTATGTACTTCAGGGCCTTTGGGTCAATTTTTGACCTAATTGTCTCATAAAGGTTATCATTTGGAGTGAAAAGTATTAAGTTCTTTTTTTCTTATGTAAAGGTATTTTCCTGCAGGTTGTGAAAGGAGGAGGGAAGCTTGGCTAATATTGAAACCTCAAATCTGAGTTCAGGGCTGTACGTCTGAGTGTAAACAAGACGCTAGTATTACAAATGTGCATTTCGATGTTCTCTCTCTCTCTTTTTGAAAGATCTTTACAATTGTAGGTAAGGAAAAACTGTGAGATGAAAGATTCAGTCTTGTTTTTCTAGCAACTCCAGTAACAGATATTTGCTGCAAACTGTGTTCCAGATACTTTATGAACATCAGGCCATTCAATACTCAGACTAACGCTGCAAAGAGGCATGGCTGCCTTCATTTTATAAACGAGGAAACCAAGGCTCAGACTAGTTAAGTAACTTGCCAGAGGTCACACAGTGCAGTGGGAGCAAAAACCCTGGCCCATGGGTAGAGGCTCAATCTTTGGGTATTCTATACAGTCATAACAGAGGCAAGTCATGCTAGAAAGTACCAGTGCTTCAGTGGAACAAACTACTTACAGTTAAATATATACTCTAAAGGGCTTAATTCTAACATACAATAAGTGTTTGAATGGCAACAGGTAGGACTCTGCAGGGCTGGGTCTAAGTAACATGTGGACATAGGCAGGCCCTCCAATTAGCATGCCCATTTTCAATATATTAAAAAAGTTTATTATGATCAAAAACTGATCATGAGGGCTGTTAAGTAGCCTTGACTCAAAGCTAGGCATTCTCTTGCTCTCAAAGAAGACTCCCATCTTGGGCTTGGCCAAAGCAGGGCTAAGCGTGATGGGTTAGCCCCAAATGGGGCTTCATATTTGGGTTTCGTATGTAAAGCTAATGTGTCCTCACACAGCTGCTAGTTATTAAAGCTTTGTTTTGATCAGATCTACTCCTGATACTTAGTAGTCAAAAGTCCAATTCACTATTTTTTCACCGGTTTCAGAAAGGACTTTTCCTTCTCATGGTTTGTAATTTTACTTGGAGGAGAAAGGAAGAAAAAAAAAATAAAAGCAAGAGAAGAAAAGGGAACAAGAGGGAGAAGAGGAGACGTGATCTGTATGAAAAGCATTTTTAAAACAACCATTGACCAAAGGGGATCTCAGACACACAAAATCTGTTAACCATCTTTCATCTTTTTTACAGTGTATCTATTTTTATCATAAGCTTGACAGGCAAATACCAAGTCAGCTTCACTACTTGGCATGGAGCCTGCTGCAATACTGATGATGTAATATCAGGCGTGATTATGTTACCCTGTTATCACTGTGAATATTATTTTATAAGCTTTAATAAGTTGCTTGAGCATTTAAGATGGTTTCAAAGTCTAAATTCATATTCATGCAAAATATGTAGGACATATTTTTCATAATTGTTCTTGTCCCTTGGGTCAGTAATACAGTTTATAATCATCATAAAATTTCATTCTTAATTCCTTTTATCAGAGGAAAATATGGATGGTTATTACCCAATTAAAATACTCCTGATGCTTTTAAGGTAGACATTATGGGGTTTTTGGAGTTTCACTGAAGACAATTAAAAAAAGAAAGAGCAGCTGCGTGACTTCAAAGCATTTTAAGTGCTCCGAGTTTGAAGAAATATTCAGCTGTTCAGTACCCTGTTTCCACCTGTCTTGTTCTCATATCATCTGTGACGTAACCAAGGAAAAATTGGAACATTTTACCCATGCGAAAGGTGCAGGCGTGTGTGACTAAAGATAGAATTTTCATCTGGTAGCTATAGAATCCGTTCTGATACTACACATCCTTGGCTTATAGTTGCCAAGGGCAAGGACCAGGAAGATGATCAGTGATAAACTCACAAAAACCAGACAAATGCATAAATCTGAGTCTACCTCCTTGGTTGAATGGAGTGCCACTTGCTTTGTGAGAGACACAGAGGTGTGCCCTTCAGACGGATGCTTTGTGATGTTTTTTCCAGATGGTTCCCATGCTACTAGCCAGAAAGCAACCCAGCAGGGCAGCTCAGTTACAATGGCTACAATTTCTTCCAGAGGAATTAACTGGGTCAAAGTGATAGCCACAAAAAGAAAATGCCTAGTCATCAGAATTTCGTTCTAATTTATTATGAAACAATCATACAGAATTTAGCCTCGTACACCTTCCTTTGACATGCTCAATTTCTGTTTCCTTTCTTCTCTGTTTGATCATGACCTTATTTGATCGTGAATTTAAACCAGAACAGTGTTGAAATCTATTTTAATTTCCTCCCCCTCACTTACCAGAATACCTTAATTTCATGCACACCTGAGTCCAGTTCTCCAAAGAGAAAGCCCCCAAATTCATAAACTTCTAAATGTTTACTTAATATTAAGAAGAAAATGCTCCTGGGGAGAGGGGTATTGTGAAGATGCCTTATTTTCGCCCAGGCTTTCAAACAATTAGGGAACCACTCTAACAAAGAACAAGTTGAGTCTTGGCAGCGGTGAATTGGTGGATATGCTCACGGTAAACAGAGTCATGTAAATATATGAAAATAGCTTTCACTTGTCAGTTGTGTTGTAGTTCACAAAGAGGTCTGGAGTGTGTTGCCTTATTTGGTAAAAATAAGCATCCCTCCAACTCCTAGAATCAATTCACAGTTGTCTCCTAACTCATTGGTCATTTGTGAATGACATTTTCTTATTAAACAGGCACATTTTCACTAGAAATATTGGATCTAGTCTAGTAGGGTCCATATCAGAAAAGGTGATGAAATACTGGGCACTCTTAAGTAAAAATAATACCTTTTTTAAAAGGACATTTAGATGTAGGTCATTACTTAGGTGGGTCTCACCCACCATGGCACATTTGACCACAGTTGACGTGTTCTGCTCTAGCATGAGACTCTAATGCCTGAGCACTAGTTACTCTAGTTCTCAAAAGCTATGAATTTTGATATATAGCTCCTCATTATGAAAGCTTACCTCTTTAAGGCTTCACCCAGGTGAGTGCATAGCTCTGGGCTTTTCTTGTCAGCTTCGACCTGGAATATGGGATCTGCAGGCACTGACCTGGAAAGTCCCACACCTGCAGGTATCACTGCCTTTAGTGAGCTGGGACACTCCAGCCAGAGAACATGGAGTCACTTCGTCTTTCAAAGTAGGACGGGAGCCCCAACTTTTAAAGAGGCTATCCAGACAGGCGACAAAATGCTGTACTTCAAAGACAGGAAATCCCTTCAAACGTTAAATTGTAAGGACAGAAAATGACCTACATTCAGGAAAATGCGGAGCCAGGAATTCAACATCATGTTTGTTCCAGTTTAATGAAGCGTGTTTGGTGGATATTAACTGGTCCTGAGGATTCCTACTCTAAGTAGGCGGTATCCTTTGCCACCAGAAACCCACATTTTCAAGATCCCATTTTAAAAAGTCACTCGAGTTCACAACAGATTGAAGTTACTGTGTAAAAACTCTCTCTGGGCCAGTTTTCACCCTTAAAATTAGTCTGGTTTAAAATTACAAATTACTCAGCATGTTTAAGAAACTCTATGAAAATGTTTTAACATCTTCCTAAACATCAAAACTAAGGGAAGGCATCAGCCTACGGCACAGCCTTTGAAAATGAGCAGATGTATTGTTTCAAGTTTGACAGCCTGGAAGCTCCCCAGTGTCAAACCACAGGATTCCCCAATAGTTTTTCCCAGCTCAGAATGCAAAGTCTAGATGGATTTCTTGCCAACCCCCAAAGTACTCTGGGCTGTGGATCTAGCAGTTTGAATCATGTGAGTATAAGTACTAAATTCTTGCCCAATTCGCTCAGAATAAAAGGAGGGCCAGGGACAGCTGAAGGGGACAGAGATATGGTGAATGCTGTTTTCTCATGGCAGGGCCTCTGTCGTTCCCCCAGTACTCGGAAGAATTACTGAACAAATGTGCAAGCAGGAAGGAAACGGGTGGATGAAAGTCAGCCCCATCTCAGAACACAAAAGTTGTCCTTCTGTGTTTACATTTTCAAAATGCAAAAATCCAAAAAGGGTTGACATTTGGAAGTTGCTGGGGAACCAAAAAGCTTAACCTATATTCCACAGTTGTGTCATCTTAAGCCTCTCTGAGCAAGGAGGTCAAAGTTAACTCTCCTTCCCCGCTTACAAAACAAGTCAACTTATTTTGTATCTAGAGCTATAAACTGTGTGCAAGTTTCCTAAGTCGGGCACTCGGGATGAATTATGAATGGAATTAGCCAGCTTGACTTGGAATTTCCTCACTTTTACAGGTCTTTAAACAAGATTTTTATACATTCACGTGTAATCAATGAGACCAACACATGAAATGATCCTTAACATAAAACACTGTTTTAGAGTGATTTTGCAGTTAAGAAAACTTAAATATGAACTTCTAATGTGGAAAAGGTAGTTTTTACATGCTGGAAAACTGATGAGCTGGCCACAGTATTTCTGTCAGAAACTGAAATTAAGTTTATATTTTAAATGCTTGCTTTCTTTCATGAAGCCAATCTGCTTCTCATATCCTTAGCCTTAAAAATACATAAATTTGGTATCTGGTTATTGAGTTTTTAAGTTGCCGAGTAGAATAATTTAGTTATTCATAAATACAGAGCATAAGGAAATCCTTCCTGAGTGCAAAACTACCTTTAAAATGATCATCTAAATGAGTGAATGATACAAGTACACATCTTGATTTAATTTTGACTATTAGCTATTTCTTATCTTAATATATATTCTTTTATATTAAACTTGTAATGTCTTAACATTTCCCTATAAACTGGCATGTCCAAATTGATTTCACTAACAGTTTGTGTAATATAAAAACTATGAGATCAGGATCAATGTCAAGTTTTGGAGAGAAAAATGAACTTGGATTGTTTTTTACTCCAAGGCACATGTTCAAATTTATCCCATATACATGTAAAAGAACATTAAAATATTTCTCAACTGTTCATGCAGAAAGTAAAACACAACACATTCCAATAATACTTTTATCATATAGATAATATAACAAAATACTTGGAACAGTTAAAAGAGAGGCACTCATTGAAGTACACATAAAAATTTCAAAGATTAAAAAGCAGTTGGAAAAAATACTTCTTAGTCACTTAAAATTTAATGACTTGCACATTTTAATGGTCTTGTATATTTTGGTAGTAAAATGTTTTTACAAACTTCTAGCCATTTCAAGTACCTCAAACATATAAAGAACCGGGAATATTCTTTTTTCTTCGTAATACATTCAAAAGTATCCACCATCTTGACAGAACTGTTATTATAGTAATAATTTTCTTATACCTGATTATAATATTTCTATAGAATGGAAAACTCTGATTTTTCTTTGGAAGGGGGGAATAGTGGGAGAACTCTTTTAAAACATGTTTTAATATTCATTTAAAATGTATTCATTCCCAAGTTTCTTTACAAAAATCTTTGATATTACAATTTTATCTAGATTACATTTATAGTTTTGGAATAAACCAAACTCCTTGAATAGGGTTGCGCTAACCTTGGTTAACGTTTTTTTAAAAATTACTGACAGCGATCATACATCTACCTAAAGAGAGTTAAAAATACTAATCCTGATGAAAATATTTTTATGAAAATATTTTTTCTGAAGGACAGATGAACTTCAGTATGAAATGTGATCCCAGAACAAAATAATACAAGTATAAAGTTTCCTTTTGAATTTCATAAATCAACGAAGAAATCATGAAATTTTAAATACAAAACTTTCCATCTGAACTCTTAAGAAAATCCTATGTAGTAAAATATTTGTTTCTATATTTGCTCCTTAAGCCTACTTGCCCTTCATTTTTCAAAGGAGCACTGACCAACCACATTCACAATTGCCCTCTGCAGGGAATGGCTCAAAGTCACCACCATGTCATCTGTCCCTTCCCCGAGGCAGCCACGGTTGAGTCAAAAAGAAATTTTATTACTTATATCCATTCTTCTTAATTCTGTTTTTATTAGTTCTCAAAGTCTTTCATAGCAAATGTCAAATCATATTTAAATTGTTTTGCTTTTTAACTCCATGCTCCAGACCAGGCTATTTCAAATTCAATACTTTGCAAATGACAATAAACAGGGTTGTTTAAAAAACTGTTAAAGAACACTTTTTCCATATAACTTATGACAATCAAATGTAAAACATGGGGCTATAATTCCCACTATAAGTTAATTATAGCTATTTTAGGCTAGAAGTGTCAAGCGAACGTTGCTTATCAAACGACCCTCGGGTCCTCCATTTGCCTTGGACATTACCTGGCCACATAAAAATCAAATGCTCTTGCTATCTGGAAAATTAAAAATACAAGGCATCCTCCTCCAAGTAACCCGCACAAGCCTCGACAGCAAACTAAAGCAGCTTAGGTGGTAACTTTAACTTACCTCTTCTGGGCTTTAGCAAGGGGTTACTGAAAAATATTTACTTCCTGGCAGAATGTAGCTCATTCTTAAATGAAGCTTAAAACCTTAGACATCCCTGAGGAAAACTGATGCCACGAAATGTGTCACTGCCCATTTATTTCCTATTTCACTAACATAATTAATACACTCCTGACACTGACTCCTCAGATGGCAGCGTCTGCATCATTTTGGACTGCAAAACAAGACGTGGCCCGTTGGTTATCTCTAGCTAAAAAACACCCGTCTTTCATTGGGCACCGTCACCGACATCTTTCTCCCTCGAAGACAAATACTTTGCAGATCTCGCACCCTCCTTACAAACCTGCGCGGGGCTTTCAGGGGGAGGGGGAGGCAAGACTTTGGTGGGAGCTGCTTCTCTTCAGCAGAGCGACGGCTGACTGCAAAGGCGCAGGCTGGGCGCTCGAGCAATTTCCTGCTGAGTCCAGATTCCCCTCGGAGCAGCGTGGAGAGGAAGTCGGACTTCTTTTCCAGGCGGAGCCTCCACGTTGGACTTGGGGAGCCTGCGGCCGTGGGCCCGGGGCCGGGTCCCTGCTGTAGGCCGGCGGCCCAGCGCAACCAGGAGGGCCGGGAAGAGGGCTCCCAGGAGCGGCGGGCCACGCTGGACTCCGGAGACGGGGCTGCGAGGGGAACTCGCTCCCAGCGCCGCGGACTCCAAGCCCGGGGATGCACTTGAACCGGCGGCCCCGTTCCGAGCGCACCCGCGTCCCGGGCGGAGCCGGACGTGGGCCTCGCGCGCTCCTCGGCCTCGGTCGAGGGAGAGGCCAGGCCCGCGGCGCGGCGCTGGGGGCTCCACCCGGTCCCCCGGGGTTAGCACCGCCGCGGGCAGCGCATCCCACGCCGGGACCTCGAGTCTGAAAGCAGAGACCGAGAGCCGCCTGCGGCAAAGCTCGGCTTACACTTCATTTTACGATTTGGAGTAAATGTCACAGGAGAGGGGGAAAGAAAGAAAGAAAAAAAACCCTGTAAATTCGAGTTTGAGGGGGGCGAGGGCCCGGCTTGCGCGCGGCTCCGGGCGGCGCGGCGGCCGGGGGTGGAGTGCCCCGGCGGGGATTCCCGGTCTCGCAGCGCACCCTAGTGGCCGCCCTGCCCCTCGCCCGCTCCCCGCGACGCTCGCTGCGTCTCTCGGAGCTCATTAAAATCCGCAATATATTATTTCTCCCAAAGTATTGACAATGTGTGAGACTCCAGTAACCCCGGAGCTCTTGTCTGTAATCAGCGCATTTATTCACATTGAGGGAGAAGAATCCGAATTAAATCCCCGTGACCCAGATTGGGTTACAGTGTTATTTTCCCTGGATCCTCTTTTAAATCCACTCCACACTGCTTGTCCGTCTATTACATGCTAATTTAATTTTACTGTGGACGATATTTTCAGCATTTGCTGAGGACAGTAAATTTTGTAGTTTATGTTATTTCACTTTTTATGACTTTTTAACACTTAATAAAATTTTATTAGAGCACTTTTGTGTTTACAAGGCCACAAAACTCTTGGCAGGTTGTCAGAAGTCCTTTTTATTATGATCCTACTGATATACTGCGAGTAATGAAATAATCATGTCCAGAAATGTATCAAAGGCCAGAGGGATTATCCCACTTAATAGCTCCACAGATGCGCCCAGAAGAATGCGGACACGGGCAGGACTGGCTGAGAGGCGGCGGGAGGAAGGAGGCAGCCCCCGCGTCTGTCTTTACCATTTTGGTTGTTTGCCTAAGAGGCTACATGCAGGGTCATGTGACTTTCCGCGGTCTCAATTTTTTTAAAAAAAGAATTTATTCTATTGCAAAATGTGCTTTTCTTTTTATTCTCCTTGTGTGGGCATTTAAGGCTGTTCTAGTGGCAGTGGGGCTGGCTCAGCATATCCGTGTCACTTTCTTCTCATTTCTAAGTGTACTTTTGTGGCATTTAAGCAGCCGATGGTGACATTGGTGTTGATAGGTGCGACTTCTCCAGCCCACAACGAGAGAAGGGACGGGGAGAGCCCCAGGTGGGCTCGAGGTGTTTGAAGGAACTCCCCCTTCTGCCAAACAGCACCTTTTACTGTTGCTTTTTGTTTTGTTTCGCAAGACAGGGGAATAGTGCCTTGAGGACTCTGCTTTCTGCCTTGTACCAAAGAACCACAGTATGCTGCTTTTATTTTATGTTGATTTTTGGGGTAAGACTTGCTCTGAGGACAATACTGCAACTTCTTTTTTTTTTTTAAAGAACCATTTTCTTTTCTTTTAAATATGTATGTGTTCATTTAACACACTGGTGTTAAATTCATTCTTGCTGCAAAAGAAGGCCATTGTACTTCCTGACCCCAAAAGCAAGGTGGGTGGCTTTGCTTTATAATTACATATTCTGTCTCCAGCTTCATATTTCTCTTTCTCCGTTATTTGCTAAGTGGTGTGCCAAAGTAATCAAAGAGATGAAGAAGGGTATCACACATGGAGTGATTTTGAAATTACTGTTGCTGTATCCAGAGCACGTGTTCTTCTAAACTTTGGCTTTGAGGGACTTTGGCAGTATTTTTCACAAGTGTGTGTGTACGTGTGTGTTTCATGTTCCAACACGTCACATTTGGATTTTGGAGTCTGTCATTGTTTAAAACAACCCCTGGGAAGTGTGCCCCTCTCTCTGGATTGCCTCTACCACACCCATGTGTGTACTCTTGGGTTCCAATGTGTATAAGGCTACTCACGAAGGCTCTTTGATTTCAACTTCAAGGGAGCAATTTTGTTCTTTGTATGTCATTTGCTAACCATGGGCAAAACTTAGTGCCTGGTCTAATAGCCTACTGTGTGCACAGGATGGTCTAGGTTCTAAAAAGAGCATCTGAAGGCTAACACCCAACCGTTAAGAAAAATTTATGTCCTGAGACTATTTGGGCCCATTTGCAAATATGAGGCAGTTTTTCCTTTTTTCTCTTGTTCAAATGATTTCTCTAACGTAGCTGAAGAACTCGGAAAGAAAGTGACCTTAGGCTGGAAGTAAACACTCTTCCTTCATCCTGGTTGTTATTGATGATTGGTATTCTTTGCCTTTTACCGCAAGAGACACAGACTGGACAGAGAAAAGGGTTCAGATTTTAGCATTCCAAATTTCAGAGCATTGTACTCAAGGGCATTTATGCCCAAGTGCAGGAATCAAGAGGAGCATATTAATTTTAATTCTGCTATAAAGTGACAGTTTGATTTTATAAGTAATTTCTGTCTAGGACAATTTAAATAATACTTCAAAGGCTGTAAAAGCCTTCAAGTTAGAAACCTGTTTTATTAGATTATGAAGTAAACCTCTGCTAAAGTAGGTATTTTTAATGCATCAAAGTGTGTTTGTAATTCTTTTTCAAAAGAGCGGGAGATTGCCTTAAATATGATAACTGATGACACACGGCTTGGGCAATGGAGGGCCTAACTAGTGTCCACAGGGTTTGTACAGCCCCTTTTAAAGTATTCAGAGCTGAAAGGAAAGAGTAAAGCCTCAATCCTATCACCTAGGGAGTCCATCTTTGAAAAGAGGAGTAAAGGAACCAAGCCAGAGGCGTGAAATAGTCCCCTCATGTGACCAAATGCTGTCAGAAAGCAGAAAGGCGTGGGGTCAAGAGGAAAGACCCTAGAACCACTTTGCTTGGGTCTGATTTCATTCTGCTGCGTATTCCCTGTGTGGCCTCGGACAAGTTATTTAACCTCCCTGTGCTTAGTTTCTTCATCTGTAAAATGGAACTAATGCTAGTACCCCCTTCCTAGCTTTGTTGAAGGGTTAAAAGAGTTAGTTTATGTGAAATGCTTAAAACAAACCCCGAATGCTACTTAAGCCCCAGGAAGACTGATGTATCCATCACCTAGCACACGCCTGGCATGTAGTAGACGTCAATGAATATTTGTTGAATGAGTGTTGACTGTTATTTCATTGACTGCCCTGGTTGCACAGGTCTGACCCAGGGGGGCAGTAACTAAGGCAGTGTCAGCCTCATGTCTGCACTTGACTCTACAGAGAATGGACAGCACTCAGGAAAAAGTGTGTTCAACTGCGCTTTTCCTTTTTCTGTGGGTTTCTGTATTGCCTCTTGATTAGCAATTGGAGTATAAAGTTTCTGAGGAAAGAGGGAGTTCAAATTTTGGGAGGGGGTCCCCATACTCAGCACAGTGCTTTGTATAGAAGTAACAGATACTTGATAAGATAATCTAATATAGGAACACATATCAAAGCACCCTGTATATCATCTGTTATTCAATAAGCAGTACTTACAGGCACTGTGGTAAACTCTGATACATGATTTCACTTCTTCCTCACACTGACCTTCATATAGGTAGTTATCATAATCCCTGTTCTACAGGTAAGAAATAGGAAGCTCCGAGAAGTGGAGTGACTTTCCCAAGGTCACACAGCTAGTAAATGACAGATCTGGAAGCTTAACCCAGGTCTGTGGGAATGTAAAATTTACGCAGTTAGTCAGCCACTCTTCTACACTGCCTCCCAATCTGTTTGGTTTCATAGAACCCCTAATCAGTTTGGTCATTTATGATTATTGTGTAAACCGTCATGACAATGGAAACGATGAAGGCTGGGACCCAGGCCCGTTAGTCCTGAATCCTCTGTGTCTTATGCAGTGATTTGAATGCCTGCGGGGCTCAGGGGAGTGAGACACAGGCCTGCTTCCCAGGGCCTTGCCTACCTCAGTTCCTTCCACAGCTACAAGCAGATGTTTGAAAAGAGCCAGAGGAGGAGTCAGGGTTACTTTTTTTCCCCTTTGGAAAAATATGATTAAGCTGAATTTACCTGAAGTATTAAAACAACAGGTGAATGGAGTTGCATGGTGGGCAATTAAAGACTAAAATAGCAGAGCTCAGACAAGTGGGTGGCAGAGCACTTTTTCCTTTTCATCAAAAGTTCTTTACTGGCTTTAAAGATATTCATTCTCCCGAGACAGTTGACAGGTGTCCTGACCATTTCAGGGAATAAAGAACAAACCGAGACAATAAGGAAAGCCTTGATCCACATACAAGGTTACTTAATGGCAAGCAAAGGGGAGTGCAGGAGTGTTCTGCTTTAACCACATGACTAATTCTGCACCCTTGAAACACATGTGTGTAGAACCCCAAAAGAGGTCATCAAAGAGCTCATGAGAGAGAGATGTTCTAGGGAATATTTAACACCCCCTTAGTAAAAATACATCCAAAGCTAGATTTCAAAAGTGGATGATGAAAAGATGAAAGCTGATAGCAGCTGCCTGGTAAACCCTCTACTTTTCTTGAGAAGAAACGGCTCAATCTTGGGTTGGTGAGATTCCACCACCACCAGAATGGTTAGAATTCATCTTTGACTCGTGACTTTATTGCTGGGAGAAGGGGAGGGAAAGTGGGAGGAAATGAGTTTCTCCAAGGGGCTCATGACTCTGCAGAGCCCAAGCTCCCTCCCTGCATGAACAGAGAGGCTGCAGGCTCATAAGCCCGGATTCACTGCTGGGTACTCAAGACCAAGCACTGACGGTGCGGGCGGGAGTTCTGGGTTGAGCAGTCCTGAGCACTCAACTCACCTTTCTAACTCCAGCTTCTCCTTTTTGAAAGAGAAAAGTAATCAGAATCTTAACTCGCATGTATAGAGTTTTGGGAATTAAGGCTCTATTTAGAGTTGGTTTTGAACACTTCACTATGAAGTCTGAATACATTTTTTAAAAAAATAGATGAGTACCGTATTGTGTCTTGCTGAATATTTGATAAGAACAAGGGAAAACTAAAAAAGCAACACCATCTGCTGAATTTAACCTCACTAACATAAAAATGTAGCACTGTGGACAATAGAACTGAAGTTGGAAATCTCTGGAAAGAGAGAATTGATGATACTCGAGCCAGTTGGCAGATATAATTTTAAGCCATCAGAACTTTTAAGGATCTTGAGTCATTTTCCTCAAATTTGACTTGCCTTTCTGCATCTGTGAATTTGCCATGTTAAAGTTTATTGCTATAACCGAATGACTGCATCTTTTTTGAAAAGGTTTGAGTACTTTTTGATTATTTGATGGAAAGAAGTTTACTTTTTCCTTCTTAGGTATCTTTCAAACCAACTGCTCTGATATAAATAAAATCTTGAAAAAACGTATCCACCCTTTTTAAGCTAAGAGCAAACATTCTGCTCCCTGAAAATTATGTGATTGCTGAAAGCGTGCTATGAACGAAATGGTTCTCAGCTCTAACCTAGTCAGCTAGCCTGCAGATCAGACCTTATTCCTAAAGTTTCGAAATTGAGAATGAATGCAATGATCAGCAATGCCAAAATGCAAAACCCAAGGCAACAAAGCAGTGAGCCCCGGCAGGCTGTGAGGACAGGAAGCTGCTGGAATCTGGTTGCTAGGAGACATTAGTCTTTCTTTCTCGGGAGGCAGGAAGGTGTCCTTGAGCATGGCTTCCCCTGTCGTTGGCTTTGGACAAGCCGCGAATCAGTCTGTCCTCGCTAGTGCCACCCTCCCAATAGGATCTACCAGCCCACGGTGCAGGTGACACGGAGGGGCAATGATGGGTTCTGTTCCCTCAGAAAGTTTCTCACACACGCCCTCCCTTTCTGATGGACTCTGTTGAAATCAGTAAGCGTTTCATATGTCTACTTTGGGTTATGAAGTTATGGCAAAAGTAGATCCCTGTACGGTGCTTACACCTGTGAGAATTTTGCAACATAAAATTACACAAAACAGCCTACAAGTGCTATAGGAAAAAAGAGGGATAGGATATTAGTTAACAGGAATAGAAAGAGATTTTTCTAGGAGAGGGAACTGGAGCTGGGAGACTTGGTTAGGGAAGGATGGCTCTGGCAGGAGAACAGCAGGTTGACCTCGGAGAGCTCTCTCGGGGGTGGGAGCTGCGGAGGCCAGTGAACCTGGTCTTTCTTGCTCGCAGAAGCATCCCGCAGCACTTAGGACAGTGCTTGGCAGAGGGTACGGCCTCAGTGTTCAAGCGCTGACTGTGTGCAGGAGAACGAAGGGGCTGGGACATGAGTGGTGGGAGCCTGGGGCTCACTGTTGGTGTTCTAGGGAAAAGCCCCTTGAAAGAATGTTAATGAAGAAGGCTGGTCTTACTGTATCAGAGTGTCTGCACCAGGAAGTGGTGAGAAATGAGGTTGGCCAGGGAAGGGGCAGCCCACTTACAAAGGCTCTTCAAAACTCAACAGAGAATGGCTTAAAAAATTAGGGCCCTACTGGGAGATTCTGAGCCTGGTAGAGATGAGAGTTTTGTGGTTTACAAGTGCTCTTTCAAATGCATTATTTTTCAAATACGTGCAGTTTATTACATGCCAGTAACTCAGTGAAGCTATTGAAAATACATGACCTCATTAGCTGTTTGGTATTTGGGGAAATGCACCTGATCGTTATTTCATTTCACAGAGGAGGAAACTGAGAGGGGCCCAGAGAGGCTCATGGCTTGCCGGAGCTCAGATGTTTCAGAGGACAAGCCAAGACTTCTGGGTCTTCTGCCTCATCACACCTCATTTGCTCCTTTCTGGGAGCAGTTCTCTGCTGAGGGGCTTGGGACACGGCTGGCTTGTGTTGGGGGAAGCCAGCTGGGAGGTGATGACAAATGGCTGTTTATGAGGTGACCATGGTGCTGCTCCAGGGATTGGAAAGGAAGGCAGGAGAGCAGGTTTCTCTCTCTCCTTCGCCCTGTGCTTCTCTAGCTTTGCCTTTCCTCCTCCATTCTCCCTCCCTCCCTGCCGGCGGCCCGACCTCTGAGGACATTCCTGCTAAGCATCATGTATGTGGGCTCCGGGACTGCCACAGCGGCAGCTTTCGGGCAATACTGTACTGTCCAGGGAGGAAAGGGCAACCTCCCCCCAGCCCTGGTTTTATTGAGGTAGAATCGATATATAACATTGTCTGAGTTTAAGATATACAATATAATGCAAATTGCATGTTTGCAAAATTTGCATATTGCAAAACAATTACCACAGTAAGATTTGTTAACATTCATCACCTCATGTAGTTCCAGTTTGTTTCCCTTGTGATAAGAACTTTTAAGATCTACGCTCTTAGCTACTTTCCAATATACAATACAGTATTGTTAAGTATAGTCACCATGCTGCACGTTACATCCCTAGAATTTATGGATCTTAGAACTGCAGATTTGTCCCTTTTGACCACCTTCACCTAATTCCCCACCTACCACCTCCTGCCTCTGGTAGCCACAAATCTGATCTCTGTGTCCATGAGTTTGCTATTTTTTAGATTCCACATGTAAGTGAGATCATACAGTTATCATCTTTCTCTGACTTATTTCACACAGCATAATGCCCTCAAGAGCAACACCTTTTGGATCTGAAACATGACTTCTGTAGCACCTCTTGAAGAGGTCTGATGTAAACGAGAACATGAAGGATGAGATTTGGATCTCGTCAAATATTAACTAAAGTTTGGACTGCACTTGTGAGTGTTGCATTTAAATATGCATTTAAAAAACCATCTTAATGGGATGCCAGACCTGGTTTCAAAAATATTCACCCAACTCTCACATGTGTGAGTGAAAATCACCTAGATTTTGACTTGAAAATATAATGGGCTCAAATATAAGCAATTAGACCATGGGAGAGAGGCCATCTAGTCCTGTGGGCTTTGGGGGCAGATGACTGAAGTTGGAATGGTAGTAAATTCTACCATTTACTAGGTGTTACTTAACCTCTTGGAGCCTCAGTTTCTTCATCTGTAAAATGGGAATAACGAGTCCTATTTAACAGGTTTGCATGGCAATTAAATAACAAACTGAATATAAGGAATTGAGTGCAGTGCCAGCAATCACCTTGTGGGTGGTCGCCCCTGCTGTCAGTATCATCAGCTCATCATCTTCATCGGCTGAGTTACCAAAAACACTCCTTCCCAGCCCGTGGCATTAGAGAAAAGCAGCCTTGCTTCCTTTAGCTTTTGGACTCTCTCAAGGCTGAAGGTTATATTCATAACGCTACAATTTCAATCATTTTTACCCTTATACCTCCTTCGGCAGCCTTTTTTCCCCCTACCAACTTGCTTATCTAGATCTATTCAACAAATGACACTGAAGAGCTTCTTAGTACATGTTTGTTGAGTGAATGTATGAAATGAATCACATCACATCCAGTGAGGACTCTTTTTTTGCGAAGGGTGGTGGTGGTGGTTGGTAAGTAGTGTTGATAAACAGGAGTGACTTGGTACAGGGGTTTCTGTGGGGTCAGGTCCTAGGCCTTCAACTCAGTCATTCAGAAATTCCTATTCATTATACTGCAAAGCAACCAGCTGGAAATGGAAAATTCAGTTAACTTGTTCTTTTATGGAAAACATCCAGGTTGGCAGGATTTTCTTCTCTGACGTCCTGTCCCCAGCCCTGCAGTGGCCTGGCTAGATTGACTCAGTGTTCCAACCAGCCTTACCTGAAGCTCTTGTGACACAGCTTCCAGCTCAATGCGTCTTCCAGCCCCAAAGCACTCAGTCAGCTCCTTGGGAAAGAGCAGGCTTGACCATCTCCAGCCCCTCCATTGAGTCTTCCTGTTCTTTTTTGCATCATGAATATAGACAAGGTGTAGAATGGCACTACTAAGCAACTGAATACAAGGCAAATGGGAATAGGATTTTTTGAAAAAGACAGCAAAGAGATCAAGAAATCTGCCAGAGTGAAAGATAGTTTGAGACCAGCAAGACATATCTTCCGGAGGGGTATTACACTAACACCTGGAAACGAGAGGTCTCTTCTTAATAATAGAGTCAAACAGAGATATCCCACCCTTTAGTCTTTTAGTCATACTTTGAAGGTAAAAAAAAAAATTTTTTAATATTAGGCCTGTATTTTCCTCTATTACCAGAAGCACTTCTTCAGATTCTACCAAGAACACCAGTCTAATAGTCATCTTGAACAGGCTCTAAGATCCTGGCAACCTCACTTAACTTTAGCTGCACCATCACCTGAATCTCAGATTGCCATGGCAACACCTATTTTCAGGCTGATGCTGAAGCCATTTACTGCCACTGGGTTTGTCTTGAGCCATCTTACCTGGGAATCTGGCTTTACATTTCTTTGCAATGAGGTCAGCCCAAGGGTCTCATCCTAAAGGAATATCAGACCTGTATCTGAGAAACACTTTTCTTTTAGACTCATTTGCCCACCCATCCAACCATCCATCCATCCACCCCGCTTTTTAACAAATATTTTCACACAGACTATAGATTCCAAAATGTAGGTACCTTGTCTGTCTTCTCGACTACTTTATCTCCAAAACAGCCCATGTCTGGTATAGCATAACCACTGAAAGAATGTTTGTTCAATAAATGATCAAACAGTTATCAAATGCCCACTATGTATTGGAACTGGGGCTATCGATATGACAAAACACAGTTCCAGCCTTCTTGGTATTCACAATTCTTTTCCAGCCTGGCTTTGTACCTCATCAGAAAAATAGATTTCAAGGCTGCTAATGCTCTTTTTATATGTTTCGGAAAAAGGCAATAGCATGAGATGCTTCTCTGTTTGGAGAGCTGCTGTGTGTGTCCACGTGAAGCCTGTCTGGGGTGGAGACCCAGGACCCTGTCAGACTGGCAGTGCAGAAAGGGCCTCGGTGTTCTCAGTGGCTACTTTGAAAGACCTCTGGCTTTGACATTTTTATTGAGAAAGCTTAGACCTCCAGATGGGTTTGGACCCAGGAGCCCTAGAGAAGAACGTCACCAAAGGGAAATGTATTTGAAATATTAAGTCTAAACACGCTTGTAAAAATTTCATGAAAGAGGAGTTTGCTTGAAAAGACATAACTTTCATTTACTCTAAGAGATGCTACGAAAACTGCAAAACCATTCATGGCACTGAAAAATCCACCGATACTCACTAAAATAATAAATATGCTGAATATGGTTCTATTATTTTTGCAAATACTTAATACCACGAATTTAATTCAATTAATTAATTTAATTAAAAATTCAAACCGTTTTTACAAAATAAGACAATTTTACTGAGTTTTCCCCAGAATCCTTTATCCATATTCAGATTAGAATGGCTTGACATCTGTAGCAGTTTATGAATCACAAATGCATGTCAAATCTAGCTCTAAAAAAAAAGTATTTCAAGACAATACAATATGGAATCTGTGAAAATGAAGAAATATTTGTATCTAGATAGGTTAAGAAATGTTATATAATCTACTAAGAGAACTTACTTATATCCCCCCTCTCCCATCCCAAACATAAATTTAAGGAACACAAATTTATGCTGGTTATTGCTTAAATGATAATTAAAATAAATTCCTATTCTCTTTGAATTGTAATGTGCTCTTTTAAGGTAATCCTTAGCCAAATTAACCAAATTATTAGCCAGATTATTAAATCTCCATATTCCCTAAGTAATTTCTATTGGAATCCCTTTTGGCCCCATAACTGAAACATTTAAATACACTAAAGGCTTCAGTGAAGGATTAGCATTTGGCACTGGGTGTAAAAACATTTCCCATGGGGCCCTCAACCACTAACAAGCTTTTTGTTTGGGAAAGGGGGCGGGAATGGGGGGAGAGGGGAAGATGGGGAGAAGTTGGCCAACTCTTGATATCTGAAATCTTGATCAGACACAGCATCGTTTTGGTTTGTGTTGATGATTTGCGGTATTGGTGTTTATCCATATATCATTCCCTGTTTGGATGAAGAGGACCCAAGACCATTTGCAGCCTTGATGGGTATTACAGCAGCCTGGCCAGACATCTGGCTGTCAGTTATAATTGCATCCCTGCCCCTGAAGTTGTTGCTGGTTACTCCTGATTCCCTTTGAATGTACTAGTGATACACCAGTTTCAGGCCATTGATGTGATCGAGAGTCAATTCCTGGCTTTAGTCTAGTTGGAAACAAGATTTATGAAATGAGGAGGGGTATCCATTTTGCTGGAAGGGTGGCTGTTTTCGTCGGCATTGGGTTTAATGATACAGCGGTTTCCTCTGCACCCTGTACAACTCACTCTTTGGACATGGAGAGAAATAGTGCATCAGAAAATTATTTTCATGGTGTTGCCATGTTTACTGTTTCCTGTTGTCTTTGCCTGAAAATGTTTTAAACAAAAATTAGGGTTGAGCATAAAAGCATTTGAGCCAGGGGATGAAAGGAGTTGTTATTATGTTTCCTTTCCAGGTTAATGTGTTTGCCTTTAATTTAAGCGCTATAGACTTAGGACAGGCTATGACACCAATTAAAAACATGAAACTTAATTTTTGAACTAGACAATCACATACTCTTTCTTCTGATATCTGGTTGAGGGTTACTGACATGACATTTATTTCTCAACCACAATCCTAAATTTATTGAATTGGCTTTATGTAAGGTACATGGGGCAACTAACATTAGTGCATGTAAAAGTCTAGCAACGTCTCCAAAATTGTAAAGCAGCTATTATAAAGGGAACATACCCTTCCTGGTGACTGTCAGCACAAGGTCAAGAATACATGCAAGCTGGTTCCATGAGCCCCAGACCTACTCATCTTGGTTGGAGGAAGATTTTAATTTAAGATCTAAATTTCAAAGCAAATCAACTGATTTTATCTCATAAAGTACAGCAGGGAAAAAAAATTTAACTAATAACCTCTCCTTAGCCTTAAATTTAAATTGCATTTTTCACAAGAGTTTTAGTATTTATTGAAAACCAACTGTAAATATTAATCACAACATACTACATTACGAATCATTAAAAATATGAGAAGTAGTGCGCTGTATTTGGGTGACAATATGTTTAAATGATAAAACTGAATATTTGTGTTTAATTTCAGTGCAAAAAATAATTAAAGGCACACAAATATAACGAGTGGGGTCAGCTTCCTCATCCTTTCACTTGGGCACCTTGTTTCACTCTAGCTAATGAGCCTATGAAAAAAGTATTAGTGGTTTCAGTTCAGCCCCTGGTGGTCTATGTCACATATTACATAACCTGTCGGTGGGTCCTCCAGGGCTATAGTTTATTTATAGACAGTAGCTTTTTATAATTCTCTCTGTGGAGGGAGGAGGGGGGTTATGGAGAGAGAGGGTGTCCCATTTTAATCTACTTATTATGCACTTGAAAGTAGTGGAAATATTTTTAAAAAGAAGTCAAGTTAAATTCTGTAAGACAATTTGATGCGTTCAAATAAATTCTAACCTACAACTCTACACCAAGTGCTCAAGTCATTATGTTTGAAAGAAAAAAGTCACTCGTGACTTTGACTCCATGTGGAAAATTACCAAACACTGCAGTTTTTCTAACCATGAAAATCCTCATTTCCCATGTGCAGTTGGTTAGCTCCTCACCGCGTCCCCAAGGAGTCTATGTGAGTCTGAAACACTGCAGAAAAATGAGAATTTCCACACTTTAACGCAGCCAAGGAAGCATTTTTAATGATTAAAAATAAGAACAGAAGTGAAAGAGGAAGGGATTCTGGGTCCTTGTTTTGTTCTGTTTTCTTCCTCCCATAAAAAAATGCGAGCGTGGGGTCTCCCAGGTGAGTCAAATGTGGGCCTGCTTTTAATTTTTACAGGACTTTTTTTTAAAAAAAGAAGGGAAAAGCCCAACTCTCTTAAATTTCCTCACTCTCAGTTGCACGCCGTGAATGCTGAAACGAAAGGAGGCGTCGGGGCCGAATTCACCGAACAGCCTTTGTGAGCTGTTAGAAGCAGTTCTCAGGATCTGGGCTTTTATTCAGGTTTGCTAAATAAGTGTGCATTTTTGACGAGTTCTTTCCATCCTTCAGTTGAATGTACACGGCCGATGCTTCCAGCATTTTACACACACACACACGCACACACAAGTTTTACACACTTAAAGGAAATGAAAATCTTTAGCCCCTTAGTAGCAACATTTTAAAAAGCAGCGAGATATTTGGATCAGAGAGTAGAATACTTTCAAAGACGACTCTCGTGGGCACGTGTTAACTGTTTTCTGTGCCACCATTTCATTGTGTGAGAGCGAACAGCAAAATGGTGGTTCCAGCATTTTGTTGTATGAGGGCTTCTTTGCAGACAGCCTCCCATCTCGGCTCCCAGAACCAGTTCGCCTAGGAGAGAAAAGCCAGATTTCTCAGGCCCAGGGACGGATTCAATAAAGCCTACACACAGATCTTCCTCCACTCACTGCTTTGCAGATGTTCAAGGAAAATTTTAGATACATATGATACAGAGAGAGTAAATCCTGATTAAAATAAAGAATGCAACAGAAATGATATTTCAGTTAAACACCTAACTCCACGATGTTGGTAAATGCAGATGTTATGAATAGACTGTCCAACGTCACAGTTCGTAATCTACCTTAAGGAAAGATCCAAGACAGTGTTAGCATAGAGAATGTGAATGTTTTACTTGTGAATAAATGATCTTTCCAGATCAAGGTTGAGGTTATTGGCAAGTGAGCTTAGATGAGCTCATTCCACAGTTATTTGCACATGCAAATCAGGCTTCTAAATTTTTCTTATCTTACTGCCTTTTGTTCATGAGAAGCTCTTTGATTAATTTCTTAAAATAAAAATATTAAAATAATTGAACAATGTAATAATTGAACTTTGCTACTAGTATTCATTTTGAACTAGCTCCTAAATAGAACCAAAAGTAAGATAGATTTTGACTTACCTTTCACTGGACCTCAAATCGAAGAGAGATAAATTTGACCAAGAGAAGAATCTGACATTGCCCCTTACTGCCTACGGCTGAATCACCACTCTCTTTTGTCTGAAGGAAAACATTTTCTTCTCTATGCGGTGTATATTTTTAAGACTGAAGAAAACAGAGGCTCACAGCATAGAGTATTTTTTTTGCCATTTGACTGAAGTTTCCAAACATTTGAGTTTATAAAAACGATGGTGCTGCATAAAATAGACCTGCAGCAACACTGTTTATGGCACACACAACAATATTATTTTCTCTGTTTGGTGTGCAGAAATTGTAAATAGGAAAGTACGTAAATCTATTAAATCTAATAGCAAGAGGACTCTTACGGCAAGGTTTGTTATACCAATGCCTGAGAAAGCTTTATTTTTTATCTGTGGGTGTTAAATTTTCATGCTTGCCACAATATGTTAACTCCGGAGCTATTTATCTGGTAGCATCTTGGAGAAAAAGGAAATGGACAGATGTCCATAAACAAATGGCTCCACCTGGTGGTAAAGAGAAGGTATGAACTGTTGATGAGGAGAATTAATGCTGTAAAGAGCAAACAAATGGAAGAGCAGCATCTACTCTGTGTGTGTGTGTGTGTGTGTGTGTGTGTGTGTGTGTGTTTCTGTTAATAAATATATTTGAAGGAAGGATAATGACACAATTCCCCAAATTTGGATTTCAATGTTGATATAGCTTTCTAGCTATCATCATTTCTTTCAAATTCGATCCTCCCAATACATTTACAAATTATTTGATTCCAAATGCATCCATGAGAACAAACATTAACATGTGACCCTGACAGATATGAAGCACAATAGAAGGCAAACTATCCGGATCATCTGATCGTCTTACTTTTAAGTAAAAGACCAACCAGTAGACAAATTTAAACAAAGAAAGCATTTGCTCCAACCCAAGGGTGTTCTTTGGGTAACTTTGTGGCTTACCTCATTAGGAAGGACTGGAGAGGATGTGGTGCAGAATTCAATCAGGGGAGGGAAGAAATAATTTCAAATATGTGACTAAAAAACAGAAAATTACTCATTTTAAAATGGCATTTGTGGCTGAAATGTTGAAGAATCTGAATCTACATATTGTGACTCTTCCACCTTTTCAAACTCTAAAATGAGACCAGGAATTACACATACCAAATGCTATGCAAAATGTAATAGAGGCACACCGTTTATGGCTCTCGACATAAGATGGAAATTAAATCTTCAGCCTCCAATAAAATTGTATTTCTGTAATAAAACTGCTGCACCTTGACACTAGACTACATTGAATCCCAAATTAAACACCCCATTTACTGTACTGTAACAAGCAAAAGAGTCTGCTACACTGAACAATATTACAGATAGAGAAAGGTATTATATTTTGCTTTACCACCTAGGTAGAGTCCACCCAAAACAGGCTCATTCCCCACCCCTTCTTTCTTAGAACACAATGTATTTTGATGAGGGAAAAATATAAGGTTTGTCTTTCATTGCTAAAATGTCTATTTCTTCCTTAAGTATACAAACCTGCATAGGTGGGTAGGTCTAAAAAAGTCCGTCAGGTAGGATATTTACTACAAAATGTCCTACTGCATTTCATGGATAACTCAGTCCCATAGGCAGAAACAGCCGGTGTGCTAAGGGCTAGGTACATTTCTTTATGCATTGTATATAATGGAGATGCTTTTCCCTAGAACGTCCATGCACCGTTCATTCCGTATCCACTTCTGCAGCGCACACGTGCTGCTACAGAATAAACGAAGGTTTTAAACTTAGGATCTGTTCTTACAGGTCGTGTATTTATCTCACGCAGTGTTGATTTAGAAGAATTAGACTGGATATTGTTTTAAGATGGTAGGTCGATCTTTTTTTCCCTCCAGGCTAACACGGCCGTCCGGCATTTGTGAAGGGGCTTTATGAGAAGTTAAAACCTACCGAGGGTGAAGAATAGAGAACGATGAATACTAATGTTGCTTCATCTTACCTGCTAAAGTGCAGGCGAGCAGGGCGGGATGCTGTGTGTGTCTCGGTGTCTCTACCATCCTCCGGCCGGCCCCCGCGGATCCCCCTCTAGTGGACGTAAGGGGAAATTGCCTCTCCTGGCGGCCTCCCTCCGTTGAATAAATACCTCCCCTCCCCCTCTCTCAGGATATGGTGGATATTATTAACCTTCAAGCACGATACAGCGAGATGAATGTTAATCGTGAAGGGATTTCTAATCAAGTTTAATGGTGTAGGACAGAAAGAAGTTGCGTTAGCAGTTTTAATCCTGCTAGAAATGCTAATTTTTACGTTTCGTATGATCGGTGAGGTTAATACGAAAACGGCAACAGCTATGTTTCCATTCGGAAGTTGTTGCCTGTAATTTTGAGGCAAGTATGAAGGAAAGGGACAGAGTCCTTAGTGCGAATGACTTGTTAAGAGGCTAATTTCTTGGGAGACATTAGAGATTTGAGGCTTGATATTAACTCAGTTCAAGAAAAGAGAATTCTCTGCTGGGAGAAAATCTCGAGTATGAGAAGCCATGGGGAGAAGTTTTGGACCTGCGAACATCACGTGTCTACACAAAAGGATGCAGAGGTTACGGCGTTGAGTACTGACGTTTGGAGCACTTCCATCTTTTATGTTTCCCTCTATGGTTCATTGCCATTTTTGCCGACACGTAAAGGTAACTTTTTTTAAAGCAGATATTTCACCCTGACTTAGGAAACAGAAAGAGCACTTAGGAGTACTAGATGAGCAGGGAGTCCCCATTTCTGTCGTCCTCGCCTCTGTCTCTCTCATTGACTCGAGAGACATCACCTGTGCTCTCCTGTATGGATGCCCTACTGTGCCCAGCGCCGATGCTCCCACTCTGGCAAAGCTGGCATCTCCTGTACCTCCGTGGTCTGTCCTGGTCCCTGGCTATTAGAGCTGCAGTTCTTGCAGTGCAGATACGCACATGGAAGTGAGGGCTTTAGATGTCATATAAGCAGTATCTTCAGTGCATACTTTTACTTGACTTTGATTACCCTAAATTGTATGGCTCAAGCCTAAACTACTCTAGTACTGTCATAATGTCACCCACCAATAAACTGGAAAGCCTTTTGCTGCAGTGCAGTTTACCAGTTCAGTGTGGGCCTTGAACAGTTTCCTCATTTTCATAGTTTACATGTTTAGTCTAAGTTTAGAAAACATCTAAGTGATAAATACAAATGATCAAAAGATAATTCATGAAGGCTTTGCACCTATGTGGACATGGTCCATTTTAACTGTGTCGTGCCAGCCGCCAATATGTGGCTATTGTCATCATTTATCATTTTAACAGACTCCTTAAAAAATGATTCAATGTAGAGGAGATAAAAATGATTGCCCGGTGTGAACATAAGATGCAAAATCGGTGACCAACATTATTTTCCCATCAATAATGATAACTGTACTAATTAGTCCAGGCATCACACCTGTGCAAAAACCCTTATCCCTATTTTGCAGATGAAGTAACTGAGACACCAAAGGTTAATTGCTCGCCCAAAGCCACGCAGCAACTCTGTCAGTACCACGATTTAAATCTCCCACTCTTGCTTCCTTTGCAATAGAGCAATTATAACTGTCTTCAAAGGAGGGAAACTTATTGCTTTTATCACAGGAGGTAGGCATTAATGAACAACGGCATAGAGGTCGCATATTATTTGTTTTAAAATTGTAGAATCTTTCTTGTATTAGTGGAGTTTTTTACTGTGTTTTCTACGTTGGAGTTACTTTAGTGTCTAAAATTCCACATTGTATACTTTTAGCAAAATCAATAGTCACTCATTCAAATGAGGAGATGGTAATTAGAGATGGGACAGACCCCCAACATATCCTTCGTTTGAAGATAGAGTAAATTCAGTGAGATCATCTACTTCTTTTCATTTTCTTTCTCAGAAGAGTATGTGTTTTTTCCCTACCCAAATGTTTCAGTGAACATTGCAGCTGTGCAGCAAGAGGCAGTTTTGCATGCATATAGTCTGAGAACAATGTGGAGTATTTATCCCTTGGGATAAAAAAAAAAACCCAGCAACAACAAACTTGAAAACAGATGGTTCTGATACAGTCTGATAAGAATGTAAACAGGAAAATATCTTTGTTGACTTATTTCTTAGTAATCGGTATAATTGTTATTGTCTGGAGATGAATTACAGTCTTGATTTCGCAAGCGTGGCCACCAACAGCCTCTGAAAAGTGAAACTAAATTTCTGATATTGATGAGGAATTATTGACTCCTGCTGAAGCCTCCTAATTAGCATTCTTCTTGATTGATATGTAAGAATGAAAACTTTAGAGAGGACCATTTCTGCATTCCTAATTGTTTCTTTTGTCATCATGTGATTTAGAGATATTAAAGCCCTTACGGTCTATCCATGAACGGGTGTATTTGAAAAATAACTTAAAATTTCTCTACAGCTTAGAGCACTAACATTCTCCTTCCTCCCTCCCTCCCTCCCTCCCTCCCTCCCTCCCCTCCTTCCTTCTTTCCTTCCTTCCTTCCTTCCTTTCCTCCCTTCTTCTCTCCTTCATTCTCTCCCTCCCTCCATTCCTTCCTGTCTTTTCTTTTTATGATCTTATTATTTTAGATGATAAAACCTTCTCCCTTTAGAGTCTGGTATTTCTTTGAACTCATTATATTTCTTTGTCAAAGACTTTACTTAGACTGATTGTTTAGATTCAATAAACATTTAATAAATGTTTCCTATTTGCCAGGCACTGGGGATACAAAGGTGAATCAGACAGACTTTCTTCTTTTATAGGACTCATAGTTTAGATGGAGAGGCAGGTACATAAACAAATAACTCTCCCTCAATTTGTGACCAAGTGGGCAAAGTGGCATGGAGAGGAGTGGGGAAAAGGATTCATTCCTTGGGAGAATGGGGAGCTTTACAAGGGAGATATTAGATCAGGCCTTAAATATTGCTGTGTCGAATCCTGGCTGCAGAGATCCACAGGCTATGAAATCCTGAATGAATACTGAACATTCAAATTGCCGACCAGTTCTTTGGATCAGGTCATTGTAAACCATTAGTTGTTTGAGCAATGTGTAAGACCACGGGATCCTGCCACTATCCAGAAGTTTTGAGAGATATTCTTCTTTTAAAATACAATACTTGCAATGGAAAACTTAAGTTGTATCCCTCCATGATGTTATACCAATAGAAAGAATAATCCCTTCTTTAATATGCAGTTCAGCCATCTGAAAATATTTTGTTAGCAAAGTAAATGAATACAGGTAGTCTATGCAGTTTATCCCAGAAACCCTTGGCACTTCTTTTTTTTTTTTTTAACAATATTCAACAAATATTTAGTAAGTATTTCTATGTGCCATATACTGTGCTAGGCATGTAGATTAAGAGAACAAATAATATATGTAACCTCTCCTTGTGAAATCTGATGGGAAAGGACAATGTCAAACAGATAACTACCCAAATTATTTGTTAATTAAAATGTGACAACCGGTATCATATGTGATAAATGCTGTTGTTAAGTCTACCCAGCTTGTTCTGGTGACAGCAACTTGATTTTATTTTTTGAGAACTACCCTTCACCATTGCATGCAACCTTGATGGGACTGTGTCCTACTCCTAGCTTGTGATCCAAGGCAGGCCGATCAGGGGCTCTTTCCCAGGAATGAGCAGGATCTGTCTCTAGTTTCATGGTCTAATATCTTGAAAATCTGTAGTTGATTCATCTCTAGCTTTTTCTTTGGTTTTGAGAGTGACCCTATATCCTTCCAGCAAATTTGTTAAGTTAATCAGCTCCCACTGCTTGTAACCAGTAGTAGTATTTATAGAACTGCCTCAAAATCCAGTATTCTAGTGAGAAGTAAACTAAGTTGTGGCATGCTTTTGAGGGTTTGATGGAGTTTAAGGTTAGAGAATCCATTTAACTGGGATGCTTAGGACACTCTATTTTGAAGAGCATGATTTTGGTGACATAGGATTAATTTGTTTTCTGGTGTCTGCAGCAAATGCTATTTCTATGATAATAATATCAGAATTCATAATAATATTTATAAAACAGTATAAATATTATAAACTTTGACAGTCTAAAAGCTATACTCTGACAGAAGTCTGGAGGTGGAGGGCTGTGTTAATTTTCTTACCTGAGAGTGCTAAGGTCAATAAATATTTTCTAAAGCTGTTAGATCCGGAAGCGGAGGGATAATTGTAAGTTATACATACAGGTAAGTTATACATCTACCCAACTGAAGAACTAAAAAATCATGAATTAACCTAAACTGGGGAGAAGATAGAGAAGGAATGAGTGAAATTTTTCATCATTCATGTAGAGAACTCAATAGCTACTGAGTGTCTAAGGTTGAAAAATCAAAACAGGTAGATGTAGACATATTATTTATTTAGAGCTCAAGTAGAAACTGCTGGAAGAACTAAAATCTAAATTTATTAACAGTGACTGCCTTTGGGGAGTAGTTGGTGGTGGGAGAAAGGGCTAGATAGAGAGTGTATTTTGACATGAACTTGGCTGGAGGAGATCCAGCATTCCAGAAATACATGAGTCATTAACCTAGTGATGGCATTAAGAAAGAAATACTATCCTGAGCTGTATTAAGACAAGCATCATTTGTAGCCAGGAAGTAATCCTTGTGTAAATTCATTGTAGGTCAGGCTCTCATTTGAACATTACACTTTAGGTCTGTAACTTAAAACGTATGTATGAAAATGGCACAGAATTCACGTACAGAAAGAAGACAACGATGACAGGGATTGGAGGCTATGTACACAAGAAAGGAGGCGGATTATTTATCCTGGAGAAGAGAAGGCTGAAGGCAGACAAAATTAACAACCTCTGGGCAGTGAGGTGGAGCTGTGGGGAACACTAGCCAGCCTTCTCCCTCTCACTGGATGGAGCAGAAGAACAGGAGTTTGAGTTGACAGCATCAGGAGAGAGTCTGTTTTTAGACACAAGAAAGACTTTGTGATCGGTGAGTATGACTGAACTGCAGAACGGGCTGTCCCAAAAACTTTTGGAGTACTTTAAAAAGAAGATGGAACCATTCATTTTCAAAATAAGGGCTTGTACCAGATTTTGGTTTCCTTTGGTGATGCAGCAAGCACACTTTACAGTCTGATGTCTGTGAATTTACATACAGAGAAAGGTTAATGATAAAGCTGTCTAAATAGTCCTACCTTGGCTGTGATTCCCAGGTAATATCTCACTAGGGGAAAAAAATCAATATTCACAATATTTCTCTGAAGTACTATGCTAACTCCTGATTCCCTTAAAATATATATGCACACGCATATACATATTACTTTACATGTCATGTTTTAAAAGAAATGTGTATATTCTTAGGAGTGGTAGTTATCAAATTCAATGTTTGAACTATTATTAAAATATTCATAGTTTATTTTTCTAACAAAAGGAATAGATTTTTAATGCTAACAAACTTTGAAAGCACAGAAAGCACAGAAAAATACAACATTTTTTCCATTAAAAACTGAGCAAGCAAACAAAAGACATACACAAAACAGCCCTGCCATCTCCTGTCTGCTGCCTAGGTGGTCCAGCTGGGTTTATCTGGTCGGAAATCTGCTCGCTCAGGCTTGTCTTTCAAGAATGAGTTAGGAGTGCACGATGAGCTGCATCTTCATCCTTCCTCCTCACTGCAATTGGATCTCATTTCCCATCCTCTGCTACATCTGTTGACACAACAAGTAGAAATGTGGGAATGGAGCATTGATTTACCTGGCACCTAAATCAGGGCTGCTCCCTTTCCAAAGCTGGTTGTCTAATCTGTGTGTAGGTGGCTGTGGCCCTGGCAAGACCGTCAAATAACCAGCTGAGTGTTGGTTCAGCCATTTGTATTTAACACCTGAATGGGAGTCTACAACTTTGGACTTTGGGTCTGAAGAGGAAGCCTGTCTATCTGGGGCTCATGCTTGCTTGAGATTTGGTGTAGAGGGCCAGGAAGCAGGATTGGAGGAAAGGACTACTGTTTTTTTAAGCGGTGGCTGCCCCAACAGGGTTCCAGAGCTAAAAGAAGTTTGAAAATTGCAGACCATGCTGGTCGCAGGGACAGAGGTGTGACCTTATTGCCCTGATCTTTCTAGTCATGCATACCACTTAAGTTATGTATTTGGTCTCCTTTCAGGGTAGTCCTCACTCTGCCCAACACCTCTCTCCAATCTTCGTGAACTCTCGAGTCAGAAAGATACTCTGGTTTCTCTTGATTTCCCCTGGAAAAAACATACTCCTTTCTCTCTACCTCTCCTATCTATAAAATGGCTGTATGGAACACGCAAGAGCTGGGGTCCTCCTTCGTTCAGCTGCAACTCCAACATGCTTAAATCTTTAACCCTTTTCTGCACACTTAACTCTATGCTCGTTGCAATGTTTGGACCCACATCTGCCCTGAGTACACACACGGACACCATGTGATCACTCTCATAATGAACTCAAGGCATTTCAGAGCTAGAAGGAAGCGCTAAGGAATTTCTAAGCTTTTAATTTGCAGATGAAAAATCAAGACCTAGAGAGACTGGATATCTTGCCCAAGACCACAGAGCTGCTTAGTGGCAGATCTAAGACTAGAACCCAGGTTGTTTATTTCCTAGGATTTTGCTGCTCCCTCCAGAAAGTACCGTCAGAGAAGACAAGGGCAACTCTCTGCTCTCATTAGCCCTCCCGGTTCCATCCTGCTCTGGAGTTGGCAGGGGCATGGAAGCCTTCTCTGGGGGGCCACTGGTCCCTAAAAATTACTATTTAAGAAAAGTCATTATTATTAGATATTCTCTGTAACTTAGTATGGTTATTTTCCTGAACAGATCTACAGCATTCATATAATAACCAGAGGTTTATATAAAAAGATTTATGCAGACAAAAGGTTACTTTAAAAAAAAAATGACACCAGTGAATTCTTTGTCTTTCTCATTTTAGTCTCTAAAAATCTCAGAGAGCTAATGATTCTTGCACTTTTGTTCATCAGTTTCCTTATCCCTAAAATAAAGCAATACGAAATAGTCTCTAAGATCTTTTCAGAACCTCAAAAACTTGGATCTCTGGACTTGAATTTTCTGAAGAGTTAAGATTTGGGGACTTTACCATCGTTTTGAATCCTTCATAATGAAGCCTTTCTAGAATGTATGAGCCCTTGCCTGCTGTTGTACAGAGTGTAGGCTTTGAATCTCCCCTTGGTGAGCCAGGATCAGGTGTGTGAGAGCACCCATGCGGCTGAGTTACACCAACAGCAATGTCCTCAGAACCTAAAACAACCTTCAGACCACTGGCTTTTTGAGTTCTTTTGTCAGAAGTGATATAATTTCTGAAAAACTGAAAAACAACAGGAAGAGAAGTGAAAAAGCTCAAAGGCTACTAATGAATGGGGAAATTGGCCAATGGCAGAAAGCCGAGTGCCTTTAGACCTCCAAAATGTTTTCATTATTTTTTTCTATCTCTCGTATTGACACTTAGCTCCTGAGAAACTTCTTCACAGGCTGTTCTAGGTCTAACATTTGACTGGCTCAGCCATAAGGAATGCGAAGGGGCAGACCTATGTGAGGCTTTGGGGTGGCACCAATCAAGAGAATTGGGAGGAGCTGTCAGGGTCAAGAAGAAGCATCTAAAGGTGAACCATTTGTTGTCCAGTTATACTGCCATCCCAGGTTTTTTTTGTGTTTTTTTTTTTTTTTTTTTTTTTTTTTTTTGCGGTATGCGGGCCTCTCACTGCTATGGCCTCTCCTGTCGCGGAGCACAGGCTCCGGACACACAGGCCCAGCGACCATGGCTCACAGGCCCAGCCACTCCGCGGCACGTGGGATCCTCCCGGACCGGGGCACGAACCCGCGTCCCCTGCATCAGCTGGCGGACTCTCAACCACTGCGCCACCAGGGAAGCCCCATCCCGGGTTTTTGACACCACAGTTCATTCATGTAGAAGTGTACACATGGTATAATTAGTAAGACTCTGAGCTCATAAGTATCCTCTGACATGAACAGTAGGTTCTAATCTCTTTCACTGTAAGAGCTACATGACTTTGTTCCACCATTCCTGATGTCACTTGTGTGAGGAAATGGCTTTCATGCCCTCTGTTTAACTGGCCGGAGGGGAAGGAGGAAGGAAGGTGAACA
The DNA here is from genome assembly GCF_005190385.1 of Monodon monoceros. NCBI lineage: Eukaryota > Metazoa > Chordata > Mammalia > Artiodactyla > Monodontidae > Monodon > Monodon monoceros. The sequence goes on along the minus strand of NW_021703772.1, from coordinate 56,340,571 downwards.
CTGAGGACCAGGACAGCAGAATATTACCCTCTAGTCATGTCGCGAATCTGTCCTCAACACAGCCAACCCATGCATTCTAGTTATTGTCACAACTGACATCAGCTCCAGTTACAGAAGCTTGAGAATACTTTAAAATATTCTTTGTTCTCAAGATTACATAGATAGCAGGGATATATATATCTCCCTCCTTGATTTTGGAGTCAGAATTTAGAGCCCTTCACTATGAGGAGGCCAACCTTAAGTTGAACAGTTTGAATTTTTTTATTAATTTTTATTCAGGCTGCAGATATTTTCATTAACAAGAGCCTAAAGGTGACTTCCTAAGCCAAAGGACACACTGCTCCTCACTCTGCCCCAGCCGTCTCATTGCAATGGTCACTTGTGGTCTAGTTTACTTAATAGCTGGAAAACCAGTAAAGTTGGTGCTGACTGCTAAGGCTCATCCAAAAAATTTGAAAAGAGTAATGAGATAAAAAGCCTGTAGAGAAAGGCAGGAGCATTCCAGCTAAGCTGTTATATTTTGGAAACATCTTTTAACCTCTCTGGGGCTTGTTTTCTGTGTCTGTAAAAGAAGGAGCTTGAACTCTATGATTCTAAGCATCTGGGCATTAGGTGTATTGACTACCACGCCTGGGGCACAAATGCATTTTTGGAGCGGTTCTGAGTTTTTCAGAAATTGTTTGAATAAGAGATTGATAGAGAAGGTGACTTCTGCTTGTCAACTCCCAAAAGGTGTATTGACCTTTGTCACTGCCGGGTACCTGATTAGTGGATCAGAGAGCGCGAGCACCATCCTGGCTCTGCCATGGAATCAGTCCCGCTCTGGGGCCTGGTCCCCGTTATACCACAGAAATGGTAAGGGAGTAGAGCAGCACGTTTGCCAAAGGGAACCTGTGACAGTTATAGCTCATTGTAAATGTTTAAACAAAAGTAGATCGTATTAATGTGGAGAGAGAATTAAAAGGGATAGAATATACTAGAGAAACAGCGAAGGGTGGAGGAGGGTCAAGGGATTGGGCCAAAAGGGTATCACCCTGTGGCCCTTAGAGACATTTTGTAGAGCTTGGGGATGCAGGTTGGAGGTTATTCATGTGTCTGCTACTAGCATGTACACATTTGGTGCAAATGTCAGTAGTAGATTTACTTTATGATCAAGGTGGCAATTTGCAATTCATCTCTTATAAAGAACATGAATCATTTATTAAAGACTGGTGTGCATTGTGAGTGGCATTTATTACAAATAAATAGCATAGAGGTCTTAGAATAAATGAGCAATTATCAATTTAAAAATTGAGCTAGCCTGAAATTGCTGAAAAGATGCAAGCATTGTAGTCTCTTCTATGTGGAAATATCTCTGTATTTACAGATTGATATACTTCCATATACTTCTAGTTATACTAATATTAATGTCTAAAAACTTGAACATTTCAAAAGTTGAACAATTTTACAGAGACCTCTGTCAAGGTATGAAGTATTACTGGTTAACAGGGGAATATATACTTCTTTTATGTCATTTGAAATGTATTACAACAATTATTAAATAAGTTTCCAGATTTATATCTTTCTTTAAACCTCAAGCTAAAAATCCTCAAGAAGCATAAACACAATGCCCTCAATCCCAAAAAGTATTGCTTAGCAGTCTAAGAAAAATATAATTAAAGGGCCGATTTTAGGCATCTATGTGATTACTTTAAGATATGTTTAGAATTTGCATTTAGCGGAAGGATTGGGTTATTAACCATACAACTTATCACCCTTAGTAATCATATTAACAGAAATAAAATGTCCAGAACCTATGAATTTGACTAGTAATCCACATTTTATACTGATTATGGGAGGCACATTATAGATTATAAATACATAAGATAAAAATGCCAGATTACTGAGTGCAAAAAATAAACTTTCACATATCTTACAAGCATTGCCTGGTCTGAACTATTTATAATACTTCAGAGTGTACTAGCACTTTTTTTGTAATATAAAAAGTAATAGAATCTTAGTAATATGAGGTGTCACTAGAGATATTTGCTATTAAATTGTTGCTGAGTGTGCTGAGGTTTGGGGTAGAACTATCGAGTTTGAAGATTAGCAAAACAGGTTCTGGCAATGTTTTAAAATTGAGTCAGTGATGCTTTAAAATGAGGCATATTTTAAGGATTCACAATAAGAATTTAAAAGTAGATGAAAAGGGCTTACCTAGCGGCGCAGTGGTTAAGGATCCTCGTGCCAATGCAGGGGACACGGGCTCGAGCCCTGGTCCGGGAAGATCCCACATGCCACAGAGCAACTAAGCCCGTGCGCCACAACTACTAAGCCTGCGCTCCAGAGCCCGCGAGCCCCAACTACCGAAGCCCGCGGGCCTAGAGCCCGTGCTCCGCTACAAGAGAAGCCACCGCAATGAGAAGCCCACGCACCACAACGAAGGGTAGCCCCCGCTAGCTGCAACTAGAGAAAGCCAGAGTGCAGCAACAAAGACCCAGCTCAGCCATAAATAAATAAATTTATAAAAAAAAAAAAAGAAAAGAAAAATAGATGAAAAGATTGGTTTCTCATCCTCAAGCAGTCTATGTTAATTAGTGCTTTTATGTAAACTAATTTTATGGCTGTCTACAGGTTTCAGCACACACAAGCAGGTGTGTGAGAGTGAGGTAAAGTTCACGAGAGACTAATTGAAAATGAGGTGTGACATTAATTTTAAATAAGCATTTTCCTATTTTTCTTCTGCTTTCCTTTTATTTTTAAAATTTTCCCCCTTTCAACCATTATCAGTGCAAACAGAATGGCCCGATTATGTGAAATTAGCCTCTTGTCTGTTTCTGATTCTAAATTTGGTATATTTTAGATTCCACCCTGAATTTTGCCAGTGGGAGTCCTCTTCTCTCCAGGGCACTGTGAGGTTTAGGGGACACCAAAAAAAAAAATACACTACACTCATCTCTTCGCCACTTGCCATGGGGAAGCTTGCATTTGTGTCCTTATTTCTTTTTGCTTTGAGCAGAGTTGCCCAACATAATAAAGCTGCTTGTTGAAGGCAGAACAGTTAAGTTAACTGTCTTCTCCCTGTCCACCAGTTTAAAAATGAAAAGGTCAGCGGTATGACAGGAGAGGAATTCTTTACAGTTGCCAAATAATGGTTTTAATTATTTAGAATTGCCTATGTGCCACGGAGATAGTTACGGGAAGTTTCCTAGTGGAAATCCTAGTAGTTTGGCAGCAAGTGTTTTCAACAGTCATGTTCAATCTATTTTGAAACAATTGCTTAAACCAGAATTAGCTAGTTATTTAGTCACATATAAGGTAGTTAGCTTGTATGATATGATTAACCAAAGTAATTTGTAATTGTCATGAAATATCTGACCTGGAAAAACAAGTCTTTCATAAATTTTACTAATTTTCATGCTACTAGTAGTTATACCTATTAGAGGCCTATATTATACCCATCAGAGAGCCTTTATTTACTATTTAATTAATTTACTTATTTATGGCTGCGTTGGGTCTTCGTTGCTGCACGCGGGCTTTCTCTAGTTGCGGCGAGCGGGGGCTACTCTGTTGCGGTGCGCAGGCTTCTCATTGCAGTGGCTTCTCTTGCTGTGGAGCACGGGCTCTAGGAGCATGGGCTTCAGTAGTTGTGGCACACAGGCTCAGTAGTTGTGGTTCACGGGCTCTGGAGCGCAGGCTCAGTAGTTGTGGCACACGGGCTTAGTTGTTCCACGGCATGTGGGATCTTCCCAGACCAGGGCTCAAACCCGTGTCCCCTGCATTGGCAGGTGGATTCTTAACCACTGCGCCACCAGGGAAGTCCCCTTTATTTACTAACATTAATTGTTGTTAATTAATTCTAATCGTAGAATTCCAAGGATCCCGAGACGTTATTTTATCTAGCTTCTTCCCTTTAGAGATTAGGCTAAAGTTCTGCCTCTTCCTTGAAAATGATTCTTTCTGCCCCAAAACTTGGCAAAGCCTTCCTTCCTTTGAATTCTCTATAGTATCCATGCTGGACTTTGTCACTTAGCATGGGTTGCCCTGTGTTGCAATTTATACATGTGTCCTATCTCCTGAACTGGAGTCAGACCCTTCAAGACAAAGGCTGGATTTAGACATTCTGGTCCACTTCCCCCAATTCTGGGGCTGTGGTCTACCATAGATCATCCTTATGCACTGAGGGTGATGATGTAAATTTATCTTGAAAACCATGCTAGTCCTTAACAATCCTCTCCTGATACTTGATCAATGACTTGAATTAGAAAATGTTAGAGATGTTTGGGACCTTGGAGACGGTCTGGTCTAATCTTTGTTTTACATATAATGAAACTGCGTAAGGCCCAAAGAGGCAAAATCACTTGCCTAAGACTTATTGCTAGATAATGACAGACTTTGGATCAGAATTCTAATTTCATTGCCTCCAAATCCAAAACTCTCTTTTTATCATGCCATCTGATGTCAACATGCCCCTCCCTAGGTTTGTTCATTGGAATGAATGAACGAATGGATCCTTATAAATGTCTGAGGTGCCAGCCCTTTGTTCTTTCCTTATGTGTTCATCGCCTGGCAGCAGCTTCTAATGCTACAGATGTGTTCTGATGTCAGCCAGTGACTCTGGAACAGAATTTACAGTATCCGGGTATTCTACATTCTCTTGAACATGTGATTTTTTTCCCCCTCTGAATTCTATGTTTTTTTGAGGTTGCTTATAGAAGATCAAAGTGGAAGGTTTGGAAAATAAGTCTTTATCATCCACTACTGTTCCAAATTGGGAAAACTAAGTCAGTGAATTGTTCATCTGGTTTGGAAGGACCATTCAAGCATTCTCAGACATGTAGCTAAGCAAGTCTGGAGCTCTCTGACATTACATAATTTCTCTGCTAAACCAAAGTTCTCATTGAGTTTGCTGTATAACAATATGTTACATTGGATTAGCTCAATATTGGCTCAAAGCTTGGTGTCATCATTTGTCCACCCTCACAGTATTTCCCCAGATAGGGAAGCTAACTGGTTTTCCCATCACTGCTGGGAGAGTTTTCAGTTAACAAGTACCATAGAGTTTTCATTTGTGGCAGATGTTACCTTGTTTCCAATTTTTGTTCAAGTTGTTTTAAGGAAAAGCACCACCTATTTTCTCTGACCAACTGAAAAAAAAAGAAGATGAAAAGATCTTCTCCGCACGCATAATAGCAGAAAGCACATGACAATCTAAGCTTTTGAACTCTCAGACAGCTGGGGTGCCCAGAATTGGCGTAATTTTTTCTTTAATGACTTCAGAGCCCCATGTGTGTGCGATCAGAGTAGACTATGTCCCTCTGATTTTAAACAGCCCTGCTGTCACATGAGGAGTTTTTCACTTCTTGACTGAATAGACTCTCTGGTTTGAAATTAGCATCCCATCATGAAAAACAGGCCAGTGTACGGGGAAGTTGGCTGAGGCCATTGCTGTCATTTGAAACAAGTACTGTTTCTGCTTCTCCTAACCCCAGTGCATCAGGATGCTATGTGGATGTGGGGACCCAGTGATTCTGAAGTCTTTCCAAGAAAGGAGGATCCAACAAAGCATTTAGGAGTGAAAAATTTGTTTAAAATGTAGCCCAGGTCGGTGTGGGGATGAATTAGAAACACACTGTGAAAACTTCACCTATGGTCAGTGTCATACCCAGGAAGCTGTAGACATCGCGAGCAGAGGATGGGCTGGTGTCAACACCTTTGTTGCATGAAAGTGAAAGTCACTGCGATTTGTGGTTGTAGGTTCAATGTACTTTCACAGCCAAGTTCTAACTGGCCCACTCGTTACCTTACCTTGGCATTTCATGAACTAGCAAGGTTTCCAAAAATAATTTGACTAACAGAGAATTGCCAACTCCCTCCCACCCCCAGTCCAGTAAAGACATTGAACACACCCAGTCTCTTTTTATCTTTGTTTCATATAAAAAGGGAAACTTTAGTACTGTAATATGAAAGGACCATGATCTAAGATTGAAGTCCTTCAAATTGAATAAATTTAATTTTAAGAAAGAGTCCCCACATTGCATCTCTTAAAAAGAAGTCCCCTCTGGGCTTCCCTGGTGGCGCAAGTGGTTGAGAGTCCGCCTGCCCATGCAGGGCACACGGGTTCGTGTCCCGGTGTGGGAAGATCCCACTATGCCGCGGAGCGGCTGGGCCCGTGAGCCATGGCCGCTGAGCCTGCGCGTCCGGAGCCTGTGCTCCGCAACGGGAGAGGCCACATCAGTGAGAGGCCCGTGTACCGCAAAAAAAAAAAAAAATCCTCTCACTTTGCTGCAGGCCTCTGAAAACATTTGCATGGCCCTCCCTCTGAGAAAACACTGCTGTACACTGAGCATCGTCACGAAACTCTCACTGCTTATGACCATAGCACAGCTTTGCTCCTGGCTCAGATTAACTTTCTGTGTGCTTGATAACTGTATTTAAATTCTGGTTGAATGTCTCTTCATACTGGCTGGAGCCTTGTTCACTGGTTTTGGTGGGTGCCGCTGGAATTATAATTTATTCATTCACAAATATATGCAAGTGTCATAATTCAGAGTAATGCTTGCAAAGACCCAGCTTCTGACTCAACATCCAATTCCATATTGCAGGAGTGGAATCCTGGATGGCCCCGATGTTTCCAGAAGCTCCGCCTTCCATCCAGTGCCCAAAAGTTTCTAAAGGCTTACAGCTAGGCTGGCATATTGAGGTGTCACCAAAAACTCTCTACAAGGAATTAGGTACCTGGGCTGTAATTTAATGTTCTGATGCTAACTAGCTAGATGATCCTGAAAAAAAAAATCATTTAAACTCTCTGGATCCATTTTCTAGTATATAAGATGGAGATAACACCACTGGCCATGCTCTGGAAACTGTAATTTACTAGATACTCTCAGAGCCTCAACGTTCTTAATCTAAATTGAGTGAACATTTGTGACTAGATGATTAAGGTCTTTTTTTGCTTAAAAGGTTGCTAGCATTTGCTAGTGGAATTTACCACACACCAAACATTCATTGAAAGCATAATATGGGTCAAGCTCTGTGCTGTGTTTCAAGACACAGGAAAATCCTGCATTATTATTATTCTTTAGGTTGTGTTTAGAAGGCCATGCTTCCCTCATTTGTAGTTCATTTCTTTATTCATTTGTTCATTCACTCATTTGTTTAGTTAACAAACATGGACAGACTCAGGCCATGTGCTGGAGAGAAAAAAATAAGCTTGCCGCCCTCAAGGAGCTTGAAACTCCTTTTCAAGAGTCTGTTATTAAAAAAGAAAAAAATGTATTATATATATATATATGTCCTTTTTGTGCTATGAGGCACAAAAGGCACATTATATACAACACAAGCAAAAATTGTGACATGAACATGTGTCTATTGGTCCTGAATATAAGCTTATTGGAGAACAATTCTCTCTCTGCTCACTATCACTCTGCCTTCTAAACCTGGTTTTTGATAAAGTTAGGCAGAAGTTGTTCAATCGGATAAAATTAGGTAAAACATCATTCTGACAATGGAGTTCAAATAACAGAATCTAATGTAATTTAGGGGCATCAAAAACCAAAGAACATTTAAAGTATGCCCAGCCCGTGGAATCAATTCAGTTGATCAATGCAGTTAGTTCACCAAAATGATTATTCAGCATCGCCTTCCTCTCAAAATAACCCACCAACTAACAACAACAATAAATAAAAAGAAGAGAAGAAAAGAAGAAAAATACCCTTAAGGGCATAAGCTTTTCTAATTTGCTTTCTACAGTGATAAAATTAAGTAAACACTTACCAAATAGCTACATTACTTTGCATTGTATAGACCCAGGCTTTGATTGCCAGGTAAAATTTCTCGTAGTTCATGAGGCTAAGAAATTACTCCTGCTTTGAACTAAATAGTGTGTATTCAAAGTCTTACTTAGTTAAATTCAATTGTTTGCAAACTTAAAATTGAAAGGCTTTGTATGTTATCCTTTTCATTTAGGAATGATTTCAAAGGAACCTTACTCACTGGATAATTTTCTGTCCATAATTCCAAACCAAAATCATAGGAGTCTTCAGGCAACTCTGACACTACCAAACCGTTGACATTGTACTGCTTCATAATGGACACTAAATAAATATTCGTTTAATGAATGAATATAGAAAATCAGTTAATGAATTAAATTAACGATCGTATCATCTTGCATTTGTGTACTGCTTTATGATCTGTAAAGTGCTTTCACATTTATCCTCTTAGTGACACTTAGAATAAAGAAGAAATTAATTCAGCATGTTGGATTCTATTTTAAAGCTCTGAAGTTACCAAATATGTCCTTAGACTGAAGTGAAAACTATAGTAGAAATGTGCTAAGAAGTGTGAATAATTAGAAGAACAAAATAAAATGGAAACAATAAAATGTACATAAAAAGCTTAATAAACAAAATAAAAAATAAACTAGGAAGGAAAACTGTGGTTTAAAAGATTATGCTACTATTATTTTTATACAATCTGGGGCAGAGTTGATCCCTAAGCCAGAATTCCACATCCAAGTAATGTTTACTGTTACATGTATGAATGAGTATGTGTGTATGCATACACATACACAGGCATGTATATTGTAGCTTCCCTATTCTTCCTAGAAATATAACAGAAAATCTATAGAATCACAAAATTTTACACCAGAACTTCACTGCAGGCAGCCAAGATTGCAGCCATTCACGCAGCCGGAGAGTCTTTTTTTTTTTTTTCCTAGTTGGAGCCATGACCTTGATCTAGCTGAATGTCAGTAACAATAGTGATGGCCAATGCTCTCAGATAATCAACTAAGGACCCCCAAATTGGCCCTATTATGCAACCCTCTTTCCTTGATAAGGCTGTGGATGACAGAAAGGCTTCTTTGAGGAATGAGAGGCCAAAAAAAAAAACCCCACAGACGGCAGCTCACTTCAAGTTCCTGGACACTCCAGCTTTCATTTTTGTCCCAAGAGCTCAGACATCAGTCCTAATCTTCAATTGCTGTGCATTCTAAGACATCTCCCAGAGAAGAGCATTTTACCTGTATGAGCTGAGAGATGCTACCTGCACCATGATGAACGTTAAGTTAGTAGTAAGTAAACCACTAAATTCTTTGGGGTTTGTTGTTGTTGTTATTGTGTTATTTACTTCTTTTCTTGGACCATTTTATTCATTAAACATACTTCCAGTAAAATGGAGTTCTAATTAATTTACAGGAAGGTTTAAAAAAAGTGTGCATATAAAATGCATGAAGTCCCTGAAAAGATGTGTTCCCAACAGTGTGCATGGGCCTTTTTAGTCCTGCCTCAGATTCCCTGAGTGTGAGTTTCCCAGCTCACAACCCTGAAGTGTCCCCAGGCCACAATCAGGCTCCTCAGGATCTTATTCTCTCCAAATTAAATACAAAAGAGATTAAAAGAAGAAACGAAAAAGAGAACTAGAAACCTGGCGGTAGTTGGAAAAAACATCTGGGCTTCCCAGAGACCTGAGTTTATCAAGATGCTCATGAAAACTTATAAAGAAAGCCATTGGAAAGCTCACATCCAGGGGGACTGTGATGGAACAGAAGCATTTAGAATCAGAGGACCTGGGTTTCGGGTTCGTGTTCTGCCACCTCATAGCAGCTGAATATCTTTAGGTAAGTCACTTTATCCCCCTGAGCCTCAGTTTCCTCATCTGTAAAATAGGGACACTGATTCCATGTCACAGTTTTTGTGAAGATATGATGAATAACTACATGAAAAGTCTTCATAAACTATAAAGTGATGTCAAAAGATTTTTATAATATTTTTGTTACAAAAGTAATACATGTTCATTGTGGAAAATTTGACAATTATATGAGCTGTACTGACAATATGACTGAGGGACTTGGGAGATTAAGTGCAGACCCTGGTAAGTCTGAAGCATCAGTCCTATATTATTGGGGTTTGCCTCCCTGCATGTTCAGAAACTCTGCCTAGGAGCTCAGGGTGGCTGCACACTACCCATAATGCCTAAACCCTTAGGGCCACTTAAAGAGTTTCCACCAAAAGATTCCTCAGAAGTAACCGACCAGCAAAACTTCAGGTGCTCATAGAATCTGTCACGTGTCCCAAGACCCGTGGGATGGGAATCAGGGGGCAGAGCTCTAGTCCGGATCCTCTGTTAACTCTTCACTTTCCTGAGCCCCAGTTTTCTCATTTGGAAAATGATCTATTGGAAGTGATATTCTTTGAAGTAGATTCCAGGTATGGTTTTTATGAGTCTTTGCTCAATCCGTTGTTTTGGTGGACTCTTCAAGCACCAATAGGGACCAATCGGGAAGGTGAGACCTGCTTGATGTCAGCTCAGGGCACTTCCCGCAATATTTCCTGGTGCCCTCAGGAATCTTGAACAGCACTGTCACTCTCTATCACCCATAAGATGGGGGGAAGGGACCCAGTCAACAAAAATTCTGAGAAGTAGTTTACTGCTCAATTTAAAATGTCTCCATTTCCCTCTTGTTTTCTTTGGGTGAATGAATAAAACCTCAAATATGGCTAGAAAGTCAGAAATGTGTATCGGTTATAGATTGTTTTCCCCCAAAGGGTAAGAAGTAGATAGCTCAAATGGAAAAGATGGGACTAAATGAGAGGGTGAAAGAGAAGCAGCTGTTGAGAAGAACCAGAATTCTTCTTGCCTCTAAAGGAAACAATAACATATTACAGGGCATTTAAATGCTGCTCCAGACAGTGGATTGCAGTCTTGATTGAGCCCTCAGAGTGTTCTGGAATGAAAAGTTCTTACAGTTCTTAAACGTGTTTAAACATTGGCATACAGATTTAATGTTGGGGTTCTTTGACCTGAGATCACCACCAGCCTCTACCCTGATTAAAGCAGTTTTATGGGGGATTTGGACCTTGCTAGAGTTTGCCCATTTAAGACAGTTTACTAAAAAGTTGGGTCAGATCTTATAAGAACACAGTGAAAAACAGAGCCTTTTTTATTCTTTTAAACTTGTCATCAAGAATATCTGCTGTCACCGTTGGTGGAAGTGTAAATTGATGCAGCCACTATGGAGAACAGTATGGAAGTTCCTTAAAAAACTAAAAATAGAACTAGCATACGACCCAGCAATCCCACTACTGGGCACATACCCTGAGAAAACCATAATTCAAAAAAAGACATGTACCACAATGTTCGTTGCAGCTCTGTTTACAATAGCCAGGACATGGAAGCAACCTAAGTGTCCATCGACAGATGAATGGATAAAGAAGATTGGTACGTATATACAATGGAATATTACTCAGCCATAAAAAGAAATGAAATTGAGTTATTTGTAGTGAGGTGGATGGACCTAGAGTCTGTCATACAGAGTGAAGTAAGTCAGAAAGAAAATCAAATACTGTATGCTAACACATATATATGGAATCTAAAAAAAAAATGGTTCTGAAGAACCTAGGGGCAGGACAGGAATAAAGACGTAGACTTAGAGAATGGACTTGAGGACATGGGGAGGGAAAAGGGTAAGCTGGGATGAAGTGAGAGAGTGGCATGGACATATATACACTACCAAATGTAAAATAGATAGCTAGTGGGAAGCAGCCACATAGCACAGGGAGATCAGCTCGTGCTTTGTGACCACCTAGAGGGGTGGGATAGGGAGGGTGGGAGGGAGACGCAAGAGGGAGGAGATATAGGGATGTATGTATATGTATAGCTGATTCACTTTGTTATAAAGCAGAAAGTAACACACTATTGTAAAGCAATTATACTCCAATAAAGATGTTAAAAAAAAAAAAGAATATCTGTTGTCAGAATGTTGTGTTAAATATTAAAATGTGGTCTCTCAGTAAAATGGTTTTGCTTTCACTTTAATGTGACAACAGTACGCATTAAGCCCTGAAAGGCCTGAGGGCCAAAAAAAACAAGTGATAATTAAAAATGAATTCTTAAAAGCATTATAACTTTATGGGGCTTCCCTGGTGGCGCAGTGGTTGAGAGTCCGCCTGCCGATGCACGGGACGCGGGTTCGTGCCCCGGTCCGGGAAGATCCCACATGCCGCGGAGCGGCTGGGCCCGTGAGCCATGGCCGCTGAGCCTGCGCGTCCGGAGCCTGTACTCCCCAACGGGAGAGGCCACAACAGTGAGAGGCCCGCGTACCGCAAAAAAAAGCATTATAACTTTAAAAAGTAGGTTTTTAGAACATAATGAAATGAAGGTTGAAAAGGTAACTTGCCAAAGTGACACTGCTCTTGTAATATTACTGGAATAGTCTTTCTGAACCAGTAATACACTACTTTTAAAAAACAAAAAAAAATTAAAGGGAGGCTGATGTACTGACATTAAATTCCATGCAAATATTCTGGTTATTTAGTAGTAATTTATCGTAGTTTTACTGGAAATTTTCTCCTCTTAGTTCTTAAAAGGTTTTACACTCTCAATTAGCATTTTTGCTCCTAATAATCGATATTGATTTTACTTTATTCGTTTTGGATTTTAAAAATTTTGCCTAGAATTCAACTCTTAATTGTTTTTAAAGTAACATAGCTCATTTAAAAAATCAGACTTACTGGGAGATGTTCATTGCCATCTGGAAAATGACAAATTTCCATTTATTTGAGGTGGGTTCCTTATCGGAAAAGAAATGACAGTTCTGGCTAATATGGATTTGGATTGTTGACAAAAAATTAAACAAGAAAATGTGCAACATTTTCCAATATCTTCTCAAAATTAGGTAGCAGTGGTTATTTTGACTAATATTGCAGATTCTGGTTTCAGCCTGGCTATTTATCTCTGTATTTTAGTAACTTGGTGTGTCTAGGAGCTGCTTCTCCTGTTCACCAATTACGTTAATTTTTTTTTTTTTTTTTCGCGGTACGCGGGCCTCTCACTGTTGTGGCCTCTCCCCCTGCGGAGCGCAGGCTTCGGATGCGCAGGCTCAGCGGCCATGGCTCACGGGCCCAGCCACTCCGCGGCATGTGGGATCCTCCCGGACCGGGGCACGAACCCGTGTCCCCTGCATTGGCAGGCGGACCCTCAACCACTGCGCCACCAGGGAAGCCCACCAAGTACGTTAATTTTACGGGGCACAATGCCAATCGGAGACCACCGAGGTGGCCCTGATGTGTTAGGAGATGTCCTCAGGAGACAATGGACAGTTGGGGATGATTCCTGTTCCCTCCATGTGCTACCAGTCACACATTTCACAAACACTGGAGCTACCTGGGGTTGGCCGGGAAATGTCTGCTGCCATATTAGTGATGTGATAATGGGCTTCACATATCACCTGGACATTAATAGAATGAAATCACTTACTGCTTCTGAAAGCAGCTTTGTTCTCAGCTGGTGTCCTGAAGGCACCTTACAAGCACAATGGACTTTGTATCACAGAGGTGAAAGTCAGAAATTACCTAAAGTCATCTTTATTGCCAGTGTGTATTGAGGGGTGTGTGTGTGTGTGCATGCCCATGCACACGTATTGTTCATCTTTGTCTAACGGGCCCACTGATATTTGGCGGAAATGACCAAAATTCAGCTAGTTGCATAAAGTATTTTTGGGTCTCCAATCTGCTCCGCTCTGTGACATGCCAAACTTCTAATGACTGGGACCTCTAACTCAGCTGCAATAGCCCATCAAAGGTGCAACTTTATTCTCTCATAACAGCCTTGTAATGTGATCAGCAGACCTATCTGTGAACTTTTCCCTGAGCTGTGCAGATGTGGCCATAAAAGAGGCACGTATGCCATTGTGTATTTCCTACTTTCCTCCAAAAATGAATCTGGTTTCTGATTATGACAGGGAGGCTGCCTGCCATATAAAATTTCCTACGGGTGCATACCCTCTTAAAAGAAAGCCCAATCTATGAAAATCGGGAACTAAGAAGGAGAATGATTCAGGGCTATTATTAATTTTATAAGGCTCCCTTTACTTTGTAAAGGTATTTGCCAAAGAAATCAATAAGTAAAAGGTTTCTCTAGTACATTTACGATATTCTTTGATTAATCAAAAGTAGATGTATAGATATTTTTCAGATAGACACCTGTCATGTAAATTATAACATGGACATTATTAAATAATTAGCTTCATGATTTTTTTGGTTAGGAAAACTGTAAACCATGAACTGACTTGCTGAATATGTTTACTTTAAGATTGAGCATATATATTTTACCTTAAAAAAATCAGGCCTTGAATTATTGTTCCTCAAAATAAAATGCATGGTTTCTAAAACTTAGTTTTTAACCTATTTCTCCTCTGAGGAATATGGGCTTGTGAACATACATTCTTCATACCACATTCAAAGTCTAATCTGTTTTTTTCTAGCAATCACATGGATACGTGTAAACAGATAAATAGTCACCATACACCATTGACTGCCATGGCTCATTTTTCATCTTTTGAAATAAAAGCCCAAGAGAATTTTTGTCAAAATAAATTGGAGATAAAAAAAAGTTCTCTTCTGAAGTGGATACTTTGAGCACAGCAGATGTGTAGGGAATTTTCTTTTGCCTTTGACTCCTTTTAAGATCTAATTCTACAAAATTAGAATTTCGGTTACTATAAACAGTGTATTCCAGACCCTGGATTAAAGAACTGCTTTTGAGCCAGAGCTGAAGTTGTTTTAGTTTTTGTAATTTCAGATATATTATCTGGTATGACACTAAATTTAGACATTATAAATTAGTTGACTTTTCCCTTAATCAGCCACAGTTACATTCCTGTATAAAAGCTGAAAACATGAACACTCATATTTCCCTCTAAAGGAGTCTAATTACATTATGATCTGAAATAATATCTCCTTAATGATTCTTCAAACAACACGGCCTATGTTTTCTTTCTCCATGCAGACCCTTCACAAATAACACAGTCTACATCAAGACAAACAGTACTTTTAGCATGTTTTGCAATATGGAAACAGGCGGGTTAGAGAAAGCAAATGAACCAAACCTCTGTATTCGTAACAAGCTTCTAGGCCACTTTAGTGCAGAATTCACAAGAGATATGTACATTTTTCATTGGAGGATTTTAATAGTTTTTTTCATACGATGCCATCCATCAAATTTCCAAAGAAGGCAAACAACTCACAGGGAAGAATCTGAAAAAGCCCAGAAATACTAAGCAATGTGACAACATGAGAATAAAATTCTCAGTGAATTATAATACTAACAACTAATAAAGAAACATGGTTGCCAAAATTGTGGTCATATTAAAAATGAGCCTTCTTATTTAAGGTGAAAAAAAATACCCTATCAATTCTGATCCACTTCCCATATTTAGAACAAAATAAAACAATGTTTGTTTAAAACAAAATAAAACAAGGCTTCCAGCAAATCCCTCAAGACATTTTAAATCCTACATAAGATACGCTGGAATTAAAGAGCATTACACGGACTTCTGCACGGCACAGCTACAGATTTATTACCCATCGAGTTATAAGGAACGGCTTCCCCTCTAGTTCAGGGTTTGTTTTTCTCCCCACAGTCAATGTTTAACCCACCTGAACAGTTTAGTGAGGCCAGATGTGTCGGTTTTACCTTTCCAAGGGAATTCTGTTTAGAGAACTACATTGCAGCATGATGACAAGCGCTGCTCTCTAATACAAGTTTCTTTCTTTTCCAAAATCCAATCCTATGCTATATTTATTCATTTCTTGAAGGATTCCTTGACTTCACGTACATACATACATACATACATAAATAGAAAATCTTTATACGTGCTCCATGCCGTGGACCCATGGGCATAAATAATCCGATGTGAATTCAAATACATATCTTTTCCCATTTGTTTCCATTCTCGGTGCCAACTTTGCCTCAATAAACAACGACCTTCAGCTTAGTATGAAGGAAGCATCCAGTACATAATACATGGAGTGGTGCCCCTTCAAAGAAGGAAACCCTTCAGAATAGCCAAGGATGAGAAGAAAACAAGCTCAGGAGAGTAGAAGACTTATGGAAGTAGTTTCAATTTCACCTGAGATGACAGCAATACCTGTGGCTGAGTCAGGGAAATGTTCTCAAGCACAGTTTGCTGATCACTTTGAAAAACATGGCCCAGGAATAAGCCTAGAAGATATTCATGAAATCGGAGGTGAAATGGTCATAGAATTGAGCATGACCTGAGATCTCCTGATTCCTCCCTTATTGTGCAGACTCCTCAGCTTCTCCAGCAGGAAAAGGGAGGCATTAAGCCTTTCCACGTTTCCTAAAAGCATGTTTCAAGGATTAAAGAATCCAAAAGGTCAAATTGCTATTTATCTAGGACTCTTTCTAACCAGTGGGGCATCATGAGATACCCTGAAAGAGCTGATTTATTGAATCCCCAATTGAATTGGCCTTAGAGAGTTAATACATCCACGGTGACAAATTTACTCACTACCAATGAATTGCATTAGTTCCATTATTTGTAAAGCACTTTTCCATCTGGGAAGAAAGGTGCAGCATAAATCCCATTCTTTTCAGTAGCATGGTTGGAAGGCATCAACCTTTTATGAGCCAGGAAAGTCAGGACTTTTCTTCTATTAATTTGCTAAGTATTCTCTGCCCCATGAGTTTTAACACGTTGAAAATATGGCAGATGGCAGAGGACAAGGACAAGGAAAAGAGGAAGGCCTTTTGTCCCATCGGGCTATATCACCTTTTAAATTCTCTGGAAGCTTGTTTCACAGGATTTGGGGCTGACTTTGGCTCAAAATGGGTCCTGAGTTAACGACTGGGAGACTCACTTTAGTTGAGGCTTACTTCCAGGTAAGTCTTGAAATTTGAGCATCTTAAAATT
This sequence comes from Monodon monoceros, assembly GCF_005190385.1. Lineage (NCBI taxonomy): Eukaryota > Metazoa > Chordata > Mammalia > Artiodactyla > Monodontidae > Monodon > Monodon monoceros. The sequence continues at coordinate 56,323,878 of NW_021703772.1, read as the reverse complement.
TTAGTCAATTTAGCATGGTCTCAGGAGTTCCAAAATCTGACGTGCCCTATCCCTAAGCATTTCCAGAGGGGCGGTATTATATAATTTCAGGAATATATACTTGGGAGCCCAGTGATCTGAGATCAAGCCCTAGTGCCACCACTGTTCATTGTTTGATTTTGGTAAATGAATTGTACCTCTGTGAGTTTCAGTGACATCCTCCAAAAATGGGAATAAGAGTGGAAGCAAGTTAGAGTGTTATGGTAAGACTAAGTATGATAATGCATGTAAGCCTCCTAGCATGGTGCTTGGTACACTGAAAACCATCACTAAATGTTTGCTCTTGTTATCATTAGATGGGACTTTTCAGATGTGTGACCCAAAGTTTCTGCTCGGCTAAAGATGGTGCCCTTAGTGGTCTGGAACAGTAGACACTGGTAGAGATTTTTTCTGGCTCCTGTCAACACATCCTGTCCATTAATTTTGAAGTTCCTGTTCTGGATACTAACCTGGATTTCTTCATCCATTCATTCAGAAGGTGCTGAGTTAGGGCCTCTGTGGGCAGCTTGTACTAGTCCTTTGAAGAGAGTGCTCTTATCTTTCGAGAAGGTGAAAATACATGGAATTACTTTATAAACAACGTAAAGCATATCTGCACATACAGATGAGCTGGTTTTAAATTTTATGCAATTTAATTCTTTGATAATAACTAACACTTACTGAAGGCTCACCAAGGGCCAAGCACTGGGCTAAGGACTTTCTGTAAATTATCCTCACGAGGATCCTAAAAGGCAGACTCCACTATTATTCTAAACTTTGAACCCAGGGATTCGAATTCAGAGTCGAATACCCTTAACTACTACCTTAAACTACCATCCTGAGATAGGATTGATTGCAAACCCATTTTTTAAAAGTTCTAGATGTTCGTCCAGTACAGTCTGTCCTCTTTGAAGACTGAATCCTAATTCCTTGCCATCAGGCAAACACAGTTGCATTACATTTATTAGCAGCCATAATCCTTCACAGTTCTATCTGCCATTTCCAGTTGACAGAGTGGTGTTACATGCTTTGTTATTCAGACCTCCTGTTTTACCAGAAAGATTGCATTTATGTAATCCTCACCAGGAGGTTATTCTTACCCCCTGTTTGCTGCTCAGGAAGCTGAACCTTGGAGAGAGTCCAGGACTAGACCATGGCCACCACACTGATGAATGATCCATGTATAGTTGAAACCGGATTTTTTGATCCAAATAAATAATGAAGTTATTGTTAGTCTTATAAAATTAGAATAATGCATTCTCAACATCCAAAGGAAAAGTGACTTTAACCCCGGTGGGTGAACCATTGCAACCTTCCTCCATAGCTAGCTCATTTCTGGCTCAGTCACATCACTGAGCCCCTCCCAAGTGCTCGGCATAATCCTACACAGAGCCTGACCACAAGGAACCTATTTGAGAGGGCACATTAGAATGTTCAATCAAAGATATAATAATAATAATAATAGTCATAAAGGAGGGATTGGAGCCAGGGGATTGAGGTGTCTTTGCCAGGGTCCTGCAGCCCTGACAAAGGAGGGGGCTACCTTATCAGGGGAGGGAGTTAATGCCAAAGAAGCACCAAGCTGGCTTACTCAGCAGAGAGCTGGTTAGATAACTGGGAGGCTAAAAAGCTCGATCTGGCACAAAAATGAAAAATGTCTTTGTCTATTAATTTTATCTTTCCTACCAGTTGTTTTGTTCTCACAGATAACGGTATGAAATATTCTATGAACTCAGATGAAAGGTTCATACACTAAATGAAAAATCTGAAGTTCATATTTTCAGTTATTTCATATTTTGCATTTCATTCATTTAAAAATGATTTCATGCAGTTCAACTACTGCATTGAAACATCTCTGTGTAACACACTTAAGCAGTTTCCCTTTAAGAAAAGATGCTGGTCCTCTTTTTCAGATGGTCATTCAGTGATACAAACCTGTAGGACTGAGATAAATTGCTCCTGGAAACATTTTCCTCTTGGAAAATCACAGATGAGACTAAATGAGACATTTTATATATATAGTAGCAAACAGTCATAGGTACATTTCATTTTGAAAGTCCCATCTGTCTTGCAACCCAAACAGGTTTTGACACTGCAGAGTGATTGCAGCACTTCAGGACTAGGAAAAGCCAGTGATGCAGAAAGGGATGCTGAAGAACTTACTACAATTTTACCGTTTGGGTGTTTTAAAAGATCAAAAATATAATCAAAACTGTAATTATGTCTCTTGACACATGTGATCACTCTATTTTGCAAGGTATAACTTGAATACTCCAGCCCAGCATTTAAATATAAATGCAGCTTTTATAACAAAAGAGAACCAGCAAGGCTTCTTGCTATGATTAGAGTTTTAACTGATACCATTATAGCGAGAAGTTTGAACATTATGGGAATAATGATTCTGGTGTTTTTCGGCACCTTATTATTCATTTTACATCTTTATGTCAGCTATGTGCTCAAGTCCACAGAGTCTGTAATATTTAAATTAATAATGTAAATTTAACTATTGCCATTAAAGCAAAGCTAATTAGGTCCCTGCTTGCTGACTGACAGGATGATGCAATGAGTAAAACGGTTTGAGCCGATAGCTGACACTGCCAGGAAAATGTGAACTGAGTTCACTTGAGATTAAACAACCTCTAAGACACCAACGGAGGGGAAAATAAAAAGTGTCTGGTCTCATTTTCTAAAATCAGAAAAAAAATCCATGAAGAGACACAAATAGCTCATCAAGCAGCTCAGAGCAAGCTTTCTGAGAGGTGATGCAATGATCTTGTGCTTTTCATTCTGTGGTTCTTCTTCCATGCACGGGTTGGAGATGCAGTTTTCCTCGGGCCTCAGAATGTTGGCCTTCTTCCATAGTTTTCACATTCTAAGCAAGAGAGGCCGAGAAGCTGAACTTTACCTGTTTCATAAACACCTCTTCTAAAACAGATAGCAGAAATGGAGAGGAGAGGCAAACGAATGCTTATTTCCAACTCAGCTAAAGAGAGTCCGTCCTGGAGTTTGCAGAAGTGGAAAAATGGTACAGAAAGGCATAAGCACATACTCTATTTAATAGAGTGAGCCTTTATGATTGTCTGGAACAAAGCAAGGGTTTCCTCACCCTGGGTTTTCGTCTTGACAAGAGGATCAGCTCACTCAGGGCTGCAGACTGGCTCAGTGGGAATGCCTCCAGAAGCGTAGGGCAACCCGCTGCTCCCTCCTCTCTCTGGGCTCCAACTTGACTGGGGACTATCTGAACACCTGATGGGAAGCCAGATTGATCCGGTCGTCCTGCCTGAAGGTACAATGGAGCAGGAACTGGGTGTGAGGGAGGAAAAGGGGACTTGGCTCAACATGCTTTTTAAAAATAAGCTTTGAATGTAATAAAAGATGCACATTATGTTCATCAAGGGAGAGTTCCGTATGTTATGTGAAAAGACTCTTTTTAAGAACAACGCTCTTACTCTAAGGAAACCGATATCTGCCCCATGTAATTTCATCAAATGACAGTTCATACATCTGCGTTGATGGATCCATTTGTTAGGAGTACTTTCTCATAGCAAATGTACTCATGTTCTTCTATATTCTTAGCCTTCTCCTTCCCTTTTTCTCCATATCTAAAGTGTGATAGCATGATTCCCTAAGGAAGTCTGGTGGTCCATCACTGCAGAAGGTTCTCCTCATAGTGAAGACCGATACTGAAGAATTCCATTTACCAAAAGCATTGCTCACCTTTATCTCCAGCTTGGCGAGGAACTGGCACTATAAGTGACAGATGGAAAAGGCATTTTAATTACTAAAAGGCTATGCTGGCTAAAGGTGTTGGCCAAATGGTTCTTCTGGAACTTGTCTATATAACATCAACAGTTTCTGTTTTAGACCAAAAATTGCTTTTTATATTTAAAAAATTGGATTAACATCCCTAGAGGGAAGGCTGTATAGTGGTTTGTAAAACTAACTGCTGCTATGTCCTGAGGCACGATGTCATCTAATCCTTAGGACGATTTCATGACTGGCTTTGAAGTCAGGCAGATCAGTTGCACTGCGTTAGAACTTAGTTTTCTTGTCTGTAAAATGGGGTAATGATACCTCATGAGATTTGGGGGAGGATAAAATGAAATCATGCATGTAAATTGACTAAAACACAGCCTGTAGCCTTCAGTAAACTGTGCCTATCCCAAAGACTTATCAGAAAGCATGATGTTATCATCCCTGTGCTGCTGGAGTTTGGCAGCTACACTCAAAGAGCCATCCAGCCATTATGCTCATCTTTGAAGAGCTGAATTGGCTGGCCATTTTGAAAATAACCGCTTTCAAAAGGAAGCTGTATTAGAAAGAGTCCATTGGGCTTCCCTGGTGGCGCAGTGGTTGAGAGTCCGCCTGCCGATGCAGGGGACACGGGTTCGTGCCCCGGTCCGAGAAGATCCCACATGCCGCGGAGCGGCTGGGCCCGTGAGCCATGGCCACTGAGCCTGCGCGTCCAGAGCCTGTGCTCCGCAACGGGAGAGGCCACAGCAGTGAGAGGCCCGCATACTGCAAAAAAAAAAAAAAAAAAGAGTCCATTAAGCTTCTTCTTTCAAACCTTCCTCCCTGTGAAAGCCACTACAGAATCCCTCTGAAAATTCCCAGTGGATCCTCAGAATTGAGTTACTAATAGTCCACTGATTGGATATACTGGTATGAATTTAACCAGAACTCTGTGGGTAGATATTTATGTTGTTGTCAATTTCAAAATACTTTAAAAAGTCCTGTGGTTAATATAGTTACATTTATACTCCACCACCCCACCTGCCCACATTGCAAATGATTTCCTCAGAAAGGATTCTCAGAAATAAGACAGGTGACTGGGTTTTAAAAAGTGAGCATTTTTATGGATCTTGATATATGTTGTCAAATTGGTTTCCCATTGACAGTACACTGTGTGAATAGAGTTTTACAAAACTCTAGCATAAACTTGTTGTGGTGGAAGTCTTGACTTAGGCTGCTTCTTTAGATGACATGTGCTTACACTAAAATGCGCTAACTGTATAGAAATTAGTATCCCATTCCTAGGTTCGAGTCACTGAATGGCAGGCTGTCTGAATACCTATTGATACCACACAGCTCTCTCCGTCTCTCTCTGTCTCTGTCTCTGTCTCTGTCTCTCTCTCTCTCTCTCTCTCACACACACACACACACACATACTCTCTCTCTCTTTCTCTCTCTCACACACATGGTTATTAAGCTACATGGCTGAACTAGAGCCTTGCCTGCACCACTGCTGAGGAACTGGTAGAAGCCTAGATGGGGATGATAATGTTCCGTCCTCCTTCCAATCTAAATAGCTGGGTTTGGGAGCCCACAGAAAGCCTCTTCAGAACCACCTGATTGGTTGGGGGTCTGGGGAAAGGTGTCCATTTTTGTTGCCCTTGTTGTTTCCAAAACCCGGCTAAAAGACCTGACTAGATACACACGCAGCCTGTTATTCCTGAGGTTACTGCGATCCTCTCCAAGGCCTTGCAAATCATCGATGAAAAACACAGCCTACTTTCAAAGAATGCAAATGGCTCACCTTCAAAGAGCGGCTTCATTTAGAGCCACCTGGCACCACTGCCTCTGCCTCCTGTCTGGAGAGAGAAGGGGAGCTGCTGCTCACCGCCAGCTCCTGCCCTCCTAACCCGTTGCTTGTTACATCAAGGTAGGGAAGTTTTCTGTGTATAATTTGTGAAGTTCCCTTAAGCAGACAGTGCTACATAAATGTGAAATGCTGTTATTAATAATAAAGTTCGGCACACCTAAGAATGCTGTAGAATTAAAGTAATGAGATTCTATTTTTAGGCAGACTGGGCAATAACATGCAAGTATGATAAGGCTGTGCTTTAAAGCTCACTTTAACCTTCCATTGCTCTAAAGAGTACGTTTTCTGGGCCGCCTACACAGCAGTCGGCTGCCCCGAGCTCTAACGGTGGAGGTGAGCTTGGAGCCCAGCGGGCCCGGCTAAAAATAGGCTTTGGTCCTTCTCAGAGGGAGCGTACCTCACACACAGCTTGCTTTCACAACATCTAGATGGGCCTCTTCGGTCACCTCGCAAACCTTCATCACTACCTTGGAAACGATTAGAAAAGCTTCTAGAATGTGTTTTGAAATTCTTATACATCTATAATTATGTGAAGGTATAGGATGTGTTTGAGAGACTCTGTTATGTTTCTTTTCAGATGTAAAGATATTTAACAGAGGCCCAGGTTCGAAGGGATTCACAGCTAGAAAAGAAGTCTCACTCCTCAGGGGGGAAAAAATGATTAGCTCTTCCTCCACTAATGTTCAGGTCAATGCTTTGTCAATAACAGTAACTCTTCTTCACCAACTTAGTGCAGCCTATAAAGATCCTTATGACCCATAATTACAGATGCAGATTTATGTCAAAATGCATATATAAATCTCTGATTCTGGCTATGGTTCACCTCTTATCAGAAAAAAGATTTGTGTAAGGAGACACTCTCCTTGATCCCTATGCATATTTTTTCTTTCCGATTTGGGGGCAGAATTATAAGGGTTTGCTACCAATGACACAAATATGACCCAAGGCACATTCCAGGTTCACAGCTGGAGGGAGTGAGGAGTTGGCTGGCTTTGACGGTGGGTAGTGGGGGGAGGGGGAGGTAGCCATGGAAATATACTTTCTGGGAATATTGCTTTCTGGCTAAATTAAGACCGCCTTTTCGACACCTGCAGGCCAGTCACCATAAATCAGAGCAAAGATGATTATCTGAACAGAGGGAGAGGGGTTTTAAAATGACTGGACTTCCTGAGGCTGAAGTCTAGCACTTGATTCAGGGACACAGGGAAGTCTTACACCTGATGGCTTATCAAATTCCATGGAAGCCTGAGTGGGCAAAGGAGATGTCAGGCTGGCCTTGTTCAGGATTCTCACATGCTAGGATTTGTTTTGTGATGCATTTCCTGCTAGCAAATCTGAGGGGTTTTTGTTGTTATTTTTTTTGGTTTTTTTCTTGCGGTACGCGGGCCTCTCACTGTTGTGGCCTCTCCCGTTGCGGAGCACAGGCTCCAGACGCGCAGGCTCAGCAGCCATGGCTCACGGGCCCAGCCACTCCGTGGCATGTGGGATCTTCCTGGACCGGGGCACGAACCCGTGTCCCCTGCATCAGCAGGCGGACTCTCAACCACTGCGCCACCAGGGAAGCCCCAAATCTGAGCTTTGAACCATCATCTGATCATCTCCAGGGAACAATCTCCCTGATGGCAGGACTTCCTCAGCACCCAAGAAGGATGGGAGAGGCGCATCCACCCTCTCTGTGTGAACAGGCAACTGCTGAAAAATTGCTCGAGCTTCTATATAGTTGCTGTCCGAATGCTGGATCTGGGAGGTTATTAAAGAGTGTGCCTGGAAATCCCGTTGTTTTCTTACCTGCAGATCTCAACTCTGTACACCTAGACAATAGGTGTTTAACTCTCAGACAGTGTTCATAAAAATACATAGAAACTTAAACACCTACCTGCCTTATGACAAATCAATTCCACTTCTGGGAGTACACCCAGAAGAAACAAGTGCACATGTCCACAAGAAGACTTGCACAAGGAAATGCATTACAGCTTTCTTCATGACAGCCCCGACAACCCAAATGCCCATCAACAGGTGAATGGATAAATAAACTGTCTTATATCTCTGCATTCAGCAATAAAAAGGAATGAGTTACTGATACCGACAAACAAAGATGAATCTAAAAATGTCACACTAAGTGAAAGAAGCCAGACACAAGAGTCCGTAATGTGTGATTCCATTGATATGAATTTCAAGGACAGGCAAAACTAGTCTATAGAAATCGAATCAGAATTCCAGCTACTTCAGTGGGAAGAGGGTTATTGACTAGAAGGGAGCACAGGGAACACTCTAAGTGATGAAAATGTTTTATATCCTAATCTGGGCAGTGGTTAACATGGCATATAATATGCAAAAAAAAATCATCGGGCTGTATGTTTACTTTGTAAATTATACCTTAATAAATGAAAAGTTTAAAAAGCTCTCTGGAAAACATACATGGAAAAAAGCTCACTTTGTAAGAATGATCATGAACAGACAAAGATTAAATCACGAAGATAATCTAAAGAGTAAATGAAAAAAACATGAGCCTTTCACTTCTCGCTTTTATCACAGGACATGAAAACGCTGGGGTTTAGGAAACTAAAATCATTGTATGATATGCTTAGGAATTCACTGAGCGTTCTTTAATGGTTTATTTTCAGAATGTTCCTGTTAAATTAGGAAGTGCTTCATTTGCAAGTTTCTCCTTAGGAAATGGTGTTGTTTAAACATAAACAGTCGGGAAATACATATTTTAAGTTGATTCATCACTTGTCTTAGCAAGAGATCAATTAGCTAATGATACCGTTGGCCTCAAGCATTCTTCAGTAAAATGTATTTCATTCTCCTGAATATTTAGATTAATTAAGGTATGAGGCTGCGGTGTTTTTATGACAAAAAATTGATATTAAATACACATTTCCCATTTTTCATGCAATACACCTCAGTTCTTTTGCATCTGTCTTATGATAAAGACTTCCAATTGTTAAAGGAAGTCTTTGGGGTACTTGCTTTCCTGTGTCACTAATGAAACAAAGAAGGCTTATTTTTTTAAGAACGATCATGACAGAACTTCCACATGGCGTCTGCTACTCATTATTCAGTTGACATTTCCATTTCTGGAATTCTAAAGTTTGTCTGAAATTGTTAGTGACATTTATAAAATGCTTGCAGAATTTTAAAATGGACCCTAGAGATCACCAAGTCCTTCCCCCTCATTTAAGATGAGGAAACTGAAGTCAGGAAAGGTTAAGTGACTTGCCCAGGGTTCGACTTCTTTGGCTGACTTTTGTGTAGAGTTGGAATGCCTTCCTTGAACTCCACGATAACAGCAGATTCTATGATCGAAGAGATATCACAGCTATAACATTGGTGAACATGTGCACATTTTATAAAATGAGGAATTCAGTTAAAGGTTGTCTTCAGGACCTAGAGTATTTCACAGTCCTGGAAATACTGTTTCTAGCCTCTAGACAGTTTGCCCACAGTGAAGCTCATATAACCAACATTAGGCTAAGCCTTTCTATCTCCCTTACCTGTATTATCGCATTTAGAACCCTGTGGATCAATATAATGTAAAAAATATGGTTTAGGGGCTGCATTGCCAGGGTTCACTTCTGATTTCACTACTTATGAGCTGTGTGGCAGTGTAACTTGCACTCAAATCTCAGATTCCTAATCTGGCAAATGGGGATAATAATAGTATCTTACGTCATTTTTTTAAGGTTTAAATAAAATGATATAAGTCAAGTCAGCCTGGTCCTTAATAAATATTCAATAAAGGTTAGCTAATAGATCATTTTGGAATTTCCAAAAAGAAAATTATACCCCAATTTATTTTGTTTGATTTTCCCACTTCCACCTTTTTGCATGTACAGTTCTGTACCCTGAATACTCTCCTCTGTCCTCCTTTTTCAGGCTCCTCTTAGCTCTAGCTCCCTCTATCATTACCCACCTGGTCCTCCACACACCCCTGATCCGCCTGATTTCCCATGCACAGCTCACGGTACACATTTTAGCACTTGACTCTGGGTCTTACAATGCTCTTTAATTATTTCATCTGATGTAAGTTACATAATGTATTTCTTTTGCATCTTTAACAGGGCCTAGCATAGTGAAGGGCATGTAGCAAATGCTTGAAAATCATTGTATCAAAGAATTAAAATAGAAAACCTTCAAAATATTAAGCCTTGATTCCAGTGATGGCTGGTGAACTATTTTAATGGAGATCGTCTATAAAATCTATTTTATAATATTTTTAAATAGTTTATATAATAAGAGCATTGTAGCCAGAAACAAAAACAACACAGTCAAACCAAAATAACACATCAAACAAACAAAAATAAACCGTGCCTGGAGTGGAATTATGACGTTTGCTATAATACAGATTCTGAAAATCTGGTGTTTCCTTTTTAGTTCTGTAATAGTGCATGCAATCTAGTATGAAGACCAAAGTCCTATTTTTGATTTATGTATCAAATAATGACACAAGGCCACAAAGAACAAACGAAACCATATCACCAGCTTATGTTCACAGTCATACTCTTTTTAAATACCAGGAAGTAACAGAGCCATCAAGAATATACCACAGTAACACTAGTAATACAAAGAACAAGTAATAAGATGTATTCAACATGTATCAAGTTTAAATATGTTTACAGCAATAGTGTAAAGGAAAATAAAAGTAAAAGATTGAAAAAGTAAAAAAAAAAAGAATATACCACAGCAATGATAAGACTTATGGTTAACATTTTACATATTTTTATAAATTAATTAATTTATTTTTTGGCTGTGTTGGGTCTTTGTTGCTGCGTGCGGGCTTCTCATTGGTGTGGCTTCTCTTGTTGTGGAGCATGGGCTCTAGGCACGTGGGCTTCAGTAGTTGTGGCACGTGGGCTCAATAGTTGTGGCTTGCAGGCTCTAGAGCACAGGCTCAGTAGTTGTGGTGCATGGGCTTAGTTGCTCCGCGGCATGTGGGATCTTCCCGGACCAGGGCTCGAATCCCTATCCCCTGCATTGGCAGGCGGATCCTCAACCACTGCGCCACCAGGAAGTCTGACACTCTACATATTTACATATATATTTTTATGTATCTCAGGAATAGAGACTGCCTTGTCAAAAGCTTTCAAAAAAGCACCCCCAGGGCTTCCCTGGTGGCGCAGTGGTTAAGAGTCCACCTGCAGATGCAGGGGACACGGGTTCGTGCCCCGGTCCGGAAGGATCTCACATGCCACGGAGTGGCTAGGCCCGTGAGCCATGGCCGCTGAGCCTGTGCGTCCAGAGCCTGTGCTCCACAACGGGAGAGGCCATAACAGTGAGAGGCCCGCTTACCGCAAAAAAAAAAAAAGTACCCCCAAATACTTGGGCTTTATAGTGATACTGTACTAGAATACTTTCATTCCCTTTTTAATGCTATGATTAAAAACATTTCACAAAAGTTCTTTCTCAAGTACACTTAAGAATGTAGAATTGTTTAGATGCTTGCCATCTACACCAAAACTTTAACCTTTTCAAGACCTTGGTCCAATTTTGTGATTTACATAAACAGTAAATATTTTTTTTCCTGTTGACAAATTCATTGCTAACCTTAAGCATCAGAATTTTACTTTTCATGTAATTCCTAGGTAGTGGCCAAGATATCGTAAGCACCAGAAGAAGCAAAGCCAGGGAATATGTAATTCCTCCATTTTCTGTTGCTAAGTGATTGTGCTTGACAGGAACGAGGCTTGTTGGGACACCACTTGGCAAAGAGTTTTGCTTACCTAGTTACTCAGGGTGCCCGTGTACACCTGCAGTTGTTAGAATAATGCACTCACACTTACACAACCACACAACTGTAAGTAATATACAGGGTGTTTATGGTATTATCGTCCTAATTTTTCTTCATTCATCCATCCATCCAACTGTGTACCCTGTCTTTTCTGCTGTGTACCCAGCAGAAAAGAAAACACAAACATGCCTGTCTTCATGGAGCCTAATTCTAAGACCTTCTTTGAACCTCTCAGACCTTGGTCCTTTGCCTCAATTCCACCATTAGGTTTTGAACAGTAGTAAATAATTCTATGCATCCATGTGGTCAGTAAGGATTTTCATTTCAGAATTATCTGTTTCATGCTATATGAACATACATGTCTCATTCTTAAAATATAACCCAAATATATATTAATTAATTTTAAAAGTCTGATATCATTTCTTTCTTTAGAGCTTTTACAGTGGACGTGTTTTCTTAATAAAGGGTGTCATGGGAGCATTTTTTTTAATGAAGAAAATTGGAATTATTTCAATGGAGCTTATGTGCCTGAGTGTCTGTAATACTTGGACAATTAGTTAATTGATGGGCCCATTAATGTTTTGCAGAGACTAGTTTTGTTTGTGGTAAATTGCCTTTTACTTTTTTCATCTTCAAAAATAGAATCAATTTATTGTGTTATTTGGCCTATTCTCTTTGATATTATAATGTATGCTAATAATAGTATTTGGAGTCTAGTGGTCTTGGCCTGGATTTACATGTTCAAATACGAGTGAAGGGTATAATGTCAAGATCACAGCTACTTTTGATTCTCAGCAAAGACGGTTAACAAAGTATGTGATTCAGTTTGCACACCAAAATTGGTAGCAACCTATACTGTGCTCAAGTGGAGTAGAATTCAGGACCTCCTAAGATGTTAATTGTTCCTTTAGGTGATGGTGATTTGATGAAGTATTAGGAAAGGTGGGCATAGTGATTAAGATTAAGTAGGATTTCTCTGCCCCATAGAAAGTATTTTCAGAATTGTTAATGATTTGTACATCCCTATGACCCCAGTGAGATTACCAGGAAATGGAGAAATCAATGCTAATTGACTAGGCTCAAAAAAACAGGGAAACACACAAGCCCTTTTCTGTTTTAAAGGGCAGTTTTTTAAAGCAGTATGTATGACTGCCCCACATTATCCCACACTAGAGAGGCAGTCAGTTGTTTGTATCATATATATGCATTCCAGGATAGAGAGCTATGTAGGAATGTAATTTGAAGCAAAGAGCAGTTGAGAAGTTATGAATTGCAATTATGAGTGGAAGCTATGGACTGCAGCCAAAAATCAGTTGGGTCCATATCTATGAATCTGAAATAAAGTTTTGGAATACGCCTCTGTTTTCTAAACATTTCCAAAGAATTTTTTTCAGTTCTTGGAAGTCATAAGAAGATGAGTCCCTTTATTGGTTATGGGACTGAACTAAATGAAAATTATAAAATAAAATAACTGAAAAAAAAAACCCAGTAGCATTTATATTCTGCTTGTCATTTGTCAAACATATGCAAAGTACAGAAAGTGTTTTATTCCACTTTTATCTTAACCCTATGAGATTAGCATACTTTAGTATCTCTTGAACAGCTGAGGAAACTGAGGCATGGAGAGATCAAAAGCCTTTCTAAGCTCACATAGCTAGTATTTGGGTGGGCGTCCCATAGCCCATGCCTTCTTGAAACATCTTTTTACAATGCCTGTCAAGTTTTAGCAAGAGAAAACAAAACCCTGTATTCTTTTTTATCTCATGCTGTTTATTCAAAGGTCAAATTCACATCTTTTCCAGATGGACATTTTGTGGTTCTTTGTGGAGGATGGTTCATGATACTTTTCAAAGACCTCTTTGACTTAGGGGCTTATTTCCAACATCAAAAGTTGCCGGATCTGAGCAGCTTAAAATTATCTGGTGCTTGCTTGCAACCTTTTTAGCAAATGCCCTTCTCGCTTAGAGTGGTTTTGGTATTACATATTTAGTGAAAGTGTCTGCTACCTGCCCTGGGAAAATATCTTGGTTTTATGTCTCCCAGATTGCTTGTTGCTGAAGGCAAAATGAGGAATGGAGAGTGGTGGAATTTCACTGTGCTATAGAAATTAGGTGCGAGTACTACATTAAAAGCAACAGCAGGTGCTATAAATCTGAATTTTGTTTCTGGGGAAGAAAAGAATAAAAGTAAAACATATGAATGGATAGGCTACTAAATTGCCAAGTTGAGGACAGTTTTTCTAAGGAAACAATTAAGCCTTTCTACAAAGAAATTATGTTTTATCTTGGATTGCACTTAAAATGCAGATTTCTAAATAATTAATCATTCATTCAATTTCTACAAAGCCATTTCATCTCCTTCAGGATGCTTCTCTTTTTCCAATATTTAAAAAATATTTTATTTTTATTTAAAGCAATTCATATTTATTGTAGAACATCTAGAAATATATGAATAACCCAGAATATCACAATACAGAGATATATGCTGTTAACATTTTAGTATAGATTCTTCCAATATTTATTTTACACACACACGCACACACACACACACACACACACTTTTTAATGTAATCTTTTCTTGTCACATAATATATCACAGAATCTTTCCATCTTATTAAATATTCTTTGATAGCATCATTTTTAATGGTGATTGTATCATATATTAACCAAAACATTATGCTGGAAATTGAAATTGTTTCTAGTTTTATACCATTATAAATAATGCTGCAATGAACACACTTGTAGCTAACTCTTGGTGTATATATATTTATGATTATTTTTCTTAGGATAAATTCCTATAACTGGACTTCTTGACACCAAGTATTTGGGAAATAACACTGCCCAATTGCTCCTCCTGAAAGGAATCAATTTACAGTCACACAATATGGCATTTCTGATCTTTCTTTTGTGTAGTTTTGGTGAGCTCTTTCTTTCTTTTTAACCAGCAAAACAAGTCCCCTCTTTGTCCGTGTGTCCAGTGGACAATGGATGAGCTGAGACAGTTGTTGGTCAGTCACCTGTCCATTCATTTCCATCTCTACCTCAGGCTTCATATTTGCTCTATTGCACTTTGGTAAGGTTGTTGCAAAGGAGAGAGAAATGGCAGGGGAGCAGGGTGAGGAAAGAAGCAAACACACTATCCTAGTCCTGAGTCTTTAGGATACAGTGCTTTCCATGGACAGACTTATGATAGAGGGGGAAAAATGATGCTCCTTATTTTTATTCATCTTCCGTAGAAAGTAGGATTTGGAACACTATATTAGAGGGTGTGAAAGGAAACTAACAAATAAAAAATCCTGTTGGGTTGTTTCTTAGTTCTGCCCTGCTCAGTGTGTCCTTTCCATGGTGGCTTGGGGTTCCCCCTTAGCAAGATTCTGCTCCTCATCTGTGGTCAACAGTGGCTTGCTCTAGTAAGCTAGAACGACTGTGGTCCTTAAAACCACAGAGAAATTCTTTTTTTTTTTTTTTTTTTTTTTGCGGTACGCGGGCCTCTCACTGCTGTGGCCTCTCCCGTTGCGGAGCACAGGCTCCGGACGCACAGGCTCAGCGGCCATGGCTCACGGGCCCAGCCGCTCCGCGGCATGTGGGATCTTCCCGGACCGGGGCATGAACCCGTGTCCCCTGCATTGGCAGGCGGACTCTCAACCACTGCACCACCAGGGAAGCCCGACACAGAGAAACTCTTTATAAATTGAGTTGGACTCCTGGAAGGATGATACCTGCCCTCAACTCTTAAAGGACTACTTCATCTTTAAGCAGAGATTTGAAAAAATCAAATCCCAGCTTTTTATTTTTAGAAAACACTTGGAATGATCATTTTTTCTTTCCCAAATATATTGTACATGAACAAAATAGGGAAACATAAACTCGTAGGAATCTATCTGAAATATAGTAAAAAATCACTTATTCAAATAAGATGAATTTATTTTGCATAAAAATAGTGTTGGTTAATAGCACCAGCCCTCTTTATCCAATTATGTCTGCATAATAAACCATAGGGCCAACTGCTTTACTTCTATGTAATTTACCTGTAGACTCACATGGAGCAGAAATACTGTTTTCCTTTCTTTTCTTCTTGTGAACAAGCAAAACAAGTTATTTAGTGTGAAAAATCTTGGGGATTAAGTCAGTTGAAGCTGATGCGGTCCACTGACCACAAAGAAGAAAGTGGAGCTCTGATAATAAAACATCTAGCAAACAGATAGAGTTACAGCAAAATACATTTCATAACCCAAACGTGAACCTAAACGTTGGCTATATGCCTTCAAAGTGGTTGACAGAAATGGGCTTAGTCCAAGGCATATGTAAACTGGAGATGTCACACATTAATCCTAGAGACAACTGAAAGCCATTTAGCCCATGGATTGACTGTAAATGTGCAAAAATTGGATTGGGCATTCCAAACTCAATTATTCAAAGCAAGGTTTTCTTCTATTACATTTATTCTTTATAAAATAAATTGGTGCCACTAAATTATCCTGTGTTTTAAATGTAACCTTTTGCCAAAACCCCTTAGTTCAAAATAGTCCATTTATTGCATGTCATATACCTCTTCTTAATCTAGACAAATACAGCTGTTTCAGATTCCATAAGGAGATCTATTAATATGTATTTTTAGTATTTTGACTTGTTTACTATAATTAGCCCTGATGTGTTCCCAACTCAATAGTCTTCACTGATGGTGTATTTATAGTGATGGGAGAACTTTATCAAAACATCAAACCCACCACCCATGCTCCTGGGAGAGAGAAAAGAAGACCTTGGAGCTGCAAAATACACTCTGAGGATGAGTTTGTTAATATCACCAGCATAGTATTACAGACTGTAACCAGGCCAATGAACAACCTCACTCATTTGGAGTTAGAAGTTTTTTCTTTTTTTTCTAAAGACCCAAATTATTTATTTTGTTCTGAGAAGCAGGAAGGGGAAGCAGTGACTTAGAATAGGTAACAGACCTGTGTATTTGAGAACGGTAGCCAGTAAGAGCCAAAGTAACATATGGATACCCAAAGGAAGCATCTTCCCAAACAAGGAAATGCAAAGTTCTCATTTGCTATATCTCGAGGAATGATGGAAAGAAAGCACTTTAACCTTCTTTGACTGAACTAAGCTTCTCTGGCTTCTTGAAATAATAGTAAATGCTTCCATACTCTGTCTTGAGATGAAACCTCTAATTAAGTCAAGCCCAAGAAAGAGAATCATGCAAAGCCATGGTTCTCAGGCTCTGACACCATTAAAGCTCCAGGAGTTTGGCTGAAGTATCCTGGGAGGTCTGGGTCAGGGTTACTCTTGCTTCACCCAGAGCAGACCTGCTTTTATCTGAGCTCTACCTTAGATCTCTTTCTAAGTACACGCTTAAAAGAAGGCTTCCTTAGCAATAGTAACAGTGACAACAATAACAGCAACAGTAAAGTACTATGATTTAATAATTATTTAATAATGATTAAATTATAACCAGAATCTTAACTCAGCCATAGACAGCAGCATTGAAAGATGTTCTAATGCTTTTACAGACCATTATTTGAAAGAGAGATTAGAGTAGCCCTGTACCCAGCACAAAATACGTGCTCAATAAATGTTTGTGGAATGACTGAATCAGTGAATAAGAGAGAGGGAAGAGAGTTGCACCAGTGGTTTAAAGACCTAGATTCAAATCCTGATTTCTTGAGGGATCTTGGCTTCCTCTCTGGACCCCTGTTTCTCAAACTGATCAGTTTTGACATCCCGTACAGTTCTGCCTGGAATTATGACCAGAATGTATGC
Source organism: Monodon monoceros (assembly GCF_005190385.1). Taxonomy (NCBI): domain Eukaryota; kingdom Metazoa; phylum Chordata; class Mammalia; order Artiodactyla; family Monodontidae; genus Monodon; species Monodon monoceros. Next base: position 56,306,765 of record NW_021703772.1, on the reverse strand, counting down.
TGTGTTGTAAAGGAATTGGAAAGGGAAAGAGCAGTTAGCAATGCTAAAGGTCAGGCAGGTCAATAAAGATCAAGCCACCAACAGCATCTACAGCTTGCCTGGAAGGCTGAATATCACTTTTCTGTTCTGTTCACAGCAATTTCGCACACATCCTCAGAATACCCTCAGCCCTATTTTATAAATGACAAAACTGAGATTTGGCAAGGCAAGTGATTTTCTTAATGTCACCCAAGTGGCGGAGCTGACATTGGAAGCTGAGTCTTCAGACTTCATCACCCTGTGGACTCAAATATACAAAAAAAGCTTTTATAACCTGGTCACCCAGGTGAGAGGGAAACATAAAGTGGTAGAAGGATTCCACAGAATTGGGGTGGCCTACTTCTTCTATGCAGAGAAGGAAGCCCATAACCTAAATCTCATAATTTCTGATCCAGAATTTCAGGCATGAAACTTTGTGGCCTCTTGAAAGGTGAATGAGTAGGTTTGATTCATTGGAAGTCAGAACAGCTTTTTAAACATTTGAGAATCAAGATAGGTAGTTAGTCTGCCTTATAAAATTTTCTTATGGATGTCACCATCAGATAAATTTATCCTAGCTTAGTACACTGGGAAGCTATTCAAATCTATCACATTTTCACATTCAGTCATTGTTAGCTGAGGGTTTTAGCAGTAATCCTAGCAGCATCTTAATTCATGTGATCTTGGAAAGTAGCGATTTGTTTTGCTATCGCCAAATTTCATCCGTTTAAAATAGGTCACCAAGATGTCACATTTTATGAGGTTATTTATACTACCTCCCTCTTTTTGGGCTGCAGCTTTGCAGGTTATTTTTCTTCTGTGTATTAATGAGAGGAGTTCAGAGTACTGAATTTTGTTTATTGAAGAAATTGACAACTGTGACTCCTGAGTAAATAAAAAATAGAAAATGTGAAATAATGCAATACCTTATCTGGCCAAGAAAAGGCAAATTCTAATTTTATATTAATTATGAAAATCTTAAAGTGAAAATGCTCTTTATTTCCTAGTTTATTTGTAAATTGATATAATCTACACATGTAACTTTCAAAAATCACCCAATAATACTTTAATAATCCTTTAAGTATGTGTATCTGTGTGTGCACATAAATATGCATACATATTCCATACACATTCTAACATAAAAATAAATTATTGATGACTTAGAAAAGATCTTGTCCAGTAACTACAATTTCTAGACATATGAACACAATAACTTTCTGCATATTAAAGGTAGTTAACAAATAGCAATGATATGTCCATTAACAAACTAATAACTCTAAGTTCTAACTTGTCCTAATTATTTCTAATTATCTCTGTGGAGACTAATATCTCAAAAAGTATGTATGTGTTGATGATAGAAAGCAGGTTGAAAAGTACTGATTTATTACAACCCTTCATTAAGGTTAAAAGCATTCCAGTGAGATGAAGACATCTGCCTTGTATTTTCACATTGCAGAAGAAAAGTTAAGGACAGGAAGAACAAAAAAGAAGGAAAACAATGTTTCAAGTTGAATTCAAGCCAGCTTTGAAGAAAACAATGCTAGCTTCATATCTTCAAAAGTTTTCAAGAAAGAAACTTCCCCATGCCATGACTATTGTTTATTACAAAGCTACCGAATATATTTAATACTGTATATTAACAATAAAAATTATGCTATATGCCCCTAGGTTATTTTTCAAATTTTTATATGCAGTTAATCAACACATGTATCTTTCAATTGTCTTTTCTTTCTTTAAAAAGTTAACAAGAAGGCTACTACCAGAAAGAATTAAGATATGTTAATTATGCAATGTATTGGAACAAGGTTTTTTAAACAGGCCATTTCTTTCCTTTTCTATTAGGGGTGGGACTGGGTGAGGTTGGTAATTATAGGGCTTAGTGAATAGCCACTTGATATCTTGGAAATCAAAGGAAAGGGCCACTGGAGAGAGGCTGAACTTAGCTGTTGGAGGATTTTTATCTCTCTAAATGAGTGCTACTGACAGGAACCATATGTGTTACATACCATAGCTGAGGAAGAGAACATGGGTGGTTTTCCAAGGAGCTGTGACCTGCCTGCATATGCATGTCTATCTGGGAGCTCATGTACAAATCTGATGTATTTATGAGTATTCAATAAACACTTAGAGCCACATGTAAGTCTGAGGGCTATGTGTTTCTCTCATTTGAATGTTTATATGTGAATATTCAGGTTGATTTTGCCTTAGAATTAAAATCAATCTTTGTATTTTGCGGTGTTTCTCACTACACAAAAAAATCCATGAAAGTGTAAGGCTCCCTTTGAAATGACAGAAGAAAGATTCATTAGCTCCTAATTAAGCTTGTATTTAGCCCACTTGAAAATAAGAAACAGCTTAAGCAGGGCTGATGATCACTGAAAACATTTCACTTAAGTGAATGAGTTTACTTCATATTGTAGTGTCAGAGCTCTTGAATGGCAGATATTTTCCCAGGAAAAGCAGATGGAAGAGTCATTTTAATTCATGTTTTTGTGGCATATCTTTTTCCATTTATTATTTTGTTTTTTCCATTTATTATTTATATGTGGCATTTACTTTTAATCTACCTCTATCATTATGTGTGAAGTGAGTTTCTTGTAGAAAGCATATAGTGGAGGGACATGAAGTTTTTAAAACTTCATTCTGATAATCTCTGTTTTTTGAATGATGTGTGTAGACCATTTATATTTAATGTAATTATTGATATATTTAGATTTAGGTCTATCATTTATTTTTTATTATCTTTTTTTGGTTTTGGGGTTTTTTTAAAAAGATTTTTTTGATGTGGACCATTTTTAAAGTCTTTATTGAATTTGTCACAATATTGATTCTGTTTTATGTTTTGGCCCTTTGGCCGCAAGCCATGTGGGATCCTAGCTCCCTGACCAGGGATTGAACCTGCACCCCCTCCATTGGAAGGCAAAGTCTCAACCACTGGACCACCAGGGAAGTCCCTATTATCTGTTTTTAATTCATCTATTTCCCCTTTCCTGTCTTCTTTTGGATTATTTGAACCATTTTTTAGTATCCCATCTTAATTTATTGTGTTTTTAACTATATCTCTTTGTATACGTTTTTAGTGGTTACTCTAAGGATTGCAGTATATACACTTAACTTTTCATAATCTTCTTGGACTCAATACTTTACCATTTCAAGTGGAAAGTAGAAAACTTACCACCATATTGATCCTTTTCTATTCCCCCACTAGATGTTATAGTTGTCATATATTACATCTACACACATTGAAAAGTCTATCAGACAATGCTATAATTTTTCCTTTCAACCATCAAACTTTTTTTTTTTTTTTTTTTGTGGTACGCGGGCCTCTCACTGTTGTGGCCTCTCCCATTGTGGAGCACAGGCTCCAGACGCGCAGGCTCAGTGGCCCCATGGCTCACAGGCCCAGCCACTCCGCGGCATGTGGGATCTTCCCGGTCCGGGGCACAAACCTGTGTCCCCTGCATCGGCAGGCAGACTCTCAACCACTGCGCCACCAGGGAAGCCCTATCATCAAACGTTTTTTAAAGAACTCAAGAGGAGAATAGTCTATTATATTCACCCAGATATGCATCATTTCTGTTGTATCTCATTCTTGATGTTGCAAGTTTCCTTCTAATATCATTTCCCTTCTTTCTGAAAAACGTCCTTTAGCAATAAATTATCTTAGTTTACCTTCATCTAAGAATGTTTATTTCACCTTCATCCTAAAGGATATTTTCTCTAGATACAGAATTCTGTGTTGACAGTTCTTTTCTTTCAGCACTTGAAAACTATTGTTCCACTTCCCACTTGTCTCCATGATTTTTAATGAGAAAGCTGCAGTAATTAGAATCCTTATTCTCCTATAGATAATATGCTGTCTTTCTCTGTTTACTTTCAAGATTTTTTCTTTGCTTTGAGTTTTCAGCAGTTTGATTATGATGTATCTAGGCATGGATCTCTGAGTTTGTCCTTTGGGGAATTCACTGTGTTTTTATTTTTTTCACTGAGTTTCTTGAATCTTTAGGTTTATATCTTTCACCAACTTTGGGAAGTTTTCAGTCATTATTTCTGCAATTCTTGTTGTTGTTGTTTTTATTTTTTAATTTTTAAAATAATTTTTATTGGAGTACAGTTGATTTACAATGTTGTGTTAGTTTGTGCTATATAGCAAGGGTGAATCTGTTATATGTATACATGTATCCACTCTTTTTTAGATTCTTTTCCCACATAGGCCATTATAGAGTATTGAGTAGTGTTCCCTGTGCTATACAGTAGGTTCTCATTAGTTATCTATTTTATGTTGTTGCTGTTTTTAGTACCACACTCTTTAGCCTCTTCTTCTGAGATTCAATTGGCATAAATATTAAGCCTTTTATTATTTTCCCACTGATACCTACGTCTCTGTTAATTTTTTCAATCTTATTTTCTCTTTGTTGTTGGGTTTGCATAATTTCTATTGACCAAATTTACATTCACAGACTCTTTCCTTTGTCATCTCCATTCTGGTATTGAGCCCATCCAGTGAGTTTTTTATTTCAGCTGCTGTATTTTTAGTGCTAAAATTTTCTTTGGGTTCTTTTTTAAATTTTCTGGTTTTCTTCTGAGACTTTCTATTTTTCTAATTGCTTTAAGAGAGTTTGTCATTGCTTGTTTAAACATTTAAATAATGCCTGCTTTAAATTCTCTTAGATAATGTGAATGTGTTATTTTGACATTTGTTGACTGTCTTTTCCCATGGGAATTGAATTTTCCTGGTTCTTCCGATGGTAAGTAATTTTAGATTACATCCTGAAAATTTTGAATATTATATTATGAGACTGGGTCTTGTTTAAAACCTATAGAAAATATTGGTATTTTTGTTTCAGCAGGCAATTAGCCCAATTATGTTCAGGTTGCAAGTTCCAACTTGCTTTTTCTGGATTATGGTCCCCATCACATTTCAGTTTCGAAGGCCCAATGCTATTTAGATCTGTCTCATGTGTGCACCAGCCAGTGGTAAGTCTGAGACCTGGATGGGAGTCTATCTATTCACTTTTCAAAGTCTTGTATATGCTGATTAGGATGAGATCCATTTATGTGCAACTCTTAGTGTCTTGGAGTCAATAAATAACTTTACTTGGCTGCAATCATGAACTCCTCCCTTTCCACAAACTCCCTAGTGCTTTCTGGCTTCCTGGGACCCGCTCTTTTGAGGCCCTCAGTCAGAAATGTAGGCTCTGCCATGTACTTTTGCAGCTGTGCCTGCCTCCAGGACCATGCAACAGGGAAAAACTAATGGTAAACTCACAGCAGTTCAGTGGTACTTTGAGGTTTGTTCTTCTTCTCCAATTTGCTATTTATTATTTACTTTTCAGCATCCTCAGATAACTACTCCACACATTCTGTCCAGTTTTTATAGCTGCATTCAGAGAGAGAGTAGGGAGGAGTCTATTTTCTCCATCTTACCCATAACCTAAATCTTGACAGTGACATTTTTAAATGACACATTTTATTACAGTAAACTTGTCAATTAAATTTTCAGGTGTAGTGTCAATAATTGAGGACGTTCAATTTAAAAGGAAGTTTTCAGACATTTAAGTCTTAAATCCCCTAATGTTTTAAAGAATGGCATGCTTAGGTAATGACCTGGGAAATAGCTATGACAAAATCAATAGAGTGTCATATGACAAGATAGGCATGAGAACATAGATTCATTCATATGTCTGCATAAGATACATATGCAACCCTAAAATTTGCTCGTTCTGATTTTGGTGGCTTGTCTACATGGTGTTTCCATAATGTATCATAATACAGTATCATAACGTGGGGTACTTTTAGTTCACAAATAATTTTTTCATTTTTGTTTGTGCATATGTGTGCACATGGACATACACATATAAACAGAGCTTTATTCTCAAAAATAATCTGTTTGCAACTGGATTTCCCTAGAACAGTGGTTCTCAAGCTTGAATATGTTCCACCCGAAGAGTTTTTGATTCAGTATTTCTGGGATGAGGTCCAAGAATTCGCATTTCTAACAAGACAGTGCCAGATGATGCCATTGCTGCTGGTTTCAGGAGCACTCTTTGAGAACTGCTACCATAAAGAGATGAACAGAACACACCATAACTTTATGTGGCCCATCAACAGTGATGAATTGACGATTTAATTGCAGCTTGTGACTTCCTATTAACTTTGTGAGATTTACCAAGAATAAATTCATTTTGGCCTTGAGTTGACTTCTTGTCACAATGACTCAAAATTTTCAGTGTTGATGAAAACTTAAATATTTCAGTCATTTCAATTGCTGTTATAAATAAATATACATGCAAATGCATACGTAGTCTATTTATAATATTAATATTGCGAATTGAACTGAGAATCACTCATTCAATCAAATCCATTATTTGGTTTATCCAAGTCAAAAACTTTAAAAAATTAATTACCTTAATTGCTACTCATACAAACTTAAGTTTAACTCACTTTTAATCTAGAGCTGGAGTTGGCTTATGGGCCAAATCTGCCCCATGGCCTGTTTTTGTATGGCCAGTAAGTTAAGAATGGCTTTTACATTTTTAAAATGTCATTTAAATAAAGAGGAAGAAGAAGAATATACCATAAAAAACTGTATACAGCCCACAAAATCTAGAATGTTTGACCCGCTACAGAGAAAGTTTACACACTCTGATCTAGAGCACTGTCTGGGTTAATTCAAGGTAGTGCGTCAAGGGATGGTACAGTGGAGTGATTAAAAACGTAGTTTTTGTTGTCAGATTGCCCTCGTTCAAATCCTGCCTCTACTAACCACTTTATGCAGCCTTGTACCAGTTAACACAGTATTTCTGTGCATCAGTGTCCACATCTACAAAATGCAGATGATGAAAGGACTTAACTCATAGGGCTATTGTTGATTTAACGACTTTATACATATAAAGCCCTTAAAATAGCATCTGGCACATACATGGTCAGCACAAGATAGATAATACCTACTATTATCTACTTGACAGAATACTGTGCAAACATTAAAAGCGATATTTATTCTAAGTATTCATAAAAACATATGTAAATGTCTCCATTTAATATTAAGTGAAAAAAGCAAAGCACAAAATGTCCTGCAACAATTTGTAGAAGAAGTAAATCATAATAAGTATGCACTGGGAAAAACAAAACAGGAAGGAAATACTCCAACTTACTAGCAGTGCTCCCAACTTTTTACCCCACTTATTAGCAATGAGACTATGAATGGTTTTCCTCTTTCTACTTTTCTGTGTTTCCCAGTTTTTCTAAAATGCACTATGAATCTCAGCTTAATGGCTGTACCTCAGAAGCAGCTTATGCCCCTGCCAAGGTGCTTATCCTCAAGATAAGATAATGAGGCTGCAGCGTCACTATAATTCTGCCAGTATTTATTTTGGTCTTTGTAAGTCAGGCTGTTCACATTCTTTGTACATAGTTGTATTTAATTAGGACTTAGAGTTAGCCATAAAATGTGCATTAATTATCTGTTATTTCATAAATGATGGCCAAAATAACAACCCTTGATAGGAACAGTTTGGGGGTAAGCACCATTTGGTCTGTTCATCTTCCAAGACTCTCTGCCCCAAGCAAGAGATTTCTATTTGTTATCTCCTTTTATCCTGGAGAATTACTAATCCTTCACTACCATATTAAGTACCAATTAAGCAGAGATTTGTCATTCTTGCTCGAGAACATTGAGCTGGGCTGTGGCTGCATATTTCACAGACTTATGACAGAAATTATTTTAATTAGACTGCTGCTAGCAGCATTTAAAATAGTCTGTATGGCCAGAGAGAGGAAGAATGACTCCTCAGTCAGATAATTTACTTATTTTTCTTTTTCACTCACCATAAATCTTAGGATTGCGGTTATTAAGGCTTTGGAGGGGGAAGGGGATAGTCAGGGAAAGAACTTAGCTTAACTTTATCTTACTTTAAATACCAGGAAGAAAAATCTCCCACAGCTTTACTGAAAAAGACACTCTTAAAAGAAAAATGTGTTCAAGCAAAAACTGACACCAACAGGATATTTTTTACATTAAACATGTTAAACAGTAAAGCGTGTTTAAACAATAAAAAGGATCCATGCACCTTTCCTATATAACTAAAGTGGTTGTAACCTTTCCTGTTCATCTTTGTAATGCCCCCAAAATGAAGTCATTATTTGGTAATTATTAGGTTAATCTGACACTGAAAAGCCAACTAAATAAGTAACAACTAAACTGATCTCCACATTTAGTAGACCTTAATTAACACAAACATAAAGTTTTACAATTTTAAAAGAATAATTTTATTTTATGAACCTCTAAGATGAGAAATTTGATGAGTATATTTTTTCCTCTCTCAAAAAATTTCAAATAAGGATTTCTCCTCCCACCCCACCCCCAAATTTTGATCAATACTCAGTTAATTGGAATATTAGTCAGAATGTCTTATTTCTAAACATTCTGATTTGATTAATCAGATCAAACATATTTGAGTACATATCCTGAAAATATGCTATAATTTTTAACCATAAAGATGTATATTTTTCCTTTGTGTTCCTCACTCACACATATGGTCCAATCTTCCCTCCATCAAGCAGCCACAACCCCATCATTTTATCTTCAATTGGAGTTTTAATGCTTATGGCTTATTTGACAGGTTTCCACATGAAAGCCAACTCGCATTCAAAATACAGGATGAATCCAAAGATTGTATGTATCACAGGTTCTTGAAGAACAAGTTAAATTCTGTATGCCCACCATTTATCATTGAAAATAAAAAACATACGTATCACATGATCCAATTTTAATGGAAAGATTAAAAGAATAGATAGAGCTGCATTGGATGTAATGCCACAAGATAGTTGCCCATGGACACCCCAAAACCTCAGTAAGTCATGAATGGGCTTACAAGTTCCCTTCAGTCTGGCTGGCTACTACACTATTTTCACTAGTCCTTAAAAAAAGTGTCTTTTAAAAGAGAAGACTTGAAAACATGATTGCATTTCTTAATGGAGAGCTTTAGAAATGGTAGCCTATGTAACTCTGTTGGAGAACTCAAAGATGACTAGAAGTGAATGGAAAGGGTTAGGGAAGAAGGGATTGTGGCCACACCCACTGGAGCACTGCAGATCGTTACTCTTGTCAGCCTGTGATGGTTCCATGAGCTGTGTCTGCGACTGATGCAGTGAGAAGATGGGCATGTGGCCATAGAGAGATGATGAGGGAAGTGAAACCTGGGCTCTTCCTTGGAACAATTATTGGCTAGGAATTAACAGTAATTGGTATGGTAATTAAGTCAGTCTTTTTTTTTACTTCCTGACTCTTCCAAGCCAAATTCTTAAAGTTTTATTTTCTTTCAAGTAACTTTGAATGGTGTTCATTCCATACAACGTACGACAATTTTAGTGTTACAAATATGGCAAAATTACATTAGTTAACATAGAAGTTCCAAATGTGTGCTTGTAAGTTCATTTGTTGGTAATACCCAGTGAAGGAAGGGTATGAACTTGCAGTCCCAAGATGAACTTCTGACATGGTTTAAACCCAGCCATTCTCTTCTCCATGCTGATATATGTTTTTTTTTTTTAACACCTTTATTGGAGTATAATTGCTTTACAATGGTGTGTTAGTTTCTGCTGTATAACAAAGTGAATCAGCTATACATATACATATATCCCCATATCCCCTCCCTCTTGCATCTCCCTCCCACTCTCCCTATCCCACCCCTCTAGGTGGTCACAAAGCACGGAGCTGATCTCCCTGTGCTATGTAGCTGCTTCCCACTAGCTATCTTTTTTACGTTTGGTACTGTATATATGTCCATGCCACTCTCTCACTTCGTCCCAGCTTACCCTTCCCCCTCCCCAGGTCCTCAGGTCCATTCTCTACATCTGCGTTTTTATTCCTGTCCTGCCCCTAGGTTCTTCAGAACCATTTTTTTTTTAGATTCCGTATATATGTGTTAGTATACAGTATTTGTTTTTCTTTTTCTGACTTACTTCACTCTGTATGTCAAACTCTAGGTCCATCCACCTCACTACAAATAACTCAATTTCATTTCTTTTTATGGCTGAGTAATATTCCATTGTCTATATGTGCCACATCTTCTTTATCTGTTCATCTGTCGATGGACACTTAGGTTGCTTCCATGTCCTGGCTATTGTGAATACTGCTGCAATGAACATGATATATGTTTTTATCTGGTGTCTTCTTCTAAAACAGACCAATTCTATCTGTACTGAGGTGGTCATATTTCTTGATGATCTACCCAACTGTATAGGAAACAACTTAGCAACTGCAGCATCTCACCCTCTGTTCCAGCACTTAGTTTCATCATGTGTAGAGTCACATGAGCCTTGAAACTAAAGAACCAACCATAGATGGTAAAAAACATTTTCTCTGGTGCATTATCACCAAAAAGTCAGGAACGAACCATTAGGTTTCTCCTGAATTAATATCAGGTTAATAGCATCTAAATGTTGAGGTTGAGCCTCTAGGCTAGTGGTTCTCAAAGTGTGGCTCCTAAACAGCAGCATCAGCATCAACTGGAAACTTGTTAGAACCACACATTCTTAGCCTTCGCCCCACACCTGGTGAACCAGGAACCCCGGGGGGGATTGGGCCCAGCAAACCATCACTTTATAAGCCCTTCAGGTGATTCTGATGTTAAAACCTGAGCCCCTTTGCTATGGCCCGCCTGGACTACACATTGGGATGATGTGGGAGCTTTAAAAATTCCTGATGCCTGTACCACTAGAGCTTCTGATTTAATTGATCTGGATGTGGCCCTGGAATCTGTATTTTATAAAAGCTCTTTGGGTGATTCAAATATGCAGTGAGGGTTGAAAATCACTATAATAGACCAGACAAACATGTCTCCTGTTTCATCCATCTCTTGGCAACACCCATCTACCACCTAGGCACATATCTCTCCACAAGTTGGAAAACTACTTTGTCCTTCTGAATTACCCTTCCTGTCAAAGTTTCATTCCCTATCTATAAGCAATGTTTGTTTTTTCTCAGCACTTTCACATTGTGTTAGCCCTTTGGCTTTAAAAAAAGTTTATTGTTTCTGTCGTAATCATACACTTAGTATCTTTAAGATTCTCAGTGCTTTTGTGGTTCTCAACTGTAAGGGATTAATAATGTTCCATTAATGATTACCAAATGCCTCAAAACAAAGTACAGACATGCCAGACAGAACTTTTCCTGTCATCTATTGGTGGCAGGCATATTGACCCACTTCTGCTTTGAAGGATCATTTTGTTCTCATCTCTAAAATTTTCCATTTGACAAGTTACTTTTCATGATTCACTTCTACATTTTCATTGGAAATTAAATTTAGGCAGAACTACCATACATTTAGGCGGATCTACCCACACAGACCAATTCTCACCATAAAGCAACCCCCCCCAACTCATTTGGTACTTATACCAACATCACACTTATTCATTGATCTATTTAGCAGATATTCATTGAGAAGGTACCATGCACTGAATTAAATATTTAAGTACAGTACTGTATTACTCACGTCACTAACTAGTTTGACAGATATTGGAAAACAGCTACCCATTATATAAGCCAGTCTGGTGGAAATTGCATCGAGGAAGAGTTGCCCATAAGTCTCTTACTACTTAGTGATGTTAGTATGTGGTGTTGGCCCCCAAGAGAGTGGCAATATAGGGGGGCACAGCCTGAAGGTACCTTGTGGTTTTCAGTGCCATAAAACTGGGCATATAGCCTCTGATATATAGTCCCAACTCAATTCATCAGATATTTATTGAAAATCTACCAAATAATAATTAAGCATCTTCTGTGCAGAAGACATGATACCTTTTCCAAGTTGTCATAGGAAAGAGCTGTTACTGATGCTTTACTACAGACAGGCATTAGTGGTCCCATCGAGGTCTGAGCTAAAGCATTCCAGTTTCCTGGGTAGCCACACCTGCTTGACCATGCCTGGATTATTTGATGGGGGTAGGGTGCTGAGTTCCCTGTGAATAAATGCATTGTCTATTATATCCAGGTTGCACTCTGTGTGGAATAAAGAAATGGAGACTTTTTTTTTATGAAAGGAGTTATTCACTTACTAATGGTCCAATGAGATTTGGGGAATGTCTGCTTTCTGACTCCTTTCTGGTGGAAAGTCGAGAAAATGTATGTGGGAAGATTACAGTTTGAATTAATATTCGGACTCACTTCAGCACCCTGACACCCCTCCACCCAGAACCCACTGGTTGTTCAGCAAAGAGGGTACCTCGGCCCTCTTGGGAGGTTAGGATCCACTCAGTGGTTTTGACCCATTTCTCAGCTTTTGGAGGTTACAACAGCTTGTGTTTGGTGTCCAGAGTTTCCAGCCCCCTCCGACCCCCCCAAAACACTGAGCAAGTAATACAACTTGAATGTGGGGCGTGTGGCCAACGCTGAGCTGGGGAGGGAGGGGTGGAGTCATGGGGATGTGGCCAGGAGGAAATAAGAGCAAATTCCTCCAAAACGATCTGACAGGAAATGACAGAGTGTCAGGCTCCCACCACCCTGCTCGGCCTCCACTCGCAGAGGGAGCCTCCAAGAGGGAGAAGTCCTTCCTAATCACAGAGCAGTGCCAGAACGCAGTAGGTGAGGATGATGAAATAATAAAGCATTTCCCGTGTGTGTTTTTTATTAGGGCTGTTTTGTTTTTCTTCCAAGTGCTGGGGAAACAGAACAGAAGCCCCGCTTCCAGCGGCATCACAGCGGCCGCCTCCCATGAGAATAGTAGCTGCGCAAATAGGAGGAGAGCTCTCGGTGGAACTGGTTCTAACACCTTCGTAATGGAAATAATGATTTGTAAAGCCCTCTTTATACCCTTTGCTACATAATTAGTAGCCCAAAGAGAAAAAGATTAAAAACGCTGTTCCTACTCTCCCAGCATTTTTGAAAATTGGGCAAAACATTAGATGTTCCATTCTGAGAGCCAAACAGCGTAGAGGTCTCTGTATGGACCTGCCTTGGCTGGTCTGGCTGGCCCTGGAATCACTCAACACTTTATTACAAAGAAATTAACTGGCTTAATGTCAATTAGGGAGAATTTTTTAGCAGACATACCCAGTGGGACCTCCCTCTCACCCAATTTGGTAGTTTTTGTAAGAAAATATTGAAATACCCTTAATCCAAGCTAACTTAATGTTAGATACCACAAGCTGTGTCAGCCTCCTTTATGGCATGTGTGTTAGTGTGTGTGTGTGTGTGTGTGTGTGTGTGTGTGTGTATTCAGGGCTAGGGCTGAGCATCAATTTTTACCCATCTCTCAGAGAAGATAATTAAGAGGATACTCAAAAGGAGGATGGCTGGAAAATTCTCTCCAGCCCTAAGAAATAACCAATCCAAAATGCCTGTTGTTAAATGGGTCATAAAAGCCCTGGGAAATCAATATTTGACTTTCTGTTTCAGGAATGGTGGCTGCTACATGCAGTTTTAGATCAATCTGCGATCATGATGGTGCCCCGAGACCCAAATAATTCCTGCGTTAACTCTGGACACTCTGAAGGTGGAAACCTCACTTATCTTTTTATAAGTAATTGCCCCCCCCCATTCCATCCCAGCCCATGTAAAATAAACCGTGGGATAAATAAAATAAGGAATCATTTTATTAAAGATCTAGGAGAAGTGCTCAGGTGACCTGAAAATGTAATTAAACCTCTAAATAAGCAGATTACTGGCTGAAAATGAGATTGATAGATGAACCCCTTCAGCTAAAAAGGATTGCTTAATGGACTGAGCAACAACCTTGGACTCTCTCCACCTTGGAATCGCAGGTCCAGAATTGGGCAGGCTCCACGCCACCACTTCCCCTCCTAAGACAAATGAAGCTCCACGAGGCTGCCGTGAGGGGAGCCCAGAGGTGAGAGCCCTGGCTGCATATGGTTGCACAGATGTGCGACCCACCTCGTAAAAATAGCCGAAGATGCCCAGAGCACTGTTTCTGGGGGCTCCTCCTGGCTTACCATCCAAAAGGCCTGAGGAGCTTGCTAGTCTCAAAAGGTTAAATTTATTTCTGGCTTTTTGAAAAGAAGATATTAATGGCAAATGAAGAGCTGAAAGTGAAGTTTAAAGCCTCAGTCGGACAAAATAAGCTAAAATAATGAAAAATTACCTCCTATAATTGTACTCCTACCATAGGGACAGAGAGAGAGAGAGAGAGAGAGAGAGAGAGAGAGAGAGAATTCTTTCTTCCTCATTTGCAAGCAGGACAAACTTTCTAACTCTGAGCATCTTAACCTTTTATCCTGAAGGTGGTCTTGGTGTGAAGTTTTGGTAGCATAAATTTTGTCCCCAATTCTATGAAGTTGACATATTCCAAGTTTAAATATTTGGAACATTTTAGATTTATGATCTTGGTTTTCTGTTTTGTTTAACTTATAAACAAATTAAATGAGCCATTCCTCGTAGCACTTTGTGACACTTCTAGAAATTGGCAATGTCAAAACATAATGTCTTTCCTTGAAAGTGATAGGAGTTCTGTAACCTACGTGATCCATGCAATTTATCATTAGGTAGAAGCAGCAGCCCTGACTCTGGAGCAGATGGACCAAATTGCAGCTATTTGCTGCTACTGGTCATCTAAGCCTCTTTGCCCTCAGGACTAAAGATCAGTCCTTAAGCTGACATCTCATTGGTAAACTCACTCCCAGTGTGACTGGGTCCACAACATTTACTGTCAACCCAAAGAAGATAGCCTAATGGATACCCCTTGATGAAATCTAATTTTCCAACCTAGTTCTGCAGAACAAAGCATCACTGTCTCTCGAACTGTGAAAGGTAGAATTCTGTCCTCTTCTCACTTTTGGAAGAAGGCAAGGGTAGAGTCCTTGTCCCTATCTAAATCCATGAAAGACACATCCTGGAGGTCATGACCACTCATGGAGTTTATCTAGTGAATAAACTGCAGTTTACTTCTTGGTGATGATACATATGAAAAAAATAAATCTAAGACATGCAGGCCATTTTATAGTCACGGACCCAACCTGGAAGAGAGCAAAGGATTACTTTGATTCTAATGTCAATTTAGCCATTTTATAGTCACGGACCCAACCTGGAAGAGAGCAAAGGATTACTTTGATTCTAATGTCAATTTATCCAGAGTTCATCATCAGTTAGATTAGTATTTCCCAGAGCACCCCAATCTCTCTTTTTTTTTTGAAGATGTTGGGGGTAGGAGTTTATTAATTTATTTATTTTTGCTATGTTGGGTCTTCATTGCTGTGCGAGGGCTTTCTCTAGTTGTGGCAAGCGGGGGCCTCTCACTATCGCGGCCTCTCTTGTTGCGGAGCAAAGGCTCCAGACGCGCAGGCTCAGTAGTTGTGGCTCACGGGCCTAGTTGCTCCGCGGCATGTGGGATCCTCCCAGACCAGGGCTCGAACCCGTGTCCCCTGCATTAGCAGGCAGACTCTCAACCACTGCACCACCAGGGAAGCCCCCAATCTCTTTTGATTGGAGTAATTCACCCCTTCATTTGGCTCCCCAGATACCCATTTATCATTTTGGTTCTACGTTCTTTATCTTATTTCATTATGAACTCTGGGAGAATGACTTTGTTCTAGAATCAACTTAAGAATGATCAAATTCCAGATTGGGTACAGGAGTCTGTGGTCTTAACTTCAATAAGTATCCCAGACCATCTATGGAATGTACCCTTCTCCCTGATATTTGTCTCGATGTAGACCCAGCAGGGCTGGGGGATAAAGTTAACCTAAAAAAAAAAAAGACCTGCAGAGACCAAGAACTGGACAAATGAGAGTCTGTGGTTTCCTATGAATTCATTTCGTTGCCAGTCAAAATGAAGCCCTTAAAGTGAAGAGCCTGTCTAAATGCTGCAGAGATCTTTTGCAATATTACTTAGTTATTATCAAATGCACGTAATCATAGAAAATAGGCCAGAGACAAGTAAGATCTGGAAAAAGAGTGATTCCTTGTATCTTCATTTTCTTAATTTTTTTTCCTTCTTTTTGTTTTTTTTTTGGCCACGCTGTGTGGCTTGTGGGATCTTAGCTCCCTGACCAGGGATTGAACCCGGGCCCTTGGCAGTGAAAGCACAGAGTCCTAATCACTGGACCATGAGGAAACCCCCCCCTTAATCTTATTTCTTAAAATTTAGCAAATAATGAACTCAATATCGTGAGCATGTGAACAGCTTGGCATTTTGGCACTTAAAATTATATGCTGTTCTCTTACAGGGGTGTTCACACATGGAGTAGTGTGTGTGAAAGGGTGCAGCTTGACTCAGAGTTTAGTTGAGATCTTTGTGCCTATGACATAAGGCTTATGTGTTGACTAGATTGACTTTTCAAGTGCCTGAGAGGTGATAGAGTATAGCAGTCCAGCCCACAGACCCTGGAGCTGGACGGCCTAGGCCTGAGTCCCAGCTATACTGCTTACTAGCTGGTGTATCCTTGGAAAGGTATGTAACCTTTCTGTGCCTCAGTTTTTTCATCTGTTAAAGAGGATTAATAATAGTGTTACCTCATAAAATTGTCAGGATTAAAAGAGTTAATGTAGGGCTTCCCTGGTGGCGCAGTGGTTGAGAGTCCGCCTGCCAGTGCAGGGGACACGGGTTCGTGCCCTGGTCCGGGAAGATCCCACATGCCGTGGAGTGGCTGGGCCCGTGAGCCACGGCCGCTGAGCCTGCGCGTCCGGAGCCTGTGCTCCGCAACGGGAGAGGCCACAGCTGTGAGAGGCCCGCAAAAGAGTTAACGTAGATCATGAGCTGAGCTTGTTATTTGGCAAATAGGAAGTGTGTTTATGTAAGCATCAGCTGTTACTATCACCATCTCAATCTGCTAGGCTCCGTTCTCCAAAGCTAAGCCCTCCTGTAGGTGGAGTTCAGGAGAGGTCCTCTCCAGCAACCATGGTTATGATAGCACCAAGTGAGACTTCTGAACATTCCTCTTGACATGAATTATCTGCCCACAGTCCCTTCCTCTTAGTAGCAGCTCAGTTCAGCTTCTGAAAAGTTCTCAGTTCTTCCCTAACTGGCTAAGAACCTCTCACCTTCTCCCCACTCTCTGCTCTTTTGCTTTTCTGAGGAAAGCTTCATGTTCACACATATGCAGAGCCAGTAAGCCTCTCAGTTTCTCCAGGTCTGCATCTCTACTTATCATCCCACCATATCCATTACTCCTGGTACAAGAGGATCCTCCTTGGGAGGCAGGAGAGGATAAAGACCGTGAATAATTATACTTTTAATATTTTTATCTCTATCAGAGTAAATAACTTTCTAAAATACATGAATATGATCCTATGAAGCTTTCTAATCTGAAAGTGATGTCGAGAGTCTGGTCATTGGCATATATTGCTGTGGCAAATTTATTTTTTCAAAATATACTGTTTGCTGTCAAGCCCACTGGCAGCATGATAAAATCATTACTTTATTATTATTTGTTGTTTTTAAATTACTATAGCAATCTACAATTAAGAAACTTACCAAAGCCTACATTTCTCTTTTCCTGAACCATCAGAAGGGATTGAAATTAATTTCAAATCATTTCTTAAAAAGAACATTCAGGTTTTCCCTGGTGGCGCAGTGGTTGAGAGTCCGCCTGCCGATGCAGGGGACACGGGTTCATGCCCCGGTCCAGGAAGATTCCACATGCCGCGGAGCGGCTGGGCCCGTGAGCCATGGCCGCTGAGCCTGCGCGTCTGGAGCCTCCCGTGCTCCGCAACGGGAGAGGCCACAACAGTGAGAGGCCGCGTATTGCAAAAAAAAAAAAACATTCAGTGTTTCCTTGTTATTCACTACTTGGTCGATAAAGACAAATTCTATTTTGAAATATTATGTGACATTACTTGGTACTATTTTCCTATAAAGAAAAAAAGTGCACCTATTTTTCTGTTTAATGGACTAAGATAACTGAAAGCTACAGCACTCAATACATCTTGTGGCTTTTATGATATTGTCCAATTTTTGCATGATTCATAATTTACAACTCAAATGGAGAAGGCAAGGGTGGGCATGCATGGAAACTGCAAATCTGTTGGGTAGTACTTTTGAGTGTGGAGGCTTGATAATAATTGAGATGAGAGGTTGCAAGCTCTTCTCCAAGTGTGCATCAAACTGGCAGCAAAGACAAGTTTGCTCCACCTCCATCACTACTGAAGAGGAAAAGCCTACAAAAGACTCTAAGGCTGGCAGAGTTGGCATTTGCTGCCCTCTCCCCACTGCTTCCTTTTAATTCCCACCCTTCTCTAAATGGCAGCCCGGAATCCTGTCTCCCATCTCTTCCCTGGCCCCTTTTCTCATAATGGCTGTGATGTCTAGCCACCACCAAATATTTCTTCTCTCCCTTTCACAGTGCCCTGAGAAATGACTGCCCAGTGTCTACATTTCCCAGCCCCACTTGCATCTGGGCAGAGCCATGGACTAGTTCTTACCAATGATCTGTTTGCAGTAGGCGTGTCTATTCTTGGACAGAGTGTTTAAGAAGCTTTCTTCAACTGAAATCAGAGGACTTGAGCTTTTAGGATGCTAGAGCCACAATATAGAAGGAGTCTGGTTCACTGAAGTTCCACTGGACTAAGGATGTCCACTCACCAAGACGCCTGTCTTATATATCACATGATTAAGAAATAAGAAGCTATTATCTTAAATCACCGAAATTTTATAGTTTGTCTAAATTGCAGGCATTACCCTAGCCTAGATAATAAATTCTGGTCACTAATTCATTCTCAGTTGGTTGAACACTAATGCCCAGAGGTAAGTCAGGAGATTATGATCAAGCTTCCTCCCGCCAGAAGGATCTGTATTTTACTTGAGGCAACTGTCCACCCTTCTCCCCGGCAAAGAACACTGTGTGCATGGCTGTACGTGCTCAGCCCATGGGGTTGACCCCACCCACCATCATGACAAGGAGAAAGTAGTGCTGTTTGGAGTCAGAGTTCCAGGGTCTGAGTTCTAATAATTTAGTACTTAGCTGGTCCTGAGCAGGTCACTTAACTTTCTGATCAGGAAAATGGGGGAGGGGATATATTGTCACGTTTAAGAAGTTGCGATCTCACAGTCCCTAATTTGTGATCTACAAGATCTTGGCAAATTCCTTGCCCTTTTCAAGCCTTGGTTTTCTCATCTTCAAAACGCAGATAAGAACACTTTCCTCACAGGTTTGTTGACTCATTCATTCATTCACTCATTCATTTATTCATTCATTCAAAAATTATTTACTGAGAACCTGCATTGTGCCAAACACAACTCTCGGTGTGTTTACAGGGGATACAGCTGTGAACAAGACAAGGTCCTGTTTTGTATTTGAGGGGACATGGAGGGTAGTAAACAATAGACCTCTATTCAGCTAGTGTGGCAAGGATGAAACAGGCTAATATCTATAAATTGCTTCTGCAGTGCCTGATACATAGTAAACACTAACAGATGGGAGCTATTATTAATATTAGCTATAAATATGAAAATGCATAAAATAGTAATTGCAATAGCATCTAATAGGGCTATTGCGAGGATTAGATGAAACATGTATTTATGAGTTATTTATTATTATCTAATTACTTGATGATTAACTGAAGCAAATATAAAAAAGAATACATTAAGGTCCCACTCACCGTTTCTGTGAGGTTGGGACATTTTCTGTTAGCAGAAGCTGTTTGCATCTTGAGAGCAGAGAAACCAGTCACAATCCCCTCAATCCTCCCATGCTAATCTTAAGTAATCTTACTGAAAAGCCTTGCGGGGGATATATCTGACCTCCAGCAGAAATCATTAGCTTTGGTTAAGTTGAATGAGAGAAACCAAGGACTCTCAAATGGCCTCCACATTCTGTCATTGGCAAAAAGGAGACCAGTCCCTGGACCCTAAACGGAGGCTCTGACCTGGCTTGTACCGGTGTCCATCTGTTGGAGAGCGTCCCTCAAAACCCTGGTGTGGAAAAACTCTGTGCACTGGCCCTGAGTAAAAATTCATTTGAAATGTGTGTACAGGAAGAGAAGTGTGTGAGAACATGCAGGTAAAAATACGTGCAAGGCACACGCTGTTTTTAAAATTCTTATTGTGCTATTTTCCTAAAAACAGGTAAGCAGAGCACACTTCAGCTAATGGTTTGAGTTGCATAAGTAGGGTGACCATAAAATTTATCATCCAATCTGGGACACTAGTATTAATAATTATAAGCAGACAGCAGGAGTAAATCAGGACTGTTCTAGGGGGCAAAACACTACACGTGGTCACCCTGGGCACAGATTGTTAGGAATATTGTTTTTATTTATTTTAATGCTCATGTTTCTTTTGGAGGGCAGGACTGTGTTTATAAAAATGTCTCAGAAGTAACAACAGGCTAGTATTTCTCTGTAATGGTGACAGCTATATACCAAATATTTTGGATCCTCTCTGCATTATGTGAAAGCACTTGTACCAGGCCTTATGGGGGCTATGAAGTTGTCCAAGACAGGACCCCAGGCCTCAAGGAACTTGTCATTTAGGAGACGAGAGAAGCCGTGTACGGTCAAGCTGGACAAAGGCTCATAGACGAAAAGCCCTGCTGGTATTAGGGAGTGATGAGCGGCTGAGTGTTGCTGGGTGAAAGTGTTTGTGGATGAGAATGAAGGTGGAGATATGGGTCAGGCCAGATGGTGGGGAGTTGTGAATGCCACAGCTTTGCACGTGGAGGATTTGGATTGCTTCCTGTCCCTGCGATCTCAGAGGATGAGTGAGGAAAGTTCTGCTACACGGCCCAGGGCAGGTCTTATGCCCAAGCAGACTAGGTGGCCAAGTTTTCAGGAGGGTACCCATCCTGGTAGCACTGAAGATAATTTTCAGTCCAGACATGACATTAAAAGCAGATCCTTTTTCCTCTAAATGAGTTGGCTTTTACATAAGGATGCAAACATGGTGAGTGGGGAAAAATACAAGAGAGCCTTTTGATGCTTTGGATCCCTGGTGGAGAAGAAGGGGAGGTTCTAACCTAAGAGGGGAGTGAATGGTCATGGGTTATAATTTCTCACCACCAGCACAAGGATTAGCACATAGTGTTGGCATAGAAGGGGCCTGAACAGAATATTCCCAGTAGGGTCCCCTGGAAACTGCACTGGAAGAAGTACAGATCTTTTCATCTGAGAGGAACCGAAAGGGCATCCTGTTGCCTTGGGCTATTCCAGAATGGTGGCTATGCGGCCCTCTCTCTTATGGGAGTGGCTGTGGGTGGTCCTAACTCTTATCTGGAGGAGCCAGGTGTCTTAGTTTGGTTGTCCTGGAAACAGACTTGGGAATGGTGATTTGCATGCAGGAAGTTTATTGGGCTGTGCTGTGAAGCAGCAAGATCATCAGGCTCGGGTGGAGGGAGGGGCTGAGCAGGGACATAGTCATGCCAAAGTCTTCAGTGGTTTCCATGGGGAGCTCTGGACTGGGATGGACCTTCAAAGGTGTCCCAAGTTAAGGAAAGGGGGTCAAGACTTTGGATGCCCCCTCCTTACCTCCATAGCCCAATCAGGAATACAGGATACCCCAGAAAGGAAGTTTGACCTTGGGGAAGGTGACTCTCTTCAGGAGAAGGACTCAGCTGAGAGCTGGCAGCTGCCAAACTCCCAGAGTTTGAGGGAATGAGTTCTGAAGTGCTGCTGTCCTGAAGGGGGGAATCTGGGCCAGCTACCATGGCATACTCTACACCGTTGCTTCTCGAACTTTGACATGGTACCTCAGAGTCATCTGGAGGGCTTGTTAAAATGCAGATTCCTGGGCTCCATCCCTAGAATTTCTGATCCATTAAGTCTGGAGTGGGGGCCAAGAATTTATATTGCTAGCGGGTTCCCTGGCAATGCTGGCCTGGAGCCCCACTTTGAGAACCACTGCACTACCTCAGTCATTCAGGGACTCCTGCTCAGGCACAGATAGCTCATCAATGCTTTTAAAACATGTAGCAAACAGCCATGCAAGTGGGCACATTTCAAAACGGAATCTGGCAGCTTTATCTGTAAGATCTCGGTTTTCTACTCGTTTAGGTAACAGTTTGGTGACCAAATAAAAAAGTCCTGTTGCAACAATACATGTATTTGGAGGGCTCTAGGTCTTCATGTCATGCATCTCCATTCTCTATAGACCAGAAGGTGCTATTTGAAATTGTCATTAGCACTTCATTCCTCTACTTCAAGAAAAGAGACAGAACATCTCTGCCTACCTTACAAGACTTCTCCCCAAAGTCGTGCCTGTGCTACCTCCATCCATTCTTCTGGAGGTCCACCTCTCTTGCCCCTGCTGTCACCATGTAGTCCAGTTCAGAGGGATCGAGCCCTCGCTAAGCTCTGGCCATCACAACTGGTTGAAGGGTGAACAGGGGGCCCAACTGGACCCCCCTGAGTCCTTCCCCAGGACTTCTATTTGGAGCTGAGAGATAAGAGCCCCTTCCTCTCTGGAAATGAGGATATGAGCCTGTAGGTGCCAGTGACCATGGCTTTTGTGCAGTGAGGAAGCCTATAGGCAGAGGGAGGAGATGAGACCAATTGGTAGAGAGAAATAGAGATGAGAGGCAATCGTCCTTAGCTACATCCCTGCACTTCTTGATTACAGAAGCCAATAAATGCCCCCTTTCCTTAGCTAATTCAAGTTAGGTTGCTGCCACTTGCAATCAAATGAGTCCTGTCTAATGCTCCCTTTAAATGCAAATGCCATGGGAAGGAGAATACATGGACTCAATTCTAACAACTTAACTGTCAAGGGCAGAGTAGCTAGAATAGCCCTTGTTCAAGGCCTGGGAAACGCCTGCAGCAGGAACCCTTCGGAGCTAAGTTTGCTCAGAGACCACTGGGAAGTGGGATGGGGGTGAGATGGTAGGCAAATAGGCCACAGTGAATGCTCACTGTGTACCAGGTGTCTTGCTACATGTGTAACATGCTTTATTCCATTTAGTCTGGCATGATAGGTAACAAAGATAGCATGGTAGATAAGACAGATACCTCATTAGGTACAGAGAGGTTAAGTGCATTTCCCAAGGGCACAAAACTAGTAAGTGACAAAGCCATGATTCAAACAAAACCTCTTTCTGGATGCAAGCAGTATGGACTTAACCAGTGCCTTATATATTACCTGTTCCAAAAGCAGAGGCTACAGCAGAGAAAGGTGTGGGTTATAGTGGCAAGAATGGAAAATTTACCCATTTCACAGCTTTGTTAAAGATTATCCCAGAGACTGAGATCTGGGACCCTTCCAGTGATCCAAGAGCAGTGTTGAGGGATCCAGGTACATTTCTTAAAAGTCATAAAATCCAGGAATCCAAGCTTAACCCTGAAGAACATTAGAGCAAAGCATGTCATATTGAGGTTATATTTATATTGAAATTTACATTTATATTCTTTTGAGCAATTTGTCCAGAGGTGAAATGATGGATTTCATCATTTTGTTGTTTGTTGCCAAGGTGTCCCACACTCCATGGTCAAGATACTCTACAGAACTCTTTCACTCAAACGTCAATTCATGTTCCATTAACTTGAGCTCTTCCTCTAATTCAGACAATGTCTATGTAAGACTTATTTAGCAAAAGGTTTGAAATTTCTTATTTTATCAATTCCTGGATCTTCCTCTCAAGTAGAGAATGTAGTCTAAGAAAAGTATAGCTTTTACAAACAGGGACTCAGAAATGATGAATTTCTTCATGACATTTTCACCACTGCATCCAGTAACCAAGTCTTGAATATTAGAAAAGCTTTATGTTTAGGAGGCACTAATATATAGGACAGGCTGTGAATAATAACTTTTTCATGAATGCTCCTCATTTAATCTATTAGTACTCATTTATGTCTTCATTTATAGTACAGACAACACTTAAAAATATAAAACTCCATTTTTTTGAAAAGCATTCTGCAATTGAAGCTTTTCTCTAAGTCACAAAAGCCTTTCCACCATCTTTGAATCTGCTGGGCTTCATTCTTTGTTACCAATGTATTGAAACCAATTGGATGGTTTGGAAATAAGTCTTGTCTGAATTATCTAGACAAGTGGTTCCCTAATATGCCTCATCATAAGATTTACCTTTGAGATTCTGATTCAGCAGATCTTGATTAGAACCTGAGAAGTATTTTCAACAAGTATCCCAGGAGATTCTAACATAGGCAGTGCATGGGCTATGCTTTGAGAAACAGAATTAGATGATACCAAAATTCTTTATTTCCCTTTGACATGAGTGTGAACTAGGTCCAAAGAATGTAGTGCAGATAAAAGTACGTATTTATATTACCCCATATGTGAAGATATGTGTGGTTGACATGTAGCATATACTATGGTTAGAGACTTAGAGAAGAATTCTTTTGTAAAAAGGTACAATTCCTTTATGCAGAGAGAATTTATGGTGATTTTTCTCATTCTTACTCATTTCTTTCAAGGTAAGATTTAATTTTTCATGACAATCATTTCATCAAGTGACACACACTCACAAACACATAATTTTCCTTTGAAAAATTCAATATACAGTTCACCTCTGGGGCCTTTTCTTTGCAGTGGAATGATTTGTATAATTTCACACCTTAGCTGTATTCTTTGAATTCTTATTGATAATTGTGTGTGATTTGTTACAAGGACAAACACACATTGATAGGAACACTGAGTTGTGTAAAACATAAACAAAGTAAAACAATTGTCTATCTCTGCTACCTTGTCTGCAAACACATTTTATATACCACTTCTTTGACCTTGAAAATGAAACTAGGTTTTAATCAACTATTCAGTCATTTTGAGACAGAATTGAATATGGCCTTTCTTCAATTTATTAATTTTGAAATTACAATGCCAATTAAATAAAAATATTTTAAAAGACCACTGCCTCTTGCTCTCTAATTTTCATAGTACACAACTGCTATAGGAGAAGGTTATTAATGCCTCTTTGCCAATTCATAAACTTGCTCATTTTCCCCTGACAGCCAATAACCTCTTAGTTTCTAACAAAAGTTTAATGAACAAATTTGGGAGGACTGTACTTTTCTAAGATGAAAGGTTTACAAAATACACCACAAGACATTTACTAGGAAGTGATACATATTATCATTAGTAATTAAAACTACATTATCCTTGTCAAAATGAATGAAAAAGTGAGTCTTACGGTGTGGTACTCTTGTATTTTATCATGTTTGTTTCTCATCTGCCTATCGGGGTGTTTCATGGGGTTTCCCACTGCAATTTCCACATAACCTGGTAGCAGTATTAGAGAGCAACATGAAAAAGTATGATTAATTCTTCCCTTGTTTATGCACCAGGGACCCACTGTGCAAAACCTCATAATCTGAGGTCGGTGTCCCCATTGTCATCAGTGAATAAGCAAAATTCTGCTTTCCTTATCACTTTAGAAAAATGTTCGAATTTTTACTCTCTGCTTTCTTTCTCCTTCAATTTTTGTTGCACATATATCTCTCCATCGTTCATGAGATGTTTTTCCTGAAAGAGATGGTGATGAAACGGAGGCAAAGAATATGGTAGGTAGTCTTTCCTTTCTATAATCATGCTGCCTATTTATTCAACCAATACTTATTGAGTATCTACCATGTGCCAAATACTGGGTAGACAGGAGAGAGAGAAGATTAAAAGCAATAAGATAGTTCCCACCCTCCAGGAATTCACAGTCTACTTAAAAGACCAACACATACACAAATTTATTAAAATAGAATGTGGCAAAGGCAATGATATATACATGCGGCCCATACATAGGACACACCCAGTGACACACAGGCATGACAGCGCTAAAGTAGCGCACGGAGTGGGGGGGGTGTCTAACTCAAAAGATGTCCATGCCTAAAACTTCATGGTGTTACAGCCATTGAGTTGGGACTTGAAGTACAAGCAGAGAATAAAGAATAGAGTACATTCCAAGGGGAGGGAATCTGAAAAAGCATGGCTTATGGGGTTGGGCTGAGGTAGGCCCAGTGGCCAAATGTAAGGGGGATGGGGAAGGGAGTGACCATGCTGCAGAATGGGAAAAGCTCCATGTTATGCACTTAACTGTGTTCCCCCAACTTTCATGGGTTGACACCCCTACACCTACTGTGACTGTATTTGGAGACAGGGATTTTATGTAGGTAATTAAAGTGAAACGAGGTCTTAAAGATGGGGCTCTCATCCAATAGGGCTGGTGTCCTTATAAGAAGATGAAGAAACACCAGAGGTCTCTCTCCATGAGTACACAAAGCAGAGGTCTTGTGAGCCCACGGTGAGATGGCAACCACCTACTAGCCAAGAGGAGAGGCCTCAGAATGAAACCAACCTTACCATCACCTTGATCTTGGACGTCCCAACCTTCAGAATTGTGAGAAAATTAATTTCTGTAGCTTAAGCTACCCAGTCTGTGGTATTTTGTTATGGCAGCCTGAGCAGACTTGTACACTCTGTGAGGTGGGATTAAAAGGGTTTTGCCTGCAGTGCTAAGGAGTTTGGACTAGAGGTGATAGATGGCTACTTAGCAGAGCAATGTCATGATCAGATTCGGGCTTTGGGAAGACTGCTGTGTGGGCAGTGGGAAGGGCAGGTGGGGGAAGACCGATTGAGGCCATAAAACATGCAAGGAACAAAAGCAGCAGGATGGATCAAAGAGCCCTGTCCCAGGAGCTGGCGGGAGGGTGGGGCTGTATCTTAGTCCGTTCTTCCACTACTAGCTACTTGGCCTTGAGGCAGTCGTGTCACCTTTCTGGGCCCCTGCTTCCACTTGTGTAAAATGAAGACAGTTGACTCAAGGGTGGTCATTATCTGCCTCCTACTAGATATCTTTCTTTAAAAACTCTCTCTTCCCCTCCCCACACTGTGTTTGGACCTCATGACCCTGCCTCACAGGCTAGAGCAGAGTGGATCAAAGTGACTACCTGACTCAGACTGGATCAGTCCGGCTCCTTCTTTCAAAACTTTGGGCTGAGAGTCAGTCTGGGAATTGGGAACCGAGTCACATTAACAGCAAGGAAAGATTTTGAAATCCTACTCCTGCATCCCCAGAGCAGTCCCTGTTCTCCTTCTTTCTGAAACTTGATTGTTCAACTTTTTCTTGGTTCTCCTTGAGTTCTTGCCTCCGTATATTAATACTTAAAATACTTTTTTTCCTTAGGCTAGATTATCAGTTTCCATTATTTATAATCAAAAATGTATCATCCAAACTACTCCTTGATCTAGCTTTTCCTGAGTCTGAGACAAGGACATGACACACACTTGTAGCTGGTCTAGGGCCAGCCACATCCAGTCCAGGAAGGTGGAGTGGTTGTTGGGTTACTATAAGATCCTCAATCCTCCTGTAAGATTTCTCCACTCATCTGCTGATGTGTCTGAAATTTCCACAGTCATGTCTATGGATAAGAATGTCTCTACGGGGTCAGTGTCAAAAACATTCTTGGATAATCTGATTCACTAGTTATTCATCTATTGGTAGCTGTAGATATTTTTGAAGGGGAAGATTTTGAGGATGGAGAGAGTTAGAAAATATCTGGATCAAAAACAGGGCAAGAATGAGATTCCAAGGCTGCTGGTGATGGTTATGAAGTCCAAATGACCCTAGAGGTGGGGAAGGCCACACCATCAGTGAAACCATCCAAAACATACTTTACCATTTTATTGTGGGTCAACCTTGGGCCTGTGAGGGGTTCTTTGAGCGTCTGGCTTGGGTCTTCTTTATGGTCTCCATGTCCTATCCAATTCGTATGAGTAGGGGGCCCTTCTAGAAAGCCTAACTGAGCAGGTTCCAGGCAGGGTTTTGGCAAGAGCACGTGCTTGAGTCCCCAATACTTGTTCTACCACTTACCGACCCTAAGGCTTTAGCCAAGCCACTTAACCTCCTGAATTCAGTTCCATTTCTTACAGGCTGTGAGCAGAAATTAAGTAGAGGTCATATAGAAAGATGTTTAGTAAATGTTCACACTGAAAGAAAAGAAAAATATCTGTAGCTACCAAATTGAAATCTTTTTCACAGGCAAAACCCTTCATCAAGATGCTGTTAAATAAGTGCAAATTAAGAAGTTTGTATAGCATAGATTTGTTAGATTTTATGTTTTGCTCCAAACTCTGATTTCAAGAATTCATCTGAGAATAGGCATGATATCTCAGAAAAGCTTTTGTACTGCTACCCTATCATTTTTACATCTCTGCCTACTGACATTCTATTGGCTATTTAAGCAAAGTGGCTCTGGCTCGAAACTCAGAGCATGTGTTAGAATTCATCACCTGCTGTGTACTTTGAAGCAGATGGTTGACCTCTCTGTGCTGTAGCTTCTTCTTGATGTCTGAAAACAGAGTCAAGGCTGCTGCACTGTCTTATGGGTTCTCCATGGGAAATAAGTAATACCTAAGCACTCTTCTGTCAATCAAGTGATAAGTAATTCAGTTCTAGATTTTTAACCATACAGTATTTTTAACCAAACTGAGAAAGAGACACCTCCTCACCCAAGCTGATTAAAAATGTGCCAACGGAATGGAAAAGCGTGCTGATTCTGTTCATTTCTCTCATTAACTTGGTTCCACAAGGAAGAGAGTGGGTTGTTTACAAACGTGTGAGATCGTTTGAATGATATAGTTACTTCCCTTCATTTAAAGAGGGTACTGTGCGCAGTGGATAAAGTCATGTTCAGCCTGGTGCTTTTCATCTACACTTTTGTATAAATTTTAGGTGTTTAAGGAAGAACTCATTGACAAAAACAGGAATCATTTTATTTGCAAAGTGTGGTCGCACGTTGGCGCTACTGCTGTCCAATGCTCGCCAGCACCCCAGTACCCCAGCACCCCAGTACTCTCTCAGTTGCATCAACAAAGTCCTGTCCATCCAGAGCCTCAAAGGCTTCCCCCTGGCGTTGTGTTGCTCAGAAACACTGTGGTAACAACCATCCAGGCTCTTCAGGGATGCTGAGTTGGCCACAGGTCTCTATCAAAACCTCAAGCACACCCAGCAGCCATCCTGCAGTGTTTGTATTCACAGAGGTGGCTATTGACCCTGGGCAGTGCTTCATGTGTCCTCCTTAGAACAGAGTGACAGCCCTGAGTAACTCATACCATGTCAGGATACAGAGGCAGAGTTAGGATCCTGTACTTCTGTGTCTGTGTTGATGTAATAAAGATCTTAGAGTCTAGTAGAAAGAGTTGCGCTCACTTCTCACAATGGATCTGAGTGAAAATCCTAACTCAGTCACTAACTCCACTTTCACTCCATGACTGTGAGCAGATTGTTCAATCTTTCTGAGCCTCAGTTTCCTCACCCGTAAGATAGATAATTCAAAACAGGGTAGTAATAAATACATCGCCTGGCTCAAGTTAAGGGACTCAACAAATGCTCATTTTCTCATTAATTATAAAGCCATTAGATTTAGTCAGAGTTAGGTACAGTTGCTAAGTTAGTGCTTTCCATGAAGCAAGTGACATTAACCACAGTAAAATGTTCTTCTTTATTGACTGGACAGAGATTCACTAACCTAGACAATGAAAGCACATTTGGGGGATGATCCTTGCCAAGTCCACTTTGATGTTTTTGTTATAAAAGAGCAAAGCCAGATGGAAGTGATAAAATGGCTAAGCTGGGTGCAAAACTATGAGACAGAGGTATGTTTTCCCCACTGAAATATTCTGCACCCTCCCCAGGTTACCGGAGAAGAGTGCTTCTACTCAAAGTCTGCAGATCACAGGGCCCCTAGCCAGACCCCTAAAGTCCTTCAGCAAAATCTGCCTTTGAGTTAAAAGTAGAAATAGACTCTGAGCATCTGCTTTGGAGGCCTCAGATAACACCCTTGCTTATCAAGCCTTGATCAGAGAGGATGCCAGAAACACATGGAAAGGTCTCACCCCTCTGACCTTCCCACCATAATATTTGGAAACGAGGGGACTCAGGGCACTTTAGGAGGGGCCTGGAAGAGCGGTTATGGTGCCTAAGCTTAGTTCCACACACATTTATCAAACCCATCCCTAATGCCAGACGTGGCAGGAGCCAGGGTGGAATTAGGAACATCACAGGGACCAGAAGGCACTTAGCCTCTGCAGTCAGAATCGCTCCGGTGTACCAGCACCTTGGTAAATTCACATCAGACATTTGATTTCACAGTATGTTCGCTCTATATGTTGCAAAACTGGTCCAGCAAAAATACAGGCATTATTAATTGTTGTTGTTTTCTATGCACTGTGAACTTTCATAGTGTTCTAGATTGTTCCACAGAACATAATCACTGTACTTTCAAATTCAGTATTGCATCAGATCTGAGACCTCAGATGTCCAGTTTAATAATAGTGTAAAGTATGTGATAAATAATGCTGCAGAGGATGACACATAGTAGAAATTTGTAATATCTGAATCGAGGGACTGATTTGAGGAGTAAATGGAACGATTTGTGAAAAGCACCTGATTTAGTGCCCAGCCCATTGTGGGTCCCTTGATTCACATCGGGCATCACAAAGATTTGTATCAAATCAGCAAATGGTTGCTCCAAACAAGCCTGCAAGATCACGAATATAGTTAGGCAATAATTGATAAACTTATTCAATCACTGGGTTGGAAGGGATTTTGAAAGTTCATCCAATCTCTCCTTAGAGCCAACCGAAATCTCTCAGCCTTACTTGTAAACCTAGTTTTCTTGCCCTGTCTAAACATGTCTAGGATGAATCAACTTTTGATTGTATTCTTCATGAGTGCCTAAAATCAGAATTACACCTAGCATTATTGGTTTATTTATTTATTTTTTGAATAAGCTACATGTGCTCACCAGGGAAAGATGTTTTTCCTCTAACTTCACAGGCAAACTTCAAACAGAAAGTGTCTTTATGGAAGGACTGGCCAGATGCAGGTATATATCTCTGCGAGTTGTCCTGGTTTCTTTTCAAATTAGGCAATGAATATACTTCTTGACGTGCACACACAAGATTTGTGGCAAAAACACCTTTCTTTCATGTAACTGATTTTCCTTTAATCCCAACCTTAATGTAGATCATTCTTGATGCATAATCTCCAATGGGCTTTGAACTAGCGAATGCTAACTTTGAATAATGAAGAAAGAAATGACAGTTTACTTTATAGCTGGGTTTAGGAGACATGGGGTTGAGGGGCAATGGCGGTATAACTATTCACCTTTCACCTGGCACAAGCAGGTAAAGTGCTGAAAGGAAGTGATTAGGAAGACGTGACAATAAGTTAAAACCCTGAGGCTGAGTGTTCCTGACGCATTTGCATTCCTTGGTTTGTAAGGCTCTGTTTAAAATTTAAAAAAGTCACCAAGACAGGAAAACTGCTGTAGTTAGATCACAGCACACTGAGTTGCAAACCTTTTAATGAAAGACATAATTCTTGGGTTGTCTCTGTCATACTATAGTCTCATGCAAAACACTTTAATGCCTGGTATAAATAACTTTAGACTTTCTTAGCATGTATTGCATTTATTTTTTAATATTTTATATTGATTTTTCTTGTCTCCTTATTCTTTTTAAAATTTATTTATTTTATTTTTTGGCTGTGTTGGGTCTTCGTTTCTGTGCGAGGGCTTTCTCTAGTTGTGGCAAGCGGGGGCCACTCTTCATCGCGGTGCGCGGGCCTCTCACTGTCGCGGCCTCTCTTGTTGCGGAGCACAGGCTCCAGACGCGCAGGCTCAGTAGGTGTGGCTCACGGGCCTAGTTGCTCCGCGGCATGTGGGATCCTCCCAGACCAGGGCGCAAACCTGTGTCCCCTGCATTGGCAGGCAGATTCTCAACCACTGCGCCACCAGAGAAGCCGTGTATTGCACTTTTTAATCATGGGTGTTCAGTTCGATTTTCCATTTGGAGTCCAGGAGAGCAATATCCAAATGAAGCCAGAGGAGTTCCCCTCCTGCAGTCCCCCCTTCTCTGATCCTGCTCTCCTCCCTGCCCCCTTCTTTTCCTCCTCACCTCTCCTCTACCCACCCCATACCCACACCTCTAGGACAACTACAGTTCCTGGTACATCCTCAGTTAGAGGCTGTAATGTGGTGCTTGGTCAGAAAAGTGAACAAACGCACCCTTTCCCTGGACGGGGTATTACATCATCAGAAATGCTGCAGCTTACCCTGCACCAGGGCTATCTGCAGACAAATGAAGCTTGCCCCTCAGAGCTCCACCCTCTTCACAGCAGGCTATGTTAGAACGGTCACAAAGAATCTCCGCACACCCATCTATCTTCGGAGAAAGACACAGCTGCAGGAATTTTAAAATGTTCACGCAAAATGCCAGGGTGTAGAGTAGGTGCACAGAATGTGCTGTCTGCCTGACTCTGCACTGCTGCTGTGGTCATCTCTCTAAAATACCAATTAGACCAAACCTTTTCTCAGCGTGTACCCCCCATCTTCCACTTCTCCTTCTGAGGCAGAATTAATCATTCATATATACCCCTACAGCACTGTCCATATACTTTCATTATAGCAAGTGACACAGCGAACTGTAGTTGGTGGACATCTTCCTTGACAGTCTCTAAGCACTTCTGGGGCCCAGATTCATTCATACCAGCACAGTGTTGGTATGTAATAGTAGGTACTCAAAGTTTGCTGGATAAATAAATGACATGTCTTATAGAGAAAGATGTCAGATTTATACACTGCCATTTAAATCATGTATATTTTCATTTCACAGTCTCCAAATTGTATAATGAAAGTAGGAAATACCCTGTGTCTGGAAAATATGTAATGATAGTAAAACATTGCCATGTATGTCCATTTTTAATTCAGGAGATTGGCAACATGGCTGTATTTGAGATTTTTGGAGGGAGGGAGTGAACATTTAATATATCCTCTGCAGTATTCCCCTTTTTTCCCTAATGGAAAAAAGTGCAGCTTTTACTTATTTATCTATAACATTTTCAGGGCTCTATTTTTTCAGCTGGTTTTTCCTATTCAGGTTCAGCGTCTAAACAGGGGGCTGGTCCAAGGTTAGCTAAAGCACTGGATGAGATGAGTGTTGGCATCTGTCCCTGTGACTATTGATTCTGGGGCTATGCCAGATCCCCGGGGATTGGAAAGATTCCCTATCTGAGGCTACTTGGCTCCTGAAACCCTTCCTCCAGCCCTTGCCAACTAAAACACAGTAGGAGCAAATGTTGTATGGCAACTGGGTATAAACACAACAGTTGGAATGCTTCAGAAATAAGTTTGGATTTCCTGGTTAAGTGTATTCAATGTTAAAACAACAATAACAGTGTTAAAAACACATTTGGGGATTGTTAGAATGCCTTACCCACTGATTCTCATTATTGCTCTTAGAGACACATTGGATGCACTGATGTCTCTGAGAAATACTTCCTCAGGGATTATCTTAGAAGCTATGTCTAAGCTTACCTTACACA
Organism: Monodon monoceros; assembly: GCF_005190385.1. Classification (NCBI taxonomy): domain Eukaryota; kingdom Metazoa; phylum Chordata; class Mammalia; order Artiodactyla; family Monodontidae; genus Monodon; species Monodon monoceros. The sequence goes on along the minus strand of NW_021703772.1, from coordinate 56,273,543 downwards.
GACAAGGTAAGGTGAAGATTAAAGCAGCCCTCCAAGTAAGGTAAATGCAATGTTTGTTAAACCAACACCTTACCTCATATTACTTGGAATAGTGAAAGGAGAGTAGAGACGTGGGTTCTACTTTTGGCTGTGACTCCTCAAGCTCTGAAGTCTCAGGTAAATCATGCATCTGGCTCTCAGCTTCCTTATCTGTAAAGTGGGTAGGTTGCTCACAGAGATCTCTGAAGTTATTGAAGCTTGGTGAGCATTGTTGCTCTCAGAAATTGAGCAAACGTCCTTAGCCCAGCATGGTTTATGTCTGAGTAGAGAGTGAAGGCTCTTAGTTTTTAAATTGAGGTGTTGGCACAAGGACAGAGAATCTCATGAATTTTGTACCCAGGGACTACCTAGTGGGGAAGAACCCCTGGTATGGGTTGAATTACATCCCCTCAAAAAAGATGTTGAAGTTCTAACCCTCAATCTGAGAAATGTCACCTTATTTGGGAATAGGGCCTTTGCAGATTTAAGCGACTTACGATGAGGTCATTAGGGTGCACCCTAACACAGTAAGACCGGTGTCCTCATAACATGGAGAAATTTGGGCACAGACAGATACAGAGTGAAGATGTGGGAAAAGACACAGGGAAAGCACTATGTGAAGATGGGGGCAGAGACTATGCTGTCCGAGCCAAGGAACGTCTGGGACTGTCGGAAGCTGGAAGATCCCTTCCCTACAGGTTTCAGAGGGCACGTGGCCCTGCCAACACTTTGATCTCAGACTTCCAGTCTCCAGAACTGGGAGCCATTGCGGTACTTTGCTACAGCAGCCCTAGGAAACGAACAGACTCGCCTCAAATCTCCTGAGCCCGGGCTCCACCTGACTTCTTTGCAGGAGGGAGTGGGTATTTTGCCCTGTGTGTGTGTGTGTGTGTGTTATTTGACGTTTACCAGATGAAAGAATGGACAAAAGACGAGAGGAGCAGGGGAGAAAAAGGGAAAGAAGAAAAATTAAATGGTAACTTGTTTTGAAAATGGAGACGGCTGGGATCAGGGCTGATATTTAAATGGTACACACAGGTACAGCCTAACAGCTAAAGTATTTCTGTGTAAATAGCCATTGCCCAAACCCCCTGAGTGGGCCATTGCCAGGCTGCCACCTGGTTGCTCTGTCCCTTCCCGGGGGCCCCTCCAGGATTTCCCCTCAGAGTCCAACAACTGAAGGATTGACTCCTGGCCTGCAGGGGTCTCTGGATTCTGCCCCAGAGCTACCTCTGCCACAGACCCTTCTGACTGGTCAGTACCAGTCGTTAATAATATTTCTGATTGAGAGCCTTGTACATTTGAGTTGCGGCACTGGGCTTCTGCAAATGATGGGAGAACATGCAATGAAAGGAGGTGAAACCAGAGGCTGCTGGAAGGAGGTGAAGAGAAACAGACATATAAGAGATCAGAGCAGTAGGAGGAAAAACAGGGCCAGGTGAAGAGGGTTTAGGGTATTTGTCAATTTGTGGTCCACAGATTTACATGTGACCTACCAGGAATATATTACATCAGAGTTTTATATAGTAAAAGAGGCTGAGGAAGTTCATTATTAAACTTCTCAAGAGAAGTTAAAGCTTTAATTTTCACTTTCAGAGACGCAGAAGGCTGGACCCTCAAAGCTGCATTATGACTTGGAGTCTCAGACTCAAAACTGGACTCTGGGTTTCCAAGGCTCTGAAGGATTCACCCACTTTTTGTACAGTGACCACTGGGCCATGCTTTGCCAAGGATTAACACTCCAGGCTATACCCGTCTCTTAAGTTACAACATCTCTACTGAGTCAGGCAATTAGAAAGGAAATGCTTATTGAGTTTGACAAATAATTCACTTTGGAAGTATAATCACAGTAAGAACAGACTGAGAGTCAAGTATGGAGAAAAAATGAGAAATGAGAAGTGATTTCCACTGCATTCCACTCACCTATCTCATCTTATAAAATAGAATAGGTGAAAGGGAAAATTGGAATTTTAATAAAAATGAAAGGTTGTAAGGCCTGTGATGACTCAAAGAGTAACAGTAAGAAGTTGTGTAATAATGTTATTATCTATATAAATGCATTGAATGCAAGGTTGCAAAGATATCAGCTTCTCCCAAGTTGGCTGTTGGGTTCTGAGATGCACAAGTTCTACCCAATTCCTGTTTCATGTGGTGTAACAAGTTACAGTGTTGGCTTTTATTTGTCTCTGTATTTGGTATAACCTTAAAAATATTCAGAGAGCCTTCTTAAATAAAGTGCGGTCTGCATTTTTTCAGGAAAAAAAACAGAGCCAGGAATAGGGGGCCACTACAATTGTTTACTGTACAGTTGAGATATTACTTCACCTAAACATGTCTCTGGACTGCAGGTCCTTTTCCTAGCAACCCACTACTGATGCAGGAGGAGGAGAGAGGGGAGGAAAGAGGCACAGAGGAGAAAGGCAGGGGAGGGCCAGCTGCTCTCAGAGACACAGCTGAGGTGAGACTGGCCGGGACCTGACCTCAAACTTGCTCACTGGGCCAGCATGGATGCTGGGCAAGTCCCCACCCGTTGATGCTAATGGTGGAGGTTCAGGTGGGCTGGCAACACTCAGAAACAAGAAACTCTACGTCAGTCAGTCAAGCTGGCAGTGGGGTGGGAAGAGGCAGCACTCACAACCCTTTCACCTCTCTACATGCCTCCCCTCACAGAATCCTCACAAGGCCTCTAAAAAGTAGACATCATCATTAATTCTCATTTTACAGGTGGGGAATCTGAAATGCAGCAAAGTTAAATAATTTACCCAAAAGCCTATGGCCAGTAAGGAATGGAGCCAAGATTCAAATCCAGGTGTATTTGTCTCCAACACTTGGACCCTGACCCTTAGCCACTGGTCCATCAGCCTCCTGTAGAGAGGTTGTCTGGCCATGTGTAATTCAGAAGCTGCTCAGACCTAAGAGTGTATCACACGTATCATCACCAATCCGAATGTCCAACCAAGTAAAATCTTTTGACTAAGTCAAGATGACACATGTTCAGATGAAAATCCTATAATAATGAACATTAATGGGTTGTCTTCCCACATTGTCAGAGACTCCTGTCCAAGTGACATCATTTAATAGGTATTGGACATCCACCATGAGTTGAGCAGAGGCTGCACTATGGTCACACACTGGAATTTCTCAGTTTTCTGTGCTGGAAACAAAATAGGAAATATTCTCCATGGTCAAGCAGTGATCTTGAGAGATTAGATGTTATTCCTATTCTAACCCCATCCATACACTGATTGGATATAAAGGAGAATTTCCCAGATACAATTCAGATTTATGGGTAACATAAATCCAATTATTCTTAAATAAGATTTGCCTTTATCATCTGGCTGGCTCTGGAGCATTCTTAATTCTTTATCTATGTTTACCCCGTCAGCCCCATTTGGTAAACACCATCCAAGCATGCTCTCAAATACACCGCCCTTTAGAAATCAATGTAAATGTAATTCTACCAACCTCAACAAAGCTAATAAGATCTGAAAGGTCATCATGGTGCTAGACATGCTATGAATAATACCTGTGAATGCAGCTCAAACATGACAATGAAGGTCCTGGGGAAAACCAGCTATTTAATTTTCTTGTATAGTCTAGTATGTTCTCAAGCACCTTTAAATTTGGGAATGGTTCTCAGGCTCATTGTGTTATTACTGCACGCATTCTTGGAGCCTACAGAAGGAAAAGAAACTATAAAAGCAGAGGAACTTGATTTCACTGCTAAGTCCGGTATGGTCTCACTCTTTTGTCATAGAAAGACCCTAAATCATCAATGTGCATGTGTTACCTATTTCCTTTAAACTCACCTCAGCAAAGTCCATAAGGCAAGGCAAGCTTGGTGAACAAGAGGCCAGGTGGCTGGAACTGAGCAGATGAGGACAAGATAAAGTCACATTTAAGAATGTACTTCTAAAACTGGAGTAAAGAGTTTGCATTTTGTTCTAAGAGCAATGAGATACTATCAGAGGGTTTTAAGCAAGGATGTAATATGACCTGACTTATGTTTCCAAAGGATAACTGTGGTTTTTTGTGGCTTGAGCAGACGAGAAGTAGGGAAATGATCAGGACTAAACAGTAGCAGAGATGGACACAAGTCCAGATTTGGAATGTGCTTTAGAGTTGGAGTCCACAGGGCTTATTAATTCGCTGGATGTTTGGAATAAAAGACAGAGAAAATGATGCTAATATATTTTGCTTGAGCAACTGAATGGATTGTGGTGCATTTTAATGAGATGGAAAAGATTTGTGGACAAACAAATTTGGGGATGTGTAAATCACAAGTTTTCTTTCATTAAGACGCCCACAGGATAATCATGTGAAGACTTTACTAGGCAGTTTGCCATACAAGTCCTTGAATCTTTGGTAAAAACTAGTCTCATTCCTCATGCAATACAATCAGCTCTCGTCAAGACACATTTTCTACTTGGTAAATTTCCTCAGCCACTTCCCTGTGGACTTTTTTAGCTTTGCTTCCTGCTATTTCCCACTCAAGCATTCACCAAATATTTTCTAGTATTCATTACGTGAATGAGGACAATGCTGGCCTTTAACGTACTGCAGACACAGTGGCTCTCTATGAATGTTTCTAGAATAGTTGAATGAATGAATGAATGAATGAATGAATGAATACAGTGCTCAGGTTCTCTTGAGGCTTAAGTCTGCAAGGAGTGAATAGTCTAGGACAGGCAATAATAAATATATACTTTAATAACTAAAATACAGGGTAAAAAGTGGTGAGTTGAACAGGAAAGGTACTAATAAGGGATTGCGGGAGTTCAGAAGAAGATACGGGATTCAGGAAACGTGGTATACTCACATGACGGAATACCACTCAGTAAGGACAATGAAGAAACTATTTGCAACAACATGAATAACTTTCACCAACATAATATTGAGCAGAATAAGCCACACAGGAGAATACACACTGTCTGATTCCATTTGTCTAAAGTTCAAGAAAGGCAGAACTAACCTCTGGTGTTAGAAGTCAGAGGTAGAGGGGTTGTGACTGGTAGGGAAGCAGGAGGGGAATTCTGAGATTCTGGTTACATTGTTTCTTGGGTTTTATTTAGGTGAATGTGTTCACTTCATTAAAATGTACCCATCTGTACACTTAGGATCTGGGCACCATTTTAATGTACCATATGTCAAGGATTGTGAAGGGTCTGAGATCTGTCCTCGTTGCAAGCCTGCCACGGTTTCGTGGATGCTGGCGGGAGACCTGATATCCCTGGGTCAGAGACAAAGGAATTGACGACTCACAGCCCGGCCAGCAGCATGAGCTTTGTGTTTGCCCGGGTTTCCCTTGTTCCCCCGACTCAAAGTTGCCCAGGGGAGGCTCTGATGGATGCTGCACACACAATGGGTTTGTGTCAGCTGAGGGAGCCCAAATCTTTCATACAGTATGGAATACAAGCAAACCTGCCCCACGTTTGGCATGGAGGGAGACAATATCTTCATTATAGTAGATAGTACACAAGCCTGTCCTCCACTTGGGAGGGAGACACTACCTTCCAAGGCTGTTCTCTTCATAATCATCCTTGCAAAGATAGTCGAGAACAAAAGTTATTGGTGCCTCTCTCCTCATAAGATAGGCAGAAACGTGAGACCCACCCCAGGGCGTTATTTCGCAACATGGCATACTTCAACAAAAAGCTTACATTGAAAACTCTGGGGTATTTTAGCTAGGTCTTCTTTGAGCAGGATCAGATTGAGGGGAAAGAAGTTTTGTGTAAGGAACAGGGGGCACCTGAGTGTGAGTAGAGCACAGGTTTTCCCTACCTCAGAAGCCTTCCAACATAGGACGGGGAGTAAAATGAAATTCAAATGGCCAGTTTTACTGTCTTTTTTACTGCTCAGATAAAGATTTGTAGAAGGGGAGCAAATCACATTAAAGAGTGAAACAAGATTTTGGAGAATCGTCTGCAGATCTGACGTATCCCTTCCCTCCTCCCATAACTGTGCAAGAGTTTGGATTATGTAGAGCTGAGATTTACAAAATATTTCCATCATAATATGTGCGTAGTTCAGTAGATTTTATTTTGAAAATAAACTAAGAAATATAGGAAATAATAAATTCAAATGACCTTAAAGGTTTTTTACTTCCATAATTGAAAATTTCAAACCAAAATTATATTGGTCCTAATTAACTCCACTTTGAAAGACAAATCTCCAAATTTCTCTTGTCTTACTTACAATAAATCTAGATGAGCCAATAGTGTTTAAGCACGAATGTGATATACCTAATGCTTAATATTTTCTTAACATTTTCTGTCTGAAACATTTATTTTTATGTTACCTAGGTAAGAGTGTGGATGTGAATATTAAAATCCCATAACCATATTTTGGTGCTGATGCTGCATTTTCTCATTTTATGGTCTATCTTGAGCTGTTTGATTGAACGGCAGTCTGCTGTTTAATCAAGAGCCATGTGTTATTCTATGTAAGTGTACCGTATTATAAAAGCGAATGTAAAATTAATTTCAGGATATGTATGTTTAATTACATAGCCTCATGTTACATATCTGAATCAAATTGTGCATTGCCTCTTAATAGCTTGAAAAAGTTTGGAATTAATTTAAGCAATGAATCTTGAGATCTTTTTAAGGAGGTTCTTCTCAGATCATAACTCAGTTCTTGAAGTTGGGTTCTATGTGGTTTTTCCAATTTAGCCACTTGGGTGGGGAAGTAAAGTATGTAACATTTATTGAACGTTTGTTTTGCACCAGGCTATGGAGGTAGATGGTTTTCAGATATCACCTCATTTTAAAGCCTAACAAAATTCCATGAGTGTAATTATTCCCATTTTATACATGAACAAAAAAATCAATGGTAAATTACTGGAGGTCACACCATGAGTAAGTGGTGGAACCAGGATTTGAATCCAGAACTGTCTCCACAGTAAAATTACTTTTTAAAAATAGGACTTGCATATGGGTAGGAAAAACAAAACAAAACTAGAACGATCAATATATACTACTATGTAAGCAGTGGTGGGATTAGAGGTAATTTTAATTCTTCATTTTTGTCATTCTGTATTTTCTGAATTTCTGATGATGTACAAGTATATGCATTTATTTAAAGGTAGTATAAGACCTGAATTGACCTTGAGAAGTCATTCAGGTTGAAACTATTAATGGCAAGGGCTCCCATGGGCTCTATCCTTATAATGTCTCTTTACAAGGGAAATTTGAGTCTGGTAGTCTTCTGAAAGCCCAAGATCTAAGGTTGTTGCTGGGGACCTGATAATCATGGGCTGTGAGTATGCCTCCCACAGAGACCTTAAAGGTCAAGTTTGGTCTGAAAGATAACCAATTCAGGGTTCCACTCCAAACTGGAGCAATTTTAGTGGGTGGACCATAGATGGCTTGATTATTACTAGGTCATGTAAGCAAAATCATAGAGTCACTTCACTTACCTCTCTAATAAAGTATGGTCTTACTGCTTACTTAATAATTAGCCCTTTAGAATGTAAATTGGTACAGCCACTATGGAAAATACTATGGAGGTTCCTCAAAAAACTAAAAACAGAGTTGCCATATGATCCTTTAATTCCATTCCTGGGATATATCCAGAGAAAACTATAATTTGAAAAGATACATGCACCCCAATGTTCATTGCAGCACTATTCACAATAGCCAAGACATGGGAACAACCTAAAAGTCCATCAACAGATGAATAGATAAAAAAGATGTGGTAGGTATATACAATGGAATACTACTCAGCCATAAAAAAGAATGAAATAATGCCATTTTCAGCAACATGGATGGACCTAGAGATTATCATACTAAGTGAAGTAAATCAGAAAGAGGAAGACAAATACCATATGATATCACTTATATGTGGAACCTAAAATGTGACACAAATGAACCTATCTACGAAACAGAAACAGACTCACAGACATAGAGAATAGACTTATGGTTGCCACGGGGGATGGGGAGTGGGGGAGGGATGGATTGGGAGTTTGGGATTAGCAGTTGTAAACTATTACATAGAGAATGGATAAACAACAAGGTCCTACTGTATAGCACAGAGAACTATATTCAATATCCTATGACAAACCATAATAGAAAAGAATATGAAAAAGAATGTATACATATGTATAACTGAATCACTTTGCTGTACAGTAGAAACTAATACAACATTGTCAATCAACTATACTTCAATAAAATAAATTTATTGTCAATCAACTATACTTCAGTAAAATAAATTTCCTCCTTTTGGATCATGGTGTCATTCCCTGCAGCTGCCAAGAGTGCTGTCTGCTGACAGCTCATGGTTGAGACTCTCCTCAGGAATTGCCCTGACCAAAGGAAGCTGCCTTACCCAAGGTTACGTGTCTTCCTTGGAGACAACCCACATCTAGTGCCTGGACTATAAGTGGGTACAAAGCCCAGCATCCTTGCCTCAATTTGGGGGTGTGTCTGAATCAGGCCATCCTAGCTCCAGACCTCCCTAAAGGCTCATCTGAGACTCCTGTTGCAACCTCATCACAGCTCAACTTCCCCTTCTGCACAGTCCTCCTTCCCTTACTCTCTTACAGGTGTGGCTCTTGAGCTCTGACCAATGAGTCCTCTCCATGTAAGTTGCTGTCTCTGAGTCTCTTTCTCAGAGAACCGTACCTAAGACTCACCTACAGTTCCTATGGCCTCCACTCCACCGTTCTCCCCAAGGTGAGCTATGGAAAGAGGGGCATCCAAAGGTGACTAACACAGTTATGCTACCAGGCAGATCCCTGGGTGCATCTCTTTTCTTCTTGGAGGGGCTGAGCCAAGAGTTAGTCATACAGATTCACACAGCAAGTTTGCTCAGAAAGGGTCTCTAAATCCTGCTCTTTAAGCTCTAGAGTCAAGAGCTATACTGCCTGTCAGCTTCTTACTGCCAACAGTCTCTATGGGGTTTGAATAAAGTGAGCGCTGTTGTCAACCCAAGCTCAAAGACAGACTGACTGGGGGCTTCCCGGGGGCTTCCCTGGTGGCGCAGTGGTTAGGAGTCCGCCTGCCAGTGCAGGGGACACGGGTTCGAGCCCTGGCCCGGGAGGATCCCGCGTGCCGCGAAGCAGCTAGGCCCGTGAGCCACAACTACTGAGCCTGCGCTCTCGAGCCCGCGAGCCATAGCTGATGAAGCCCACACGCCTGGAGCCCGTGCTCCGCGGCGGGAGAGGCCACCGCGGTGAGAGGCCCGCGCATTGCAGCAAGGAGTGGCCCCCCCCGCTTGCCGCAGCTAGAGGGAGCCCGCACGAGGTGGCGAGGACCCAACGCAGCCACGGATAAATAAATTAAGTAGGTAAATGAATGGATAAAGAAAAAAGAAAGAAAAAAAAAAAGACAGACTGGCTGACTTCCTGGATTCTGGAAGCCGTGGTGTGCACTGACCAGTCAGAGCTGAGAGTGTTCTGCAGTAGCAGTGGTAAAACTCAGGTCTCTAGGATGCAGCAAAGATGCCACTTTGTAGGTCACCCTCTGTGATCCAACACCTGACTCTTGGGCCGGGCATCCCTGTTAATCACATATGAGGAATAACGGAGTTGAAATAGACACTGCCTGCTCTGGGTTTGGTGACTGTGTGACTTTGCATCCTCTCTTAGATTTGCAAGCACTACCATGAAGCCCACAAAAGCCAACAAAGTTAGATAAGATAGCCTCAGAGGACAGCATAAAGACAGCACAAAGAAATGTGCTATCTCTTTGTAGCAACTCTCTTTATGAAAAATATACTTGAACAGCTTGCAGCATCGTCTGACTTGGTCAGTAAAGACTTCGGGATTTAGTCTCCCACATAGGGAAACGTTCCCTTTAACATCAGAGTGAGCTATTTTCCCCAGTACTACAATGATTGTTACACAGTTTGTAGACCCTCGAGAACTCTCTCTAGATGGGATCTGCCAACCACCAGCCACACAAATGCAAATGATTGCTTGACTTCAGTGGAAAAAGACTCCAGGAGAAAAATCTTTACGTTATCATCGTGAATGTTGGGGGTCCCTATCCTGCTAAACTTGTTTCTCTACTCCTCAGATAGAATTTCCTCACTCTAGCATTCAAAAAGAATTTACAGTATGAAATAATTTCATTCGACTGGTACATTAATTTAATTTCATGGAGATAAAACTTGCAGCAACCTCCTCTGGTTCAGCAGGATGCAGTGCTGCTCAAGACCAGATCATTAAAATATTTTTTTAATGATCTATATAGTCAACCAGTAACCCTTACTGTTAACATTATGTTTGTCAGAACTGAAACAAAACTATAAAACTTACCAGGTTGCTGTCTTGCTTTGACTACTATTTTAAGGCTGATGTGCAGGAGGCAGGTAAACCGTTAGTAATTAATAAGTGGGCAACAAAGAGAAGATATTCAAGTTCAACATCTTTCCAAAGACCAAGAATTTGATGATGAGTGGCTGAATGTGGATTATATATCCACCATAGAAAGGAAAACAGTCTCTTCAATATGGAATGTATTTTCCAAAATTGAATAGATTTGTGCCTCAAGTAGTTCCATCAGACAAATTGTGCCCTAAATCTTCTTTGAACTGCTGGGCTTTAATCAAATTTAGATATAAAAGGTTTCATTTTACATAACCTATATTTAAAGCTTCTATTGAGTATTCAAAATGATTTGCTGCAGTGCATGTGTTTTTGGTGTGAGTCCAACTTCTTAACCTGTCTAGACTTTCAGTGATAAAAGTTCATATGAACTTAAATAATATGCCAGCATTGAACGCTTTCAGGCTACTTATTGATATTCTCCTTGTCTCCAGTATATTCAGATAAGATGAACTGAATCTTTATAAAAACTGACATTAATTGGTATGATTCCCTACATCAATACCTCCATCAATTTTAAATATCCTTCAGTATTCTGTGTATGTTGGAATCTGAGATAATGAAATGTTTATGTCAAGATAGCATGGGCTCTGATGTGGTAAAAATATAACCCTGGAGTCCCAGTTACTTAACACAATAACGGTTTATTTCTTATTCCTGCTAAGTCCTAATGTTAGTCAGCTAACTCTTCAGGGGAGCTGCCCTCCATGCTGTGACACAGAGACCCAGGCTGTTTGTATCATATGGATCCTCCATCTCAGTACATGCCCTTCTTTGTATAATGGCAGGAGAAAAGAGAGTCAGAGCATTGCACACTGATTCCTGAATGCTTCAGCCCAGGAGTGCCTCTTGTTCATGGCCCATTGCCCAGATGCAATCACACAGGATGGGGACACATGGATATTCAGTGAACAGCACCTGCCTGATTCAGGGAGTTTTCAGCATTCTGAGGGAGTGCTGCAAACTTATTGCATCTGATTCTGTGAAAATACAGCCTCTTTCAATGTTAGTATTGTTTTTTAAAAGCTCCTGTTTAATGGGACATATGTAAATGTATACATAACATCCATGCTTATGATTAGACATACAAACGCAGAATATAACTCATAAAATAATTCCTTCTCCCTCATTTTTTATAAGTTATTCTTGTTGTATGAATATTAAGATTACTTTTTGGTAAAGATATTGTTTTACTGTTTGGGTGATAAAGGTCAAAGACACACCACATGTAGGCAGGAAGTAGGGTTTCACTTGAGTAAGAGGCTTTTCATGGTGCCAAGCATAAGATTCTAGGAATATTCTGAGGAAGAAGCAAACCTCTCCCTTCCAAAGAGAATCCAGGGTTGAGAGGCATTTTGCTCAGGGAGGCAGCAGAATTCTCTTCTCGGAGCGGGTGAGACTATCAAGAGATAATCTCTTGTGTGGGGAGGAAGGACAACAACCAGACTAAGGCCTGGGGAGCAATGCTCCTAGACAAGGGCCTGGTTTACCTTTGAGACAACTTTTAGAAAGGAAGCAGAAAATCTTGTTAATTTAGATGGAGATTGGAATAAAGGAAATGGGAAGACCCCCCCCCCCCAGTGGAAGGCTATACTCTGGAAGACAAAGGCAGTGTGCAAGTGGTTGAGCCTGGCTGTAATGATACTTCAGGGGGTAGGAGGAGTGGGAGATGAGGCTGGGGAAATGGACAGTGGCCAGATCTTAGATTTGCTTCCAGAGTCAATGTAGAGTCATCGTGGGATTCATTTCAGGACAAGACATAATTAGATTTTCATCTTAGAGACCTCACCGGGGAAGCGATTGCGGTCCAGAGATGATGATTTGGGAATTATGGCAGTGGTGAGGATAGTGATCAAATACTTGGCGATAGACTCTACCGTACTTGGTGAGCTATTGATAGTTGGGTAGAGAGTTGTAAGTGAATGGTGATGACTTCCAGGTTTCAGGCTTGGGAGATGGTGATAATGGAGCCATATTCCCTGGGAGAGAGCAAGAGAAGGCTGAGTGTGGAGGAGGCAATGGGGCTGTTCTGTGCATGGTGAATTTGAGCTATTTGTGGCATAGAACAGGCACTCAATAACTACTAAATACGTGAATTCCTTACTCCTTCAAAAAGAAAAGCAATGACTATTTCCCAATATCTGGGCCCCACACAGAAACAGTGTATCTATTAGAATTAAGATAATAAAGGATCAATTTTTTAAAACATCTTTATTGGAGTATAATTGCTTTACAATGGTGTGTTAGTTTCCGCTTTATAACAAAGTGAATCAGTTATACATATACATATGTCCCCACATCTCTTCCCTCTTGCGCCTCCCTCCCTCCCACCCTCCCTATCCCACCCCTCTAGGTGGGCACAAAGCACTGAGCTGATTTCCCATGCTATGCGGCTGCTTCCCACTAGCTATCTATTTTACGTTTGGTAGTGTATATATGTCCATGCCCCTCTCTCACTTTGTCACAGCTTACCCTTCCCCCTCCCCGCATCCTCAAGTCCATTCTCTAATAGGTCTGTGTCTCTATTCCCATCTTGCCCCTAGGTTTTTCACGACCATTTTTTTTTTTAGAGTCCATATATATGTGTTAGCATACAGTATTTGTTTTTATCCTTCTGACTTATTTCACTCTGTATGACAGACTCTAGGTCCATCCACCTCATTACAAATAACTCAATTTCGTTTCTTTTTACGGCTGAGTAATATTCCATTGTATATATGTGCCACAGCTTCTTTATCCATTCACTGTTGATGGACACTTAGGTTGCTTCCATGTCCTGGCTATTGTAAATAGAGCTGCAATGAACATTTTGGTACATGACTCTTTGAATTATGGTTTTCTCAGGGTATATGCCCAGTAGTGGGATTGCTGGGTCATATGGTAGTTCTATTTTTAGTTTTTTAAGGAACCTCCATACTGTTCTCCATAGTGGCTGTATCAATTTACATTCCCACCAACAGTGCAAGAGGGTTCCCTTTTCTCCACACCCTCTCCAGCATTTATTGTTTATAGACTTTTTTTTTTTTTTTTTTTTTTTTGTGGTATGTGGGCCTCTCACTGTCGTGGCCTCTCCCGTTGCGGAGCACAGGCTCCGGATGCACAGGCTCAGCGGCCATGGCTCACGGGCCCAGCCGCTATGCGGCATGTGGGATCTTCCTGGACCAGGGCACGAACCCGTGTCCCCTGCATCGGCAGGCGGACTCTCAACCACTGCGCCACCAGGGAAGCCCTTGGGGTCGTTTTTGTTTCCATACAAATTATGAAATTTTTTGTTCTAGTTCTGTGAAAAATGCCAGTGGTAGTTTGATAAGGATTGAATCTGTAGATTGCTTTGGGTAGTATAGTCATTTTCACAATGTTGATTCTTCCAATCCAAGAACATGGTATATCTCTCCATCTATTTGTATCATCTTTAATTTCTTTCATCAGTGTCTTATAATTTTCTGCATACAGGTCTTTTGTATCTTTAGGTAGGTTTATTCCTAGGTATTTTATTCTTTTTGTTGCAATGGTAAATGGGAGTGTTTTCTTAATTTCACTTTCAGATTTTTCATCATTAGTGTATAGGAATGCAAGAGGTTTTGTGCATTAATTTTGTATCCTGCTACTTTACCAATTTCATTGCTTAGCTCTAATAGTTTTCTGGTAGCATCTTTAGGATTCTCTATGTATAGTATCATGTCATCTGCAAACAGTGACAGCTTTACTTCTTTTCCGATTTGGATTCCTTCTTCTTCTCTGATTGCTTTGGCTAAAACTTCCAAAACTATGTTGAATAACAGTGGTGAGTGGGCAACCTTGTCTTGCTCCTGATCTTAGTGGAAATGCTTTCAGTTTTTCACAATTGAGGACGATGTTGGCTGTGGGTTTGTCATATATGGCCTTTATTATGTTGAGGAAAGTTCCCTCTATGCCTACTTTCTGGAGAGTTTTTATCATAAATGTGTGTTGAATTTTGTTGAAAGCTTTCTCTGCATCTACTGAGATGATCATATGGTTTTTCTCCTTCAATTTGTTAATATGGTGTATCACATTGATTGATTTGCATATGTTGAAGAATCCTTGCATTCCTGGGATAAACCCCTCTTGATCATGGGGTATGATCCTTTTAATGTGTTGTTGGATTCTGTTTGCTAATATTTTGTTGAGGATTTTTGCATCTATGTTCATCAGTGATATTGGCCTGTAGTTTTCTTTCTTTGTGACATTGTTGCCTGGTTTTGGTATCAGGGTGACGGTGGCCTCGTAGAATGAGTTTGGGAGTGTTCCTCCCTCTGCTATATTCTGGAAGAGTTTGAGGAGGATAGGAGTTAGCTCTTCTCTAAATGTCTGATAGAATTCACCTGTGAAGCCATCTGGTCCTGGGCTTTTGTTTGTTGGAAGATTTTTAATCACAGTTTCAATTTCAGTGCTTGTGATTGGTCTGTTTATATTTCTTATTGCTTCCTGGTTCAGTCTTGGAAGGTTGTGTATTTCTAAGAATTTATCCATTTCTTCCAGGTTGTACATTTTATTGGCATATAGTTGCTTGTAGTAATCTCTCATGATCCTTTGTATTTCTGCAGTGTCAGTTGTTGCTTCTCCTTTTTCATTTCTAATTCTATTGATTTGAGTCCTCTCCCTTTTTTCCTTGATGAGTCTGGCTAATGGTTTATCAAGTTGGTTTATCTTCTCAAAGAACCAGCTTTTAGTTTTATTGATCTTTGCTATTGTTTCCTTCATTTTTATTTTTTCATTTATTTCTGATCTGATCTTTATGATTTCTTTCCTTCTGCTAACTTCGGGGTTTTTTTGTTCTTCTTTCTCTAATTGCTTTAGGTGTAAAGTTAGGTTGTTTAATTGAGATGCTTCTTGTTTCTTAAGGTAGGATTGTATTGCTACAAACTTCCCTCTTAGAACTGCTTTTGCTGCATCCCATAGGTTTTGGGTCGTCGTGTTTTCATTGTCATTTGTTTCTAGGTATTTTTTGATTTCCTCTTTGATTTCTTCCGTGATCTCTTGGTTATTAAGTAGTGTATTGTTTAGCTTCCACGTGTTTGTATTTTTTACAGATCTTTTCCTGTAATTGATATCTAGTCTCATAGCGTGGTGGTCGGAAAAGATACTTGATATGATTTCAATTTTCTTAAATTTACCAAGGCTTAATTTGTGACCCAAGATATGATCTATCCTGAAGAATGTTCCATGAGCACTTGAGAAAAATGTGTATTCTGTTGTTTTTGGATGGAATGTCCTATAAATATCAATTAAGTCCATCTTGTTTAATGTACTATTTAAAGCTTGTGTTTCCTTATTTTTTTTCATTTTGGTTGATCTGACCATTGGTGAAAGTGGGGTGTTAAAATCCCCTACTATTATTGTGTTACTGTTGATTTCCCCTTTCATGGCTGTTAGTATTTGCCTTCTGTATGGGGTGCTCCTGTGTTGGGTGCATAAATATTTACAATTGTTATCTCTTCTTCTTGGATTGATCCCTTTATCATTATGTAGTGTCCTTCTTTGCCTCTTGTAATAGTCTTTGTTTTAAAGTCTATTTTTTCTGATATGAGAATTGCTACTCCAGCTTTCTTTTGATTTCCATTTGCATGGAATATCTTTTTCCATCCCCTCACTTTCAGTCTGTATGTATCCCTAGGTCTGAGGTGGGTCTCTTGTAGACAGCACATATATGGGTCTTGTTTTTGTATCCATTCAGCCAGTCTACATCTTTTGGTTGGCACATTTAATCCATTTACATTTAAGGTAATTTTCAATATGTATGTTCCTATTACCATTTTCTTAATTGTTTTGGGTTTGTTACTGTAGGTCTTTTCCTTCTCTTGTGTTCCCTGCCTAGAGTAGTTCCTTTAGCATCTGTTGTAAAGCTGGGTTGGTGGTGCTGAATTCTCTTAGCTTTGCTTGTCTGTAAAGGTTTTAATTTCTCCATCAAATCTGAATGAGATCCTTGCTGGGTAAAGTAATCTTGGTTGTAGGTTTTTCTCCTTAATCACTTTAAATATGTCCTGCCAGTCCCTTCTGGCTTGCAGAGTTTCTGTTGAAAGATCAGCTGTTAACCTTATGGGGATTCCCTTGTGTGTTATTTGTTGTTTTTCCCTTGCTGCTTTTAATATTTTTTCTTTGTATTAAATTTTTGATAGCTTGATTAATATGTGTCTTGGTGTGTTTCTCCTTGGATTTATCCTGTTTGCGACTCTCTGTGCTTCCTGGACTTGATTGTTTCCTTTCCCATATTAGGGAAGTTTTCAACTATAATCTCTTCAAATATTTTCTCAGTCCCCTTCTTTTTCTCTTCTTCTTCTGGGACCCCTATAATTCAAATGTTGGTGCGTTTAATGTTGTTCCAGTGGTCTCTGAGACTGTCCTGAATTCTTTTCATTCTTTTTTCTTTATTCTGCTCTGCAGTAGTTATTTCCACTATTTTATCTTCCAGGTCACTTATCCGTTCTTCTGCCTCAGTTATTCTGCTATTGATCCCTTCTAGAGAATTTTTAATTTCATTTATTGTGTTGTTCATCACTGTTTGTTTGCTCTTTAGTTCTTCTAGGTCCTTGTTACACATTTCTTGTATTCTCTCCATTCTATTTCCAAGATTTTGGATCATCTTTACTGTCATTATTCTCAATTCTTTTTCAGGTAGGCTGCCTATTTCCTATTCATTTGTTAGGTCTGGTCGGTTTTTGCCTTGCTCCTTCATCTGCTGTGTGTTTCTTTGTCTTCTCATTTTGCTTAACTTACTGTGTTTGGGGTCTCCTTTTCGCAGGCTGCAGGTTCGTAATTCCCATTGTTTTTAGTGTCTGTCCCCAGTGGCTAAGGTTGGTTCAGTGGGTTGTGTAGGCTTCCTGGTGGAGGGGACTGGTGCCTGTGTTCTGGTGGATGAGGTTGGATCTTGTCTTTCTGGTGGGCAGGTCCACGTCTGGTGGTGTGTTTTGGGGTGTCTGTGGCCTTATTATGATTTTAGGCAGCCTCTCTGCTAATGGATGGCATTGTGTTCCTGTCTTGCTAGTTTTTTGGCATAGGGTGTCCAGCACTGTAGCTTGCTGGTCATTGAGTGGAGCTGGGTCTTGGCGTTGAGATGGAGATCTCTGGGAGATTTTCGCCTTTTGATATTATGTGGAGCTGGGAGGTCTCTTGTGGACCAGTGTCCTGAACTTGGCTCTCCCACCTCAGAGGCACAGCCCTGACGCCTGGCTGGAGTACCAAGAGCCTGTCATCCACACGGCTCAGAATAAAAGGGAGGAAAAGAAAGAAAGAAAGAAGAAGATAAAATAAAGTAATTAAAATAAAAAATAATTATTAAAATAACTTTTTAAAGTAATAAAAAAATTAAAAATAAAAAAATAGAAAGAAAGAAGAGAGCAACGAAACCAAAAAACAAATCCACCAATGATAATGTGTGCTAAAAGCTATACTAAAAAAAAACAAAAACGGAGAGACAGAACCCTAGGACAAATGTTGGAAGCAAAGCTATACAGACAAAATCACACACAGAAGCATACACATACACACTTACAGAAAGAGAAAAAGGGAAGAATATATATATATTGTTGCTCCCAAAGTCCACCTCCTCAATTTGGGATGATTCGTTGTCTACTCAGGTATTCCACAGATGCAGGGTACATCTAGTTGACTGTGGAGATTTAATCTGTTGCTCCTGAGGCTGCTGGGAGAGATTTCCCTTTCTCTTCCTTGTTCGCACAGCTCCCAGGGCTCAGCTTTGGATTTGGCCCGGCCTCTGCGTGCAGGTTGCTGGAGGGCGTCTGTTCTTCGCTCACACAGGACGGGGTTAAAGGAGCCGCTGATTCAGGGGCTCTGGCTCACTCAGGCCAGGGGGAGGGAGGGGTACAGACGAGGGGCGAGCCTGCGGCGGCAGAGGCTGGCATGACGTTGCATGAGTCTGAGGCGCGCCGTGCGTTCTCCCGGGGAAGTTATCCCTGTATGACGGGACCCTGGCAGTGGCGGGCTGCACAGGCTTCCGGGAGGGGGGTGTGGATAGTGACCTGTGCTTGCACACAGGCTTCTTGGTGGCTGCAGTAGCAGCCTTAGCATCTCATAAGGCTCAATTTTTATTCAAAGTTGTCCTCCACTAAGAGACAGAGGTACTCATTATTACTCAGGTCTTGATACAGTGTTCTTCCCTTTGGGTTAGACCTCCTGGTTCTGACTGCTTGAAACATAGGCAAGTTTCCTAGATCTTCTGGACTCCGTGCCTATACCAGCATCTACCAGCTGGCTTTGGCACCCACAACACCCACCCAATAAGCAGGTCGTCTTCTCCCTGGCCTCAGCCAGCTCCCCATCTGTTCCACCTAAGATCTTGCAGCCCTGACAGTCATCTGACTGTCTTCTTATAGCAATGATACAGACACTGCCTCTGGGCATTCCTAGGTGATCACTGTGTAGCTACAAATCACTCATACTAACGTAATGTTCATCAACCACACTAGGACTATCAAAATAAATTATTGTTCTCCTCCCCCAAACTTCACAGACACCCCAAATTCAGTGCTTGGTATATGAAAAGTACTCATTTAATACTGAGTGACTGAATGGACGATGAATAAATTCAAAGGGGGGCTATCAGAAAAATATACCTCTTACTAGTCTGTTGACACACCTTGTGGTCACACACTTGTGATTTCTCAATAGCCCCCACGCCAGTGATGCATATACCTTAACACACATATAGTGGTGAACACAATTTTCACTAATAACTGACTGGAAATAGTTAAACTCATCCTACAACTACAGCCTAAGAGTTCCGCATACACGTATCAAAGGAGAGGAGTAGGTAGGTCAACAGCCTTTGTGACACAACCTCCTGAAAGAAGTATAATAAAGCATCTTTTTACAGAGATGGCAAACACGGCAGGAAAAAGAGTAACACATTTTTAATTGGAGACATTTAGATTTGTCCTTAATTTAATTCAGCAGCCCAGCAGCCATGATTAGATTTGCATCATAATGTATCTTCAATACTATCTATTTTCACAAATGAGAACTTTCCTGAATATGGTTCTGATGGATCCTGACATTTTAAAATATGTCCTATTGTCCTTTTCTGTGCAGTAGACCAAGCATAGAGTGTTCACTCCTATATCACTGTCACTGTACTATCAGACCAGACGGCTACTTCATCACAGAATCAAGAGTTAGGGATAATTTATGCTATTCCTTGCTCTAGAATGTGAAAACAGAAAGCATTTGCTGCACTCAACCCAGCAGTAACAGCCTTGTCAGAGGGCATTTGGTGCTATGGCTGCACTGCCTTCAGGAATGAGATTTCATTCCATGGAGTCCTAAGCTCTCAGGTTGCAGAGAAAAGTGTTGAAGCACGTGAGTTGATGCTTCATCCAGCAACCAGATTAAGGCTAGAGTGCCTCTTTGTTAAGGAAAACAAAATGCAATAAAACAGTTGTAAAATGGGAAAGATTATATCTGGACCCTCCATTGTTTCATAGTCAAGGACTTCTCCCCTTCATAGGAAAAAGAAAATACGAATGTTGGCTTAATATTCAGAGCAGTTGTTTTTGTGTCTGTGAACATGAAATGTTAGAAACGGAAGAGCTATTTATCCTCAGCCTGCTGAAAAGAACAGTGGAAATTTCTCTTTATTGGTCTATAAATAAGCCAAGTCTGAACACACCCTTTATTGGCAGAAGAGCCACGGCAGCTCATCTCACAAGCCAACAGGCTTGTCAGGATTCCCTCATTTGATATTGCCATAAGCATGCCGAGGAAGACACAGACAAAAGATTGTCCTCTCAAACCATCAAACTTATTTAACCCGAGAGCAACTAGTATTCCCTAGGTGAAAGAAAGATGCATATAAAATCATAAACATTTATGGCTAACAGGTGTTATTGTTTAGGAAAAGCTTGGTGAATCAGTGACGTGTCATTTAACACAAGCTCAGAAGTGATAAATCAAATGGCCGTCGGTTCCTTTCTTTTATAATCACATATTATCAACAAAGACATGTAGGGCTTTGGAGCTTTGCCTACATAGTACCAAAATCAACTGGTTAATTCAGAAAAAAAAAAAAAAACTCCCCCCAAATATCGGTTAAGATGCCTGTTTGAATTATACAGACAGAAGATCTGGTTGCATTAATTTTTTAATATATCAATTATTTGTGCTTGTGAACATGTAAAAAGGCCACTGAAAATGTCTCAATTATATGGGCAATATAATCCATCCTTTCTATTTGAATCTGTTTAATTTGTTCATGTGTATTAACTTTTTCAGATTAGATAACCTGTGAAAACAGACAGCTCCACTAGGGGAATTTAGTTGTGCAGGCAAAATTAAAAGGCTATCAGTATGAAAAGTGAGAACAGACAGAAAGCTTAACAAATTGGAAAGAACAACAGGCAGCTAGCAATAATCGTGTTCCTTTTCCAAGGAAGGAACTGTGTCTGCCTGTTCTCTGTACATGATTTGAGGCTTATACCCATATTAATGATGATACCTCTTCCATCAATATCTTGGATTATTACCAGTGTCTGGGAGAAATTTTATTGGCTGCTGCAGTTCACTGAGAATTAATCGATATCACACGCTTACTCTACATGAACTTGGAAAAAAGTCTATCGAGTGAGTGATTTAATTCACTTTATGTTAATTATAAATTATGCCAGGAAACACTATTAAGGGTGGACTTGTTTCCAGCTCTTGGACTGTATATGTGAGCAGTTTGTACTTCCGACATTCTGGATACCCTGACTTTGACTGGCTGGCTAACACCTTAGGAAAGGCATTAATTTGGCATTCCCACCAGTATCTGCAATGTGGTGTGTTCTTAAACACATTAGGCCAGAAGGAGGCAGCAACACAGCCCACTTATCTTTATTTGTAATTTAAGCAACAGGATGAGAGACAACCTCCAAATTGGATAATTAAAAATATTTACCCACACTCTGTATGTTTTAAATAATCTCCTAAGTGTTTCATAAAACTGGAAAGGAAGGGGGCGGGGTGACCGGCTGACAAACCAAATGGAAAATGAAAGATGACTTTGGAAAGAGAATGTAAAGAGTTACTGGCCGCATCCTAGAGAACTCTTTATGTTCATTTCCTGTTCGATGCTGCTGCTGAGTAGATTCCTCGCGATTCTCCCTCTCAGTGAGCACGCACTAGTACTTTTATTAAAAGAAGTCCACCAGAATGCGGGTAGTTGTTATGCAAGAGCGGTAACTCACATAATGGGGGATGGCATTTCTTTCCACTTGTGCTGCTCCGCTGGTTCTAATAGCAACCTGGAGCTCAATTTCCTCCTCAAGAACAAGGCATTTCATGTGGAATGTCAATTATTAAAATGCAGTGTCCCGTGTCTTACTTCTCACTAGATGAATTCATTTGCAAAATTTGCTAATTTATGCAAATGATCCTTAACCTGTAACTGCCTGGAATCTATTTTACTGTTTCTGGCTTTTGGCAGCTTGGAGCCTAGGTGCAGGAAGGAAATCCATTAATGCAGAATTTGTCAGTTCTGTCATCATTATATTGGTGATTGAGTTGTTACTGACACACCCCCCCTCCAAAAAAACCCACCATCACCAATAACAACAGATAAAAATGTGTTATTAAGTGGAAGCCAGCTGACAGCTGGAGCCGAGAAATCTAGAGATTAAATGAAAGATAAACTAGGATGAGAGGATCTGGTACCTGCATGTCTTGACACCCTGAGTAATGTTAGAAGCGAAATCGTCTCCTTTTTGGGAGAAACTAACTGGTTAATAACCTAAGGAGGGCCTATCAGCTACTGACTAAGACAGATACAGATAGTAGCCAGGTAAGAAATTTCTTCCTGAGAGTAAAAACTGAACTGGCCTGGGTTTTAGTAAAAACAAAGCACAGTTTTTAATTTGGGGCCATGGTTACATGTAAGACAAGGCAGCAAAAAAGGGATGTTTGTCAAGAAGTGGATCGCTGCTTATGTGTGTGTGTGCACGGGTCTGCGTATGTGTAAGCATTCAGATCTGGGGGTACAAGTGGACCTGCCTGATGTTTCTGTGTCTGAATGTGTGTTCCCACAGGTACCGCATACATCAGATCTTGAGGCGTTACTCCGCATGAGTTGGAGTTTGTACGTTCGTACATCAGTGGTACCATGTTTTAATCAACTGTTCTGAAAAGAGATGCTGCAGTTCTGCCCCCACTGGCCCTGATGGTTACACAGTCTCTTTTTATAAACAGTGTTGAAAAAGAGCTTTCTGCAAACCTCAGAGTTGCTTTTCCTTTTTTTTTTTTTTTTTGAGGTCATGGAAAGGATTCAGATTCCCGGCCTGGCTTCTGAATCCACAGGAAATGGGATACATCACATCATTTTTATTGTGTTCTTCATTCTGGTAAGTTTCCAAAGGCCACTGCATTCAGCAGTTGAGCAAGCTGGATTGGATAAGCCAGGGAGACTTGACCAGGGAAGCAGACGGTCACAGTGTTTGTGTGTGTGCGTGTGTGTGTGGAATAAGCATAGGTGAGCTCTAGTCTGGACACCCGCCCTGGGCGACTGATGCAGAATCTACCCATCAAGCAGTGCCTCCACCCCAGACTCCTTCATCGCACAGACCACTTTCCACTGTCCATGATTTCTTTTGCTTGGCCTTTGACTTATCTGAATCCATGCTACACGTACATGGCCACAAACTGTCCTTGTAACCTGCTCTTCCGACTGCTGGGTTGTATTTTCCTCTTTCAAGTGTACCAATAGTTGCAAAGTGGATGGGGGCATTTGCTGTGGATATTGGAATGGATTCTTTCAACTCCACAAGGGATTTCAATTAAAGAGATAAAAGAGAATCTGCCCTTGGTAAAATGGACAATTACCACTTCAAGGAACCTGTCCAAACTCTAGAAGAATAATATGAGAGGACACATTTAATCACTCACTTTGCTCCTGTTTCTTTCAGAATCATGTCTCTTTAAATCTACTGAGGGAGATATTCCTTCTGGCCCACAGGATGCCAAAATGACTTGATGATTTATTTATGCAACACTTGGCAGCCCATAGTCCAGTTTGTGGCTGAAGCTGAATTTTATGAGCCTTCCCCTAGTGAGTATATTTTAACATTGTATTAAAAATATATCTTTTGAAAACCTCAGTCATGTTTGGCTCAGCCTCGGGCCCTGAGAAAGACAGTGACAGAAGTGAGGAATTAATATTGCTAAGGACTCAGCTAGTGAAATTTTTATTGTAGGAGATTAGAAAAGTGTAAAGTTTTTATTTGGGGAAGGGAAAAATGGTATTGAGACCTAAATGCTTTAGTGATATTGACTGTGACCTTTTCTATTTATAGCAATTCATCTGGTCAGTAAACAGTTTATTGGGCTTCTACTATGTTCCAGGAAGTATTCTAGGCCTAGAGGACTGTGGCGAAAAAGACAAGCACTGCCTCTTCTCTTCTGGAACAGACATATCAGAGAAAGGAGATGGATAATAAACAGGTAAATAAATACTATAGGTGAACAGAATGGTTTCAAATCACAATAACAGTAAGTTCCATATAATAAAGAGGAACTTTGAGCAGAGACTTGGCCTGGGGTGCAGAGAATTTCTATATTCACCCAAGAAGATAGCTTCTGTAATGTCAAATCAGAAAAGTAGAAGATCTGACAAAATAATTTCCTGGACAGTTTTGCTTCTTCAAAATCTAGCTCAAGGGCTTCCCTGGTGGTGCAGCGGTTGAGAATCTGCCTGCTAATGCAGGGGACACGGGCTCGAGCCCTGGTCTGGGAGGATCCCGCATGGCGCGGAGCAACTGGGCCCGTGAGCCACAACTACTGAGCCTGCGCGTCTGGAGCCTGTGCTCCGCAACAAGAGAGGCCGCAATAGTAAGAGGCCCGCGCACCGTGATGAAGAGTGGGCCCTGCTTGCTGCAACTAGAGAAAGCCCTCACATAGAAACGAAGACCCAACACAGCAAAAATAAATAAATTAATTAATAAACTCCTACCCCCAACATCTTCTTTTAAAAAAAACAACAACAATCTAGCTCAAAATAAAAATATATTGTCAAACTCAAATGAAAGGGTTTAGACCTTGAAGAAACCAAGATGGTCAGGCAGCTACTTCTAGAAGTAGCTTTGTAGTTTAGCATCATGGATTTAAGTTCAAAGATGTAGTTTGGCTCTTATTGCTGACACAGTGGAGACAGATTTCACTTCACTTAAATTACTACTGAAAAGTGAAGGTCAAAGGAAAGCTTGGGATTGTGTCTAAGTCTAGGCCAGAAGATATCAGGGGTCTTGTTATTTTTAAAAACCATAGCCAAGAACAATCACTAAAGCTGAGACTCAGATGTGAGCAATTATAATCTAGACCTTTGCTTCTTAGGAACCGCTGGCCAAGGAATGAAAAATCAGTAAACTCACTGAAACCATATTAGTATCTCTTTTTAGTAAACCAAGATCTTTTCTCAGAACAAAATTTCAAGGGATTCATCACTCATAAAGGAATAGATATAATTATTACCATGTAACATCAATTGTCAAAAGCATTTTAATTAATTTATTGGGTACTAATAATGTATAAGGATACTGCATAGAACATGCAATTAGATGCTTTTCTGCCTATTAAATGTCTAATCATAATTTAACAGATAGACACAGTTCGACATTCTTAAGCTGAAGTGAATATTTCTTTTTTTGCAGTTCGCGGGCCTCTACACTGCTGTGACCTCTCCCGTTGCAGAGCACAGGCTCCGGACGAGCAGGCTCAGTGGCCATGGCTCACGGGCCCAGCCGCTCCGTGGCATGTGGGATCCTCCCGGACCGGGGCATGAACCCGTGTCCCCTGCATCAGCAGGTGGACTCTCAACCACTGTGCCACCAGGGAAGCCCTATCTTTAAAGAAAAAAACTCGTTATTGTAACTTCTCCACAACGTAGTCTTCAATGCCTGTGCCAGTCCATGAGAAACTTACGTGTGTGTCACTGTATGTTTCACTGAAGGTACTCAAGCATACACTTGAGTTAGGATTACAGTAATTTTGTTGTCCAAAGTATCAAGGGAGAGAAGGTTTGATCTAATAGGCGTCCCTCCTGAACTGTCATGTACACAACTACGTGCTGTAATGAGCTCTTAGGGAAACCTTGGGTATGGTCAGGCTCCATATTCTTGAGAATGTGGAAGGATTCTCCTGCTCTATTCCAGTCAGGGCTCATGATGCTTCTTGAGGTGACAATAACAGATAAATTCTGGACTCCACTCAGGCCATAACTCACAACCCGAAGCAAACTTGGATAGTCTGGTTCATCTACTTTCCAGGGGAGTTCCTCAATTGGTTACATGTCTGGATCTCCTGGGACTTTATAAAAAATGTTCTCACAGAGAGCCAAAACCCTTTGGTTCTTTCTCTACCTCTTGGTACTATACTGAATCAATCTCACCCCTCTTCTACATGATGGCTGGCTTCTTTGGTTATTCTAGAAAATTCTAAGTCAAAGCTCTAGTGACGCTAACACTCTTAAGCAAGGGATACCATAGTACTGATGGAAAGGTATAGCTTCAGAGTCAGCTAGAACTGAATTTGAATGTCACACTTTCTGTGTGAACTTGGGCAGATATACACTACTCCTTGAGCCTGAGTTTCCTTATTTGTAAAATGGAAATGATCATAACTACTTTACAGGACGTTGTGAGGATTAAATGAGCAAATGGCCCAAAACTAAGCATCTAGTAGTTGCTCAAAACTGCAAGCCCCCTTACCTTTTGACTCTCAAGTACCTTGCCATATAAATATACCTCCATCTCATACATCATTTCACGTCACAGGTATTCAAAGTGGATTTTATGCCTCAGTTTCATCTGGCTGCATATTTCATCTGAAATTTCTAAGTACTTCACTGGTATAGTGAAGTCCTCTAATGTCTAGAGTCGTTGTATAAACGGAAAAGGGTAGAACAGTATTAATTTCCTTCTAATAGGGTTTAAGTTTAACTCACCTTATATTGCATATAGCATAATGGGGAATGGGGCCACCATGTATTATCCTCCAAGGCGATATTAAATTCCATTTTGCAGTTAGGACTTAGGATCTTTGTCATAGTAAAGTCACACTTCAAAAAGTAAAAAATGTGGACCAACATTTGCTGAGTTATGTTCTCAGTACCATGGGAACCAATCAAGTTGATTTAATTAATTCATTAATTTCCCATCAAGGGCAGCCTTGTCACTTTCACAGGGCAGGGATTTGGGCTCTTTTAATTAATGTGACTTCTTAGACGCAAGATTCTGGATAGAATCTGTGAGTCCTTTGGCACAGCCTATTTTCCTCACAGTTATCTAGACAGGATCAGTTACTTCAAGAGTTATACAATGGAATGGGGGGAGTTATAGGTAATTCCTTCTTCTGAACTAGCTTGAAATAAAAATTAAATGGGCCTTGAGCATTTGTGAATTGCAGTGTTTCATTGGGGCCATGGAACACTAAGTGAGGCTCAGAAACAGGGTGTTAATTCAAGCCTAATCATTTAATTCCACTCTGTTATGTGCCGTATTTATTGCCCTCCTGGATCTGTTTTCTATGGCCTGATAAAGAGACAGTGATTCTCTGAAGCTCAGTCAGGGACCATTTTATTTATATCGTTAGTTAGTCCAATAAAAGCACTGGCTTCAGATTCCTGCTGTTACTTTCTATTTTGTAGCCCTGTCGTTAACTATGAAAATGCTGATGGGGTTTTCATTTTTGGGCTGGAGTCGCTTTGCAGTTGAATGAGGGACTTGTAAGGACAGGGGATGGTGCGGACCATACTGATAGTAGAAAAGTCCAGTTTGGTGTAACCAGATAGATATGCAAATTGACTGGGAGTCAACTCAGGTTTTAGCAGCAAACGTGAACTTGCCTTTGTTAAATGTGTTGGTGTGAACATTTGATCGACATTTTTTAGCGTGAACTTAGACCTGTCTAGGCTGTGATTCTGTTTGTGAACCAGACAGGTTAAAAATTTTTTTTAATCAAAAACTTGCTGCTATTCTCTCCAAAGTGAAAATAGTTCTAATTTCACACAAAAGGAAATGGAATGTAGCTCTATCTAAAGTTGTTTGCATATATCAAGCAAAGGAGAAGTGATGAAAAACAGACAAACAAAAAATGCAATAGATCACACTTCAGATCCTCTTTTCTAAAAATAGTTTTAACTGTGCAGTTCAAGTGATTAATTGATTGTTTTCCTAACAGTCTGTAAAGTGCTGTAAAGAGGCCCAGAATGAGGAAATGATGGTGGAAACAGATTTATAGAGGTCACTTGAATTAACGATATGGCAATCAGATGAAAACACAGGTGCATTAATGTAACATACTGTGTAATTACCAGTGTTTCCAATGGAGTTAATGTGTAGTTATGCATGTAATAATAGACATTATTTCATAGTAGATACACAATTAGCTCCTGTCATTGGTGTGTAGTGCACAAATGACGCAAATCATTATTGCTGTTTCAACGCTAAAAGCTGAGAACATTTCGAGGACCAAGGGGCCTCTCGATCAGACAGATCATCTTAAGTTTCTCTAAAGCATACATTCAGCAAGGAAATGTGAAAAGTAATAATAGTCAACGGTTTCTGTACCTATGCTGATATTTAGACGTTTGGAGCAGTTAGCACTGAAGAAAGGTGTATTTGAGGAATATGGTTGAAATAACATGAGCAGATGTGCTTGTAAGTGTAAAAAAGATAACCAAAATTTATTACATTCTCATTGAAATATAAGAAATAAATATTCGGGCTTCCCTGGTGGCGCAGTGGTTGAGTCCGCCTGCCGATGCAGGGGACACGGGTTCATTCCCTTGTCTGGGAAGATCCCATATGCCGCGGAGCGGCTGGGCCCGTGATCCATGGCGCTGAGCCTGCGCGTGTGTCCGGAGCCTGTGCTCCGCAACAGGAGAGGCCACAACAGTGAGAGGCAAAAAAAAAAAAAAAAAAAAGAAATATTCCTTCATTTTGCCAACAAGGATTTGTTTACCATTTTCTATGGGAGAAAGACAGCTAAAGATTTAGGTCATACCTCTAAGCACCGGGTGGAACCTGATGATTCCAGAAATCCTGCCAGTTCCAATATGGTAGAAGGAGGTGGCAGAAATTTCCACAACCCAAAAAGCCATCTGAGGGGGATACAATGAACAATCTGTCAAATTCTCTTAAATACAGAGAGATATACCCTTGAATTGTGGAACATCTTTTTTAGAGTATTTGCTAAGTCCTCACTGGCTCCATCCTACTACCATGTTCTTTAGCACTGCACGGATGGGGTGGGGGAGACAGGAGGGCTGTGCTGTGTACAAGGACATCTGACATGGTAACAGCACTTAGTGCTTTAGAATTTATGAATCACTTTCTTATGAATGATCACATTTGATGTTCAAAACAAACTTGTGGAGCAGGTAGGCGAGGTATCTCCATTTTACAGATGTGGTAACTGAGTCTCACAGAGCTCATATGGCTGGCCCAAGGTCAGCTGTGGAGAAGATGGTAGAGTCAGGTCTTCTCATCCTTAATCTAGTACAATTCCACTGAATCAAGATTGAGAGGAGCTGTGTAAAAGGATAATAAATGGCCCCAGTCATGTCCCTGCCCATTCTAAAACTCTTCATCTTCTGTGGTAAATGTTAAATTGTGGATTTTAGAGAGGAAAGGAGCTTAGATAATCAAAAATAGATTTCAAAGATGATGTGGGGAGTGCATGGGAGGGGGTCTGGAGAGAATGGTAGAGATGCTGGAGGCTGATGGAATGGAAGATGCTGGATGGAGGGTGCAGCATCCTGGGGGTCAGAGGATGTGGCAGCCACAGAGGGTTTGCAAAAGGAAGCAATAGGAAATGTGTACTGAACAGTAGGCAGTACCCAAATGGCAGAGTCCTTGAATGCAAGCTTGAGAGTTTGTTTGGAAGAATGTGAGGAACCACTGAAAGTTTTGAGTAGGAGAATGATGTCATAAAAATGACCTTTATGGGGATTAGCCTAGTGGTACTCAAGAATAAGTAGCTATAGCTGGCAAAGTCACAGCTATGAGACCACAGCAATTGTCCAAACATGAGAGAGAAACTAATACTGCTCAAGAGGGTATACAATCACAAGGATTTAATAATTCTCTGGTGAATTAGAAAAACAATTTTCAAGTGTTCTAAAGTATTTAAATAAATCAGTCACAGCTGCTCCCCATTCTCGAGAAATAACTCCAAATTAAGCTCCACTTTCAGAAGACATGAAAAGCAAAATTAGGCAATCATCTAAAATCTGGGACAATACCCTATACTTAATAAGTGCTCAATAAATTTTTCTTATAATTTTGATGAAAATAGCATCCAATTCGATCAAGAAAAATCATATATCTCTAGATGGCCAGCTTTTTAAGATATCGATATTTTTGTTAAAATATGACTTATAAAGCTGCTTTAACTTTTCTATGTATTTTAAATGTACAGATGTAGAGAAAATGAATACTAAATTTGGAGGCAAATAGAGAACCTTTTTTTCTTTATGAGCAGAGTGACACTGAATAGGATAGTAGTAGAAAAAAATAAATTTAATGTTTTGAATTGAATCTAAAATCTATTTTTTTAAAAGGTTTTTTTTGATGTGGACCATTTTTAAAGTCTTTATTGAATTTGTTACACTATTGCTTCTGTTTTCTGTTTTGGTTTTTGGACCCTGAGGCATGTGGGATCTTAGCTCCCCGACCAGGGATCAAACCCGCACCCGCTTCATTGGAAGGCGAAGTCTTAACCACTGGACCGCCAGGGAAGTCCCTAGAATCTGTATTACGGAGAATTCCATAAAACTTTGGTATTTGCCAAGGGACACAATTTCGATTAATTGAACTACATGGCCTTAAGATCAGTAAATTCTATTATTCCTAGAAAGCCTTGAGCTAAATTATGGACTAAGATAAATTAGCTTTTGGAGATACCTGATTCTTCCGTATAAATTGTCACACTGGCTGGATACACTTGATGAGCAGGTTCTGTAACATCTCTGGGTCTCTGTTTTCTCATCTGGGAAATGGAGATGATAATAGTAGTGGCAGTACTTTCTCTCACAGATAAACTATACAAATGTTAGCCACTTTTCTGAATCTTTCCCTGATCCCTTCTGTGTGCTCCCTGCGCCCTGTCACGCCCTGTGCCCTCATGATGTCTTCTGGGCAACACTTCATTCTCCCCTCACCCATAGGAAAGGTTACTTGTCCTGAGTTCCAGCTCATCCTACTCAGTACCCTGATTTTGGTTACTTGATAATCTGCTGCAGGCCAAGATGTTAATGAATGTGAGTGTATCTATTTACCAGCCATTCCTGACACCTTGTTTGCATTTTGTCAGGGCTTAAAAGCCTTAAGCCGAACAATGAAAATAGTATTAATTTTAGTTTCTTCAATTGGCTAATGAGGAAGATTCTGGAGTGGAGAGATGGAAGGAGGGCCTAAATCTGGCTACACATAAGGCAGACTCTGGGGAAAGCCTGGCTTCGGGGCGGTCCTTTAGTAGCTCCATAATCAACACCCAATATTGTGGCTGTTCCAGCCATAAGCCTATTTCCCCTCCAGGTCGGTCCCGTGCACCAGGAAGAGTTTTCTAGTTAATAAGATGTGCTGCCATCCCTTTCACCTTTAGAAAACATGAGGGATGCCCTTGTTGAGTTCAGCATCTACGCTTCCTGTAGGTTTTACGGCAAGGGGCTGTGTCCCGGTGTCCCATGTTCCAGCTACAGTAAGGGCCCAGTGGGTCTTCCTCCTGCGTTTACAAAAAGGGGCCTTTAATCCACAGCCATGCTCCCAGTTGCTGGAGAAATGTGGCCCTGCATCCCTGAAAGACAGGCTCTTTCCACTCAAACCAATTGTGGCACTTGCTTCCCTCTGCCCCGGAGCCTACCTACAGCTGTGTTTACTGAAGTGCGACTGTAATTTGCTACAGCATGCCAGAGTATTAATAGACAATTATTTATTGCAAATCTGGACCATTTATACTGTTTACTGGCTGACACAATGTAAAATTTTGATCCAAATGTTAATGTGTCCATGACATTGCATAATTCTGTTCCATGCCATGGTTTTTTCTCTTCTAAATGAATCGAATTTGCAGTACAAGGAAATGGCATTTTTAATGGATGAGTGATTTACAGCCTCAAACTTATAAGGCTATTATTTGTGTAACTAAGGGAGAGTTGACTAATTGCAATAACACAGCAAATTAGACAAATTTAGGATTGTACTGGGAATAAATTCATGGGGAGAAAATGAAAATAACTCACAGAGTTCTTAAAGGGTAACTGAATAAATCTCACTTTAGCTGTACAGGGCGATTGTATTTTGGGGGGAGATCAGGCACCTTTGAGGCCAAACAGATTTATAAATATTCAATTGAGTAGAACATAGATAAAAATTACCTCTTCATAAAGAACCATATGTGTAGGAGAGAGCACTTCCAATTCTCCAAATGTTTACTGAAATTGCCTACACAAATGTTTTCAGCAGTTGGGTGAAAACAAAGAGCTTTATAGTTATGTGCTATTTTCATGAAAAAGACACGAATTTTAGCATATTTACCTTCTATTTGTTGAGCATGCAACACAAGGCCAAGGAAGAATGATTTCCTAATGGAGACCTTCATGATTTTTCAAAATAAAACTTGCGCATCAGCAAAAATAATATTTCTTTCTTTCCGAGGTATTCCACTTAGGTTGTTTATATTGATTCCTGTTATTCTGTCACCTCTGCCTACAGAGAGATTGTTGAGATAAAAAGTGCCTCAATGCAGCTCTAATTAAATCTCTGAGAACTAAACTCTGATGCCTAAACACAAGGATATTCAAAATGAAGATTCCTTCAGTATTTTAGTCCAGGTGGCTCCCACAGATTAATGAAGAGAGAAAACAGATGTGGGGGGCTCTAAGAATAACGATAAAATATGTGTGTCCTTCCAAATTACATACAAAATGGACTTCTCTTCTCCAGAAGGCAAGATCCTCCCTCTCCCCTGTTAAAAACCATCCCCAGAATGGCCAGGACAAAGGACAAGCGCTTTAGCGTGGGGCACTTGGTCCCTTGAACCTCTACACCACCCCTCCTGCTGGTCCCCCTCTGCCCCTGCCTTCCCCTCCCACAGCAGCCCCCTCACCCTACATGTGAACAGTAAGCTCCAGATGACTTGGAATTCTTGGAACAGGCCATCCACAGCTTATCTCTGACTGGGGGGGCCTTTGTACGTCCCTGTTTGTTCCCTCTGCTTGTGATGTCCTCCCTACTCTGCCTGGCTCTTACGCTCCAGGAGTGGGTTCAGATGACATCTCTGGGAAACCTCTGCTGAGCCCTCCAGCTAGACGTCTGCCCCTGCTTCCCCTATTAGAGCACATCCACACCCAGGTGAGAGCCTTGCTTCTTTAACCACCTTCCCCACTGGGCTGGAAGCTCCTGGAGGGCATGGCTTGTCCTCTTTACTGGACTTGGCCACAGAGTACACACCCAGTAAATATATGAGGAATAAATGAAATACCTATTGAATATCTACTTTGCCTCAGGCACTTAACAAGGCCTGTGAAGGATGTAACAAATGGTCTGCACATGCTCCCCTCTCCCAAATAGAGTAGCTTATAATTAAGTAAGGGTGATATAAGAAGATCAGAAACAACAAAGCAGAATTTGATAAGGACCACAGTAAAGGCAAAACTTGCTACAGGGTTTCAGAATAGTGAGATTCATTCTTTAAAAATCATTATGTGACTATTAAAAATCCTCCTCCTCCATCCCATCTATTCAGTCAGTCACTAAAGATTGATGTTATTTGTATGAGTTGATTGATTCTACCCTCTCTTCATGGCTACTAACACCACCAGGTTTACGCCATCATAGCTCACCTGTACCACGGCAACAGCTCTACTGGTCTCTTGCTCCCAGCTTTCTCTTCTTCAAATCCAGCCTCCACACAGCACTGGAGAAGGGGGTCTATTTAAAACAAAAATCAGCACTCAGCTGCTTGTAGTTCCTACTCACATAACACTCTGTGTGTCCCCTGTGTCGGCAATGCCATTCTGACCCACTACATTTTCTTTCCCACTCCTCCTTTAAAACCCAGTTCGGGCTGTTTAATGGGTACAGAGTTTCTGTTTGTCATGATGAGAAAGTTCCGGAAATAGATAGTGATGACGGTTGTACAACATTGTGAAGTATTTAATGCCACTGAATTGTATACTCAAAACTGGTTAAAATGGTAAATTTTATGTTATGTATCTTATACCACAATAAAAAAAGAGGATAGTGACTATTAAAATAAAAAATCATTATCTTCTCTTTGTTTCTCTCTCATGTTCTCTGAAATCAAGCAGATCAGGAATTAAATCCTCATTCAACAACTTATTAACACTGTGATGTTAGCTGGTTTACTTTACCTGAGCCTCAATTTCCTCATTTGCAAAACGAAGACAATATTATTTACGTTACAGGGTGCTGTGACGATTAAGAGAGGGCTAGCGCCGAGAAAAGGCTCAGCAAATGGTGCTGGGAATATTTCAAGAGGATGCGCTACTTGTTTGCTCAGGCCTGCTCTACTGTACTTCAGGCTTTATTATTCAGCATCTCATATTTTACCTGTTGGGGTAGGAGCCTTATCTGCTTATTGGCATATAGCCCATCGCTCATCTTCAAATTTGGACACAATATACTCAGCTCCTTTCAAAATTGATTGTAAATTAATACTTGGAAGGGCTGCCCTACTACCAATAGGCTTTCATTTGGGATTTTTGAAATTTTAACGACTCAGGAACAGAAATCATAGCTTACACTCTGCAGGTAGTCAAAGACTTTTTGTTGAATTTGATGGGAGAACTTAAAAATCTGAATTATTTGTTCAGCACCTATTTACTAAGATCTCGGATAGACCTTCTTGCTGTATCCATCTTTCCTTCCACAGACTTTTATCTAGAATGGAGAAATGTCAGGGGGAAATGGAAAGCAGTTAGCAACTGCAGCAAGGTAGACAACAGTGATGTAATGACCGGTTGAAATTGAATCAGACTTTAATATTAATTGTAGTGTCCGTGTCAGATTGAAGGACCAAACACCACTGCTGTAATTTACATGGTAAAGGAAGCCAAGACTACTGGCCACCATATTAATAGTAGACCCAGGGCTATACAGTGATCAAGAATTTGGGTTGCAAAATTAGACAGGCCTACACAGCTGTGTGACTGTACAAATTACCTGATCTTTTTAAACTCCAGATTCTTCAGCCATTTCATAGGGATTGTAAAACCTACTTTGGGAGATTACTTTGTGACTTAATTGAGACAATGCATATAAAACACTTAACACAGTAAGAACTCAATGCATGGATATTTTTATTACCATTTTGAAGATAAGTCATGGAATCTGTGGCATTTTGAAATACATTAAGTTAAGGATGCCTGTTTGATAGAGAAGATTTTTACATTACTCTTACTCAACTGAAGGCCCAGCCTATAATTGTTAGACAGTGCAACCTTGCCTTCCTCCAGACTGCCAAAGAAGGAGGCAGGTGTTAAACACACATGGAAGAAAAAAGATCAATAGACCCCAAGGTCCTACATAAATCAATGCAAATAGAAATTCTGCATTACTTGTTGAATATACTCAGCTACCACCTTCAGTACATGTGACATTGCTTAGTCTTGCTTTCTTTGCCATCATGCAAGATTAGAATGTGGAAATATTAAAGAAATTAAAAAGGAAAGAAACATTTTTTAAGCTTTATCTCAGAGAAGCCTGGAGAGCAGTTTGGCTCAGGCCTCTGCATTCAGGAAGAGCCTTCAGTCTTTTCTAATCTGTAACCACCCACAAAGACACACTGACAGAGTTAAAGAAAACACACGTCAGACAAAATTCAACCTGGGTCCCCATGTTGGATCACAAGGCTTGCAACAACTATTAAGGAATATTATTTGCATGTTATTTAAATATGTTTAGAACAACAGTTATCTTGTCTGAAATATTTTGTGGTAAAGGCATGAAATCTGTTTATTAATTGAAAATATATGCCACAAGCTTTGTAACCCTGTTTAGATGTTTCTTCACTTCGTAATACTTAGAACCTCTGAAAACAGAAGTAGCCTGGGCCACTACCTTGACATGTAAGGGGTCACGCCCTTCCTAATGCACGCATCTGATTAATGCCTGATTCTGATCAACAGGGGGAAACTACCCCTTTCCCTATTAAATGTATCTGTTTTACTTTCACATCACATCCAAGAAGAGAAGCCATAAACAGGAATATATTGGTTAAGAGCCAGTTTTTAATTGTGTCCAATGGAAGAATTCCTTGGGAGTTGCGTAGGGCTGTTCATCACTGATGAATATCAAGAGGAATTCAGATTTTATATTATTTGTTCTAAACCAGAACATTTTACTTATTGTTCATAATACACATTGAAAGCAGACACCAAAATGGCTCATTTGGAGCCTTTCTGTGCTCACCCGCTAATGCACATTAATGCCAGTACATATTCCGTATTACAGATCCATAAAATGCATTTGCATGATATTGAAATTATAATCCCAAATGTGTAGTAAAAACCTTTATGAAAAATTGTTACTGCTCAGCTACTATACAGTGGCTAATTTTTAATCTTCAGCCTCTCAGCTGCAAGTAAAGATGGGGTATACTTTAAATAAAAACCTCAAGAGTAGGAGCCTGGAACTGAGGTCTCCTTTTTTTTTTTTTGCGGTACGCGGGCCTCTCACTGTTGTGGCCTCTCCCATTGCGGAGCACAGGCTCCAGACCCGCAAGCTCAGCAGCCATGGCTCACAGGCCCAGCCGCTCCATGGCATGTGGGATCCTCCCAGACCGGGGCACGAACCCGTGTCCCCTGCATCGGCAGGCGGACTCTCAACCACTGCGCCACCAGGGAAGCCCTCCTTTCTTTTAAGTACGATATTTTTAGGCGGAGAAATATTATCTCTACCACGTTAAACAGTTGCCTGCACAGTGATTTTGGCCTTTTGTGGACTGGTGTCTTGACTTTTTAGATTTGGTTGAGAAGTATCGCTAACTTACCAGCCTAGTGTCCGCAATGGGATGAGGGTCTGTCTCATGACCCCACTAGAGGGTCTCTGCCTCATCCATGTAGGAGCCGGCTGGGAAAGAGTCGGAGTGGCTGAGGTGGCAAGTATTTTGGCAGAGAACCCACTGGCCATGGTCTTTTGATCCAGTCTCTGTGCTCAGCACTGTGGCAGACTCTTGATTAGATTATAACAAAGAGCCCTCGTATTAATTCAGTGAGGTGGATATATATCCCTTATGATGAAACAGCCTAGAATGGTTGCACACTTTCATCTCTCATCTCTCAGAGGTAGGCCCATACCTGCTAACTACCATATTCCAACTGCTGCACTCAATTGTAGTGTTAAGTACAGATGTTTGATTCTTCCTTCAAGTGATTCCACAACTGTGTTTTCAAATAATTTTCAGAGAGTTCTAGCTGAGACTTTCCAGAATTAATGTTGCTGAGTTACATTTCTACCGGGCTTTATTGACACAGACCTTAATAAAGGGAACCCCAATGGTTGGGCTGAACACTCACCTTGTGCCTAGTGGGGCCTGGTCAGAGTGTTTCCTCTATGGAAGTGGTCATCCCTTGGCCATTGGCCCCTCTAGGCTTTTCCCATGGTCCTAGCAGAAGTTTAGCCCTCTGTGCAACCTCAGGAAGCTCTACTCAATTCACGTTTATATGGCAACCAAATTGTGAAGCAAGGACATGTTCTCTAGTGTCCTCTCACCATGCTCTGCCACTTTCTTCCTCTTCTCTCTCTTCTGAAATTTAAAGCTGCAGGAAGGAGAAGAGAAAACAGAATCAAACAGGCCTGTCCTCACTGGATGCCACCTTATACTAGGGGCTTCCTGACAAAGATGAAGGGAGAACAGAAATGACACAGAATAAATCTCCTACTTTATTTGGGGGATTTTAGCTTGGAAAAAAGGTTTTCTTATTTCCCTAGTCATTTATTTTGGTTTATTTAATTTAGTAAGTATACAATGCAAATCCAAAAGGTATAATAGTTCAAAAGTTATTTTTTATACTGTGAAAAGTCTCTTTTCTATTTCTTAAAACCAACAGGAGCATATTATACATGATATTCTAATCTTTTCATTTATTAGTATCTTTGAGATCCTTTTTACAGGGACATATAGAGCTGCCTCTTTCTTTTAACACGTATGTGCCTAAACTTATTTAACCAGTCTTCTTTTTTTTTTTTGCGGTACGTGGGCCTCTCACTGTTGTGGCCTCTCCCGTTGCGGAGCACAGGCTCCGGACGCGCAGGCTCAGCGGCCATGGCTCACGGGCCCAGCCACTCCGCGGCATGTGGTATCCTCCCGGACCGGGGCACGAACCTGTGTCCCCTGCATCGGCAGGTGGACTCTCAACCACTGCGCCACCAGGGAAGCCCTAATCAGTCTTCTTTGGATGGATATTTAAGTTGTTCCCCATTATTTGCTATTACAAACACTACTGCAGTAAATCACTAATTCGCAGGTCCTTTTGAAACATGTGACTAGATCTGTAAGATAAAGTCCTGGAAATGTAACTGTAGGAACAGAGAGATATACACTTTAATTTTGGTGGATTTTGAAAAACTATCCACCATGGAAACTGCACCAATTTACAGTCCCCCCCCCTTCCCCAACCCACCAACACCACATGAGAATTCCTTAGCTTAACCTTTTCTATCAGGAGGGTCTAGTAAGCGATGACTAGGACCTGACGGAAGATGGCTTCAGAGTAAGGCTGTACAGAGGCCTGGCTTGGTGGATGGCAGCTGGACTTTAGGCTGTTCCTAGGCATGTGACAAAATGAGAAAGACTGGGAAACTCTTGATGAGCCCATTCTATTCATTTCAAACTAGTCTGAAATAAACCCAAACATATGGGTCTCTTGTCTGCTGCTAAAAATCTCCAGGAGGTAAATTCCACAGCCTTCTTGGGTAAACTATTTGGACTTCTCACAACTCTTCTGAAAGTCAGGACATTTTTCCTTATGCGTAATATAAATCTTTCCTGCACTCATCCACTTGTGAAAAACGTGTGCTAACATTTCCCCAAAGCAATGCAAGTTCAACTAGCCAGACAACATGATGCTATAATTTCATGGCTAGAGTATGTATCCTCCTTTTTTAAAAAATAGCATACATCCCCTAAATCATTTTAGAAATCTTTAATGCATACACAAGGGATAGCATGAGTGTTTTCTTTTAAATCTGTTTTTAACCTGGCTATGGACTTTATAGAGACTGTGTGCATATAAAATTTTGCTATGCCCTCTTGTTTTATAATTATAAAGTTATCTTACTTTCTCGTTAGATGCTGATTAATATATAGCTTTCTTAATAACACTTCCGATATCACTTCTGCTGAATGAGAAAGTGTCGCTGTAACTGAGAGGTTTGTAGGTTATTTCTGAGTGTGTCTTTCTTCCTCTGTTGAGATACAATAACTATTTCAGGAACATTTGGCATCCAAAAATTCTCAGCATTGTGCAAATTAAAACATCTGCTTATACTTTGACACCCTCATTCTTCAAAGGTTAGTTGGATTTGCGGTTGCTTTGTTCAACAAGACTGCTCTTAGAGCCCAAGGATGCACATTTAATTATTGGGAAGATATGTTTGACAGAGCTGTGGGGGGAAAATCACCCTTCATATTCGGACCAGCATTAACATTTTTAAAGAATGAGATTACCTGAGAGTCAAAGAAGGGGGTAACTCCAGGAAAATAAATACGAATCTATTCGGTCACTGGTCTTCTGCTGATTTACAAGACTCCAGCCAACGACTCTTTGCTCCGTTGCGTAGAACTCATCAGTTTGCTCTCAAGCTGGCATTGCTGATTTCTGCTGAGGTTAAAGACAGCAAAGTAAACTCTGCTTCCAACAATAAATAACAGAGGGAGTTATTCTTTTCACTCAAACAGGCTTTAGATCGCAGCAGACAGCTACAACCAGGTGCATTTAGCTACATTTGTCATTGCCACGAATGCAAAACATGTAAAGAATCTGCTGCAAAAGGGTCTCTAGCCAGCCCTTTTCCACCTTAAATATTCTTCCATCCCCAACTGTGGTTGAGCCGTGGTCACCCAACACCAGAAGGAAGGGCCAAGGTGCCTGTGGTAACAGCAGCATCTCCTGACTGGTTTGTTGATTTACACAGGTCACTGGTGCCAGCTAGCAGATTGTACACTGGAAGTCTTTCTGTGTCTCTGGCCAAAGACTGGTAATCTCCCTGGGCAATGCCGAGATAACACACGTCAAGAGGCAGCAGTGGCTGGTAAGCCAACTCATCACTCACTTTGCCCTACCGCCCCGCCTGGCCTGCTCTTGCTGCAGCCTTTTCATTGCCATTCCAGAAGCCGACAGACCTTAGCTGTTGGACTGGGAGGGAAGGGAGAGAAGGGGGAATACAGAACACAGGCAGCAAGAGGGATTTGGTGAGGCAGGAACCAGCAGGTGAACAATGACTCATTTGGAAACGTGCAGCTGGGTGTGTGTTATTTGCATATCAGGGACCCTTTGTTAAAGTGGCTTGCCCAGCTGTGTGGGCGCATCCGTGTGAGGGCTGATGTGGGGCGGGAGATGAAGTCTCAGGAGAGCAGAGTTACTTCCTATCTAATTTGTGCACAAGTTGGGGGAAGGCGCTCTCATCCGGGATCCGCTGCAGAAAAGCTTCGAGGTCCTGAGATTTATTTTCCTTCTGCCAAGTATATTATTTCCAAACTCGCCTTTTCAAGATCTTGCAAATTCCCTTGAAAAATGATTTAATAATTTAATGAAAACAACAGTGAAACAAAAACCACGTTGATGAGGAACAGAGGTAAGGCTGGGTTGGAAATGAGTGACGAACCTCGTAATGAGGTGTGCAGCTTTGTA
Source organism: Monodon monoceros (assembly GCF_005190385.1). Taxonomy (NCBI): domain Eukaryota; kingdom Metazoa; phylum Chordata; class Mammalia; order Artiodactyla; family Monodontidae; genus Monodon; species Monodon monoceros. The sequence goes on along the minus strand of NW_021703772.1, from coordinate 56,233,326 downwards.
TATTAAGCGATTTCTCTGAGGTACTTTTCCAGATGTGATGGAATACATTTATTTTTGTGCTCATCTGAACTGAAGTAATACAAATGAGATACTAAAAAGATATGATTACGTGCAGAAATAGGCGAAGAATTTAGAATCCCAATTCCATAAGTTAACAGCTGTGCGTGAAGCAGTTCAAAACTGCTTTGAGTCTGCAGGTTGCCCGGGAACTTCTGTCAAGCTTGTATGGACCAGTGATGTTCAACGTGTGAATCCTGCATGTTTATAGTTCAAGGCGACTTTATTTCAGGCAAAAATAAATAGCTGGTAGTAAGAAGTCCTTCCCCACCTGAAAGCCTGCAGTATGGCTGAATACAGCCACTGTGGTAGTGCAATAAAACAGGATGAGTTTTAAACTACCAGATGGTACCCTGTACAGTGCCTGAAATAAAATGGAGAATTAGGGTGCCCTAAGGTGTGCACAGGAAAGGCAATTACATGAAATAAATGGGCCTCAGGCCTACAGGATGCTCAAGTATGCTACACAGAAGACAAATAGTACATCTGGTGAACAGATTTTATCACACTCTGGAAAGCCATAAAGCATGCCGTCGAATATCAGATCCCCATCTCACAATGACATTTTACCTGTGTTGGTATTCAGCGCTGTTTATTTTAAAAGGTGCTGTAATCTCAGTGATGTGTTTTAAAATCCTCCTTAACATTGTTTTCAACTACATACTATTTTTGTGGGGACAGATTGATATAACGCACTAAGATTTTGTGGACAAGTAGCCACTCTGGTCTCAGGGGATCCTGTTTTTATTTCATTTATCTCATTGCTGATGTGATTTTAGTAATAGGATTATACTTGTCAGCACTCCCTGTTTGGGAAAATGCCAGCGTATTTTTGATGCTAGTTCCCACATCTCCATTTCATTGTCTGTCACCGCACTAGAGTTCCCCTCCACACCCCACCCCCTTTTCCTTAACGTCAAAGAAAAAACAATTTTAGGTGGTGAGGGTTTGCAAGGAGAATTCACTGGCCCATAGCCCTTTCTTATTTCTTCTCCACAAATGCAAATCTGTTTTCTGTTTGAAAATTGTGTGTTCCTTTTCTATTGTAAAAACAAAAAATACTGAGGAACATGTAACATTCATTATTGTTTTAAGAGTTGCTGTAATAAAATCCTCTCAGTACTTAAAGATAGTTTTAGTGCCCCTCCTAGGATTCATTCTAGCTTTGATAATTGGGTAATTGCATCCCCTCCTCCACCAAGAAATATTTTCACCCAATTAAGTTTAAAACTATAATAAATTTTAAAGAATTATAGTCTAAAAATTCATACCCTAGAACCAGTATTAAGTAGGAATATTAATCTTAAGCCGTGGAGCAGTGCAGCCTATTTATATGCTTCTCTGCCTTCTGTGCAGTGTCCTAGCTCCTCAGAGCTGCCACTGGCAGTGTGGCTTCCCTGAGTGCTGGGCATGAGCTGCAGGGGCCCAGAAACTAGTGCCCTTCACTGCCTGTACGATCCCTTGACTTCCACGTTCCAGTCCTTCTTTGTTTCCAGATAGCATTATTCAACCCTTCACCCATTCATTCATTCATTCATTCCTGTCCTGTAGCTTCTAATTGAGCGGCAAGGCCCAAGCCTGGAGCTGAGGCTGAGCATGGAAGGTGCCCAGGATCCACAAGGTTCCTGCAGGACTCACACTCGACTCCTTCCCATCTGCTCCACAAACCAATGTGTCCAGATCAACTTTCCAGGGCACTATTACAAGGTAAACCCTCTGTTGCATATACTGTCTATGCTAAAGGGCGACCTAGTGACCCAGGGCACTAACCACATCGTTCGCATGTGTAGTAAATGGGGAGCAGCACGTAGAAGGTAGCCCAGGAGTTCACATTTTAAGCTCCAGCCCACTAGAGACACACAAACCTCCTGGTCCCTCCTTAACAAAAAAGTGCAGTCACAGCCCCCAAAGCCAGTAGATTTTGGCAACAGTAATGCTTGGGGCCCTGGAGCCAGCAGCAGGGACAAAAGAACACCACTGGCACAGCTGAAGGCAACGTCTGGGAGAAAGGAAAAGAGCAGGAGAGACTTAGTGCAGCCACAGCAAGAGAGAGTGAGGCAGGGAACTGATTACCAGGGGAAGAAAGAGAACCAAAAGGAGAAACTCAGTAGGCCCAGCTGGAGGAGAGGAGAGACCAGATCCTGTTCTCTGGGGAAAGGCAAACCGTGAGAGTGTTGTCGGGCTCCTGTCTTCCCTCCACCATCACTTGCTTCAGACCTGCTGATTCCTTTCATCCACTCAGCCCCCTCTTCCTAAGCCACGGGTTCTAACACGCCACCCCCAAATGCCCACATGTGCTCTTCCCTGGTCCCCCCTGCTTCCTCAGTTAGCCATCTCTGTCCCGTTCCTACTTACTATGATGCAGGGAAAGCACATGGTGACACTGGATGCCCAGGTAACTGTACTTCAAATGAAAAGTGGTGAGAGAACAATGGCCTTGAAAACACAAAAGCAGTGGTGCTAAATCTCCAGGCTAGCATGGTTTTAGGTGCTGAATTCTATTAAGGAAGACTATGCCAGTGACACAATTAAGTTGGTAGAAAAAGTGTAAGATATATAGAAAAACTTTAGCTTCTAAAGCCCTATATAAATTTCAAGAATTTCTGAGCACATCATCAGTGAAGTTGTTTTAAAATCGGTATTGTAATACTTGAAAAAAAAATCAGAATCTAGTAACCTTTTCTCTTCAAAACCCTTCTGATAGGTGGCGGGGTTGGTGGTGGCAATTGAGGTTTACAGGGGGGAAATATCCTAAATTTTGAAGTTCAACAGCTGAGCTGGGGCTAAAACCAATCTGATATTTAGCTCGTTACATCAAATGCAGAACTGATCATGATGATAGCAATAATACATGTTTTATTCACTTTCAAATACTTCAGTTGATTTCAAAAATTTCATTTGGGGAAATAAAAGTAATGCATTTAAGAATATAGCCTATTTAAGCAAAGGGCAGGAACAGATGACAGGAAAGAATTTGCAGGGAATCTCTTTTGTGTCTGGATTCAGTTTTTACTGTATTCAGATTTTTCATCATTTCTTGATAAGCAGTCCAGTTAATAAGTTGCAGGCAAGGGTTGCATCAAGGGGGATGATGTGGATAGTTGTACATTTCTAGAAGGCTGTGAAAGAAAAGTGTGAAAGAAAAGGCAGGTCTTGTTAGGAAGTATGTTAAGTCTCTTTCCATGCTGTTTCTCCAAGGGCAAGTTGGACCACAGGTGGCTGCTTGCTGCCTAACACTCCTTGGTGTGTCCCCTGTCCTGAGGCAGGTTAGCTGAAGAAGGGATCAGACTAGAATCAGACAAGGTTGCAGGGAGCCCCTCCCCCCCACCTCGCAGCTGGAAGTCGCCTGAGCAGGTGCGGAGAAAGGTCATTTCCATGGCAGCCGTCACTAGGTTCTCTGCCAGGGAGGTTGGTTGGGACTTAGTGGACTGGAGGCAAGATGTCAGCATCTCTGTCCTGCGCTGCTGCACCAGCAGTCGGTGAGTCGCCCCCGGCTTCACAGTGCAAGGCCTTCCAGCACAACAGACACAACAGGAATGCGTGGTCCCATGCCTGCTGCTGTTGTTTCCTAGCTCTGTAAACTTGGGCAAGTTATTTCATCTAAAAGCCTCAGTTCTCCACTCTATAAAGTGGACATGAAAATAGTAGTACTTTCCTCATAAAACCATAATGAAGAATAAACGAGATAATCCAAATAAAATGCAAAGTCCATTGCCTGGCTCACAGTAAGAGCTCAACAATTTTTAGCTATTCTTACAAATAATAACTCTGTAGACAAGGAGAAATGAATCAGAGGTGTAGAGAGAAGGAGACGGAAATGAGGCTTTCTTTGGGGTGCCATAGAAAAGCATCGGAAGGCACATAAGAGAAAAAAAGACTTGGAGGATGGCATAGTGGGGTAGAGGACATGCAGGTGGTGAGGAACAGAATTAGATTGGACTCCCTCTCCATCTGATGTTGCAGGGCTCCTTATCACTAAGGAGCCTTATCCAAGGAATGGGAATCCTTTGGGATAAAAAGAGGAAAGTGGTGGATGTGGGAGAGTAAATCATGCCTTCTTGTGCTAGAAGCTGGCTCGTTGACAATAATAATTATACGGCAACTTACCCAGTAGTTGTTGGATGTGGTAAGAATTGGGCCATAGCTATCATGGTACATGTGGGTATAAAGGCAGGAGAAAGGGGGAGATGACTCCTGAGGCTAACTGTTGGCTGTTAGGAAGGAAACCAAAGTGAGGACAACTCCAGACTGTCTCACAGGGTTATTGGCAATGCTGTTAGAAGGTCCTTAGAGACCATAGGACCTGCAGAGTCTCAACATGCAGATGAAGGTGATGCAAGTGGAAAGGTTTTGTGCTTGCAGGAAATGGGTGACATTGAGGAAGAGGAGAGAATAAAAGGTTCTGAATGAATGTAAATGGTATTAGATGCTGGCATTCAATTTTTTTAAGGTGACAGAGGCAGAAACCCCTGACCTGTATTCCCTTCCTTGCCACACCCTCACCCCACCCCAAACTACTTCTGGCTTCTGAAATGTGCAGAAAATGAGCAAATGAAAACAGAGGGAAATAATCCCTGATGTCAATGGCTAGTCAGCCACACTTAAATATCTAAAAAAGGAGAATAACACCCTCAAAGGTGTCATCAACCAACGAGAAGGGCAGTGAGTTGGTCTCATCTGGAAGTTTTCTGTGTCTCTATAGATTTGTTTCTCAAGGTAAATCACCAGTCTGTCTAGCCACATTTGTTAACAATGCATGTAACTCTTAATGGCATCTCAAAAGCCTACTTACTCTCAATTTCGCTTCTCATTCGTTTTTATGATGCTAGAAAAATTCAGATTATATAGGCTTTCTTTGTGCTGAGATGGTAATTTTATATTACTGTAGATTAATAGCATTTTTAGTGGTATTTGGTATCACTCATTTGTCTCCTATGGTCATAAAGATATATGTTTGGCTTTGCCAACAAATAAAAAATAAGAGTCTTTTTCTGTTGAATGAGCGAAAAAGTCATTCTGATCATGAACAATTATTCCCTTTTAACATACCCACAATCCACCATCTAATTGTTTTTGTTATGGCAGCAATACAGTTTCTACAAGAATGTGTATGTGCGTGCCTGCGTGCACGCGTGTAGTTTGGCCTGCAGATGAATCTCTCCTTGTTGCTACTTGATCTTCATTTTGAGTTCTGATTACTGAGCCTTCAGCTTACCTGTTTAGAGCCTGTTCATCCAGGCACCTCTACTTAGGAAGACTGAAACCTCTCATTGCTTCCCCTTCCTCTCCCTTGGTCCTGGAGTTTTGCAGATATCTTGCCTTTGTGAGCATATCGATATGTCTGGAATTCTATTCAAAGAAGTGGTCCTGCAGTGCTCACAGGAGCAAGTACCCATTCCAAGGACGGTTATTATGGAACAGAAAGGCAGCCAGACTCGGTTTAGCTATCAGCTTTTAAGACCTTCCTCCATCTGCTAAAATGTGCACTGAAAAGTCTCACATGAAATGCTGATTAGTACCTCAGTGTAGATTCATAGAACGATCCGCTCTCTCTCGGTTTACATCCCACTTTCCTAACTACCTAGTCACCTGTTCTATTGGAAAATTTTAATCATCTCTCTGACATCAGCTTGGCAATTTCAGCGGCCACTTCACAATCTTTCAAAGTATTTCTGCTCCATTTCATTCCTATTTCTTTTCTGCTTGTGTCAATTATTTTTGCAGCCAGCATACATGTTTGTCAATAATGCATTACATTTTCCATGTGTCAGTTCCTCAGCCCATCAGAGAACCCTGCTTTTACATTCTGAATCTATTTTCCCCTTTCCCGGCTCAGCTCATTTTGCTCTGGGCCTGCCTCTACTCCTCATTCCAAATCATCGCAAGTTGCAGGAAACTTGGCACTTGCAAAGCAGTCCCCCAGATTAACGGGGTCTAGTTCTCTACAGAGCATTAGGTTTGGGCCTGCAGTGGGCTGCAGGTTGTCTGAAAGCCCCAAGACTTCTTCCATACCCGTGATGCCCTCACCTTCTGAGATGCCCACTTCTGGAATGTGCAGAAGACAGTTCTCCCTTCTCAAATCAAGGACCGGGACATAAATTCCCCATTAAGCTTGAGGAGCATGAAAACCACTCCTGACCCCACTAGCTCCATCCCCAGTGTGATGTCTTTGCTTAATGAAAAAAGCCTTCTCTTAATGGCCATACAAAGAAACACGTAGCACAGTCCTAGGCATGTACCAAAGCTCTGTAAATGCATACACAGTTGAATGTGTTGCACAGGCTGCATTTTGCGGGTGGTGCAGGGGGAGGCGTGTGGCTCCTTTAAAAAAAAATTAGTAGTGTTCTGCCCTCTGTCCCAGTATAACCTATTCTTGGGAAGGTTCTAATGGTTGATATTTCCTTTCATGATTAATATCAAGGATATCTACAAGTTGTCATAATCCCCAGACTACCTTTATCGTTGCTTCTGAGAATTCACTGACTAGTTCCCTCTCACAGGCCAAGGAAACGCCATTTTAAGAGAACTCTCTCTGCCTCTCAGAATGAATGCCCTTTTGGTGAAGGGCACATGAAAGGAAGTTTCTTTTTTGTTTTGCTTTTGTTTCAGATTCCCTTGGGGATTACACACATCCTGTTCTAATTCCCCCGTTCCTTGGGGAAGCACTCAGCCTGTGACGGCCGGGAAGAGGAGGGGTGCAGGCCCGGAGCCCCACGGACAGAGCTGAGGCTCCTCTGCGTCTGTGCTGCCCACTTGGTCTTCTCTTTGGCCCAAGTCCGTCACTCATGTGCACCGGAATCTTCCGAGTGCCACCCACTGACCCTTGGTAAGATTCCATTTCTTACTTCCCTTCACTGTGACCTTCCTTGGCCAGCTCCTTATCTTTCTAACAGCCTTCTACCATCTGGGAGTCCTTCACGCCCGTGCTGCAAGAGAATGCTGGCAATGGCTGGGCCGAGAAAACTGAAGTATGGAAAATGGGAGTGCTAGGAGGGGAAGAATACCATCTCAGACTGAAAAACAATCGGCTCCTGCATACTTCGGGATTTTAGGTCATCAGGAAATGTCTTTCACCATTAGCCCTTTGCAAACAATCACAACAGATGATCATTTTCTACTAATTGTCCCACAAGGAACATTGCTTTTCAAGTGTTCTTCCATGTACTCTCTGGCAGTCATGCTAATCAGCGAAGATATTGACAAAGGCCGACCAAGGAAGAAGGAGACCGGATGAGGGAGTCGCATCATTCCGATACCCACCTGACGCCTTGACTGCTCACACAGAAACAGAGATCTCTCCTCTGCAGTCCTCGTCCTCTCTCTTTATTCCTACATCTTCTTGGAAATACCTTTCTTGAACTTGAAGACCCCCTCGAGATATTATTTTCCAGATGAAGGACTTATGCTGGAGTCTTTAATTCACAATAACAAGAAGATGAAACATTGTTGTGCCACCTCTGGACTCAGTGCCCTTGTGTTGGAAGTTGACACAAGACGGACACTGTGCAGCTCACCTCTTCCACTCCATGTTCAGCTCTAGTAGCTAAGTCAGGCTAAACACTGCCTCCCCTGGCCACTTGCCCAGGTAAACTGAAAGGACAATCACAATCAAGTCGATGTCGCTAAGAGAGCTCTCTAACATGGAGCCGGGCGGCCATTGAGGAAGTGGGACTTCTGCACGTCTCAGCGTGCACAAAATCTGACGTTTTGATCACTCATTGTCCTACTCAAGATACCTATTGGATCCTTACCCTAAAATAACGTGACAGCCTATCTACTTATCAAACCCTTACCCTAAAATAACTTGTGATTCCTTAAAGGACAAGTATCTCCCAACCTGCATCAGAGTCAATCACAATTCTCGCCTGGCAACTTTAACAACCTTGTTAAAGACTTTTTCTCTTTCCCAGAACACTCTTTCAGTTTTACCTGAATCTGTGTCTTCTGAATTGCAGTTCTTAAGACCCCCAAATAAAGCTCTTTGTTCTTTGCAGCCTCGATATTGATTATTGTTTGACAAAATAAAAATGAATTGTTAGTTTTATTTTGTTTACTAACTCCACAAGTCAGGGTAAGCTAAAGAAAAGTATAAGAGGAAATGTGGACAAATTCTCTGTCTTTATTTATAGGCCATATATACAATTAATCATGCTTTAAGAAAATATTTCCTTGGAACAATCACAGAGAAGGGTTTTGTTAAGAAAAGTTGAGAGCAGGGCAATTCTACATTACACTCTGCTGAATTAAAAAAAAAATCAAAGCTTCCATAAAAATTCAGATAACTTTAGCCAGTGATAATCTCACCCAGTTTCCACGTGTGTAAAATGGGGATTATGAAATTACCTGTCTCGTGGGCTTCTTGGGACTACTTCATATAATTTTTAGAAGAGTACCTAGTGCTTAGTAAGTATTCTGTAAATGTTAGCTATTATTATCAACTAATAAAATTCCCAGTTGCTCTTATGCTAGATGATCCATTAGGGAGAGGTTGCAAACTAACAGTCCATGAATAGGATGCCGTCTGCATGAATAGACTTTTAGAAATTTTTGTTTTAGTTGCTGCATTTGAAAATTGGGAGATTTCTCACATGCACAAAAGGTATTTCCAATTTTGCTTTAACATAGGAGGACGTGTGACATGGGGACTGCATCCTGCAAGGCAACCCTGGGCAAGAGCTGAAGGGCCCTTTCCAGGGGCGTGTATCACCTGTTTGCGAAATCCCCGCTGTGCCCTCCTGTCGTCCACTGAGCCATTTGCATTTCCCTCTCCTGTCTTACACACTACCAAGCACTTTCAAAGAGGCTCTTCTATTTTGTTTTGCACAAACTGTAAGACAGGAGGCTAGGCAATACTATCCACATTTTATAGTTGAGGAAAGTAATAAAAGGGTAGGTTAAGTGAATTGAAAAATGCTGCACAGTGAGTTTCTTGGGAGACCACCCTCTTCTCCAACAGCATGCTTCTTCCCAAACCCCATGGACAAACTCCGTCCTCAAATTTCCTCAAAATGTTCTTTGCTGTGATTTTTAAGCAGCAGGGTGACTTGATGTGCCAGTTTCAAATGGTAAGTTCAAGTGTGACCTAAGGCGTCTGAGGAATGTCCTCTCCACTCTGCTAATAAACAGGGCAGTCTCTATTTGCATGGAGTTTGGCTCCCAAGATAATTCAGTGTCCGTGTGGCTCCGTTTCACCTCTGCTTATTTCCATTACCTTGCATACTAGTTCTGTCAAGTGGATGGGCCTGCTGTTCCCCAGGGTGGCTATTATAAATACTGGTGCTACAGTGAAATGCTTCCAGTCTTCTGGAACCTCATTTGAACTAAGCAAGTTCTCCATAATGATCATTAATGATGTATTGCTTGTATATAAATGTTGAATATTAATCTTCTGTTTACTTTTTCTATGCCATCAGACTTTTTAGAGGTTCTTTGTAATGCACTCTTAAGTGATGGCCAGGAGCAGCTTCTCCATTTGGGACTGAGTGACTTTTTTAGCTGACAATTCACAGTGGCAGGTGAAGGCTTGATCTTGTAGACCTGGCTGATAGACCCGCTTCCCTTGGCAGATACGGCAACCTAGTGCTCATTGAGGTTACAAATCATCAGTGCCCAGGTACAAAACCTCACCTGAACCTTTTTGTAAGTCTGCCAAGACTGTCTACTTGTTTATAAGTTTTATGAATTGAGTCCATGCCAATAAGTTCCTGCAAGGTGACTGAGAAGAGTCTAATGACCAACCCTGGAAGGAAGGACATGGTGGGTGCTGGATACATTCTGTTCCTTTCTCATAGGAAAGATTGGACCCATGCTGTAGTGGGCCTGAGGGTTCATCTGGTCTGGATCCTTTGATAAATGTCCTTCTGCCAAGGACCAGGTTCCAAGTACTGGATTAAATCTAAAAGAGTCTCTCATGACTTGGGACAGACTCTTCTTCCTATATTGAATTAGACTGGAAGAAATGCCTGCTGTTTGGTTTAGTTTGACCTTACACTATGGGGTTGTACAGAAATAGATTAGCATCTGTACAGGCGATGGCGAGGTGCCAGTGTCTTCTTGGCACAAGGTCATGGAGCTTGAGCTCAGGAATAAGACAGACCTGGATTTGATCCCATGCTCTGCCACCTACTACCTATGAAATTTTAAGCTTTCATTTTTGGTGTGTGTGTCATAGACTGAGCATTTTTGTCCCAGTATTATTGGGATATAATTTTCATATAACAATGTACAAGTTTAAGGTGTATTTAAGGTTTCTTAAATTTTACATAAGCCTTGGTTTTTCTCTTTGTTTAATAGGAATACTAACTACCCAGAGTCTGGTACAAAGCAACTGCTCAGTACAAAGCTGTAATAATCATTTGTTTATTATTAGTCTGTGAGTCCACGCTGATCTCAGCTTTAGAGTACCCTCCTGACCTTACTCATCCTGGGAGAGAGAGGCTGTTTATTGGGCTGTCACCATTTGCCCATCCCTGCCTTGCCTGTCTTTGTGATCAGAAGTTAAATATGATGGAGGCAAAGGAGATCCTTCTGGGTTTAGTTATGAGCAGGATGAGGAAATGGCCCTGTGCCAAAACCATAAATTCGCCACAAGTCTCTTATGGTAAAAAATGCCCATTAAAACCTATTAGAGGCAGGCATGCTTATGACATGTACACTCATGTCTGAGGAAGGTGTGGAAGATTGCATGGGAGAAAGTAGGCATAGGCCTGAGGTCATTAAGGTACGCCTGACATGGTCTGGGGTCATGTGGAGGTTTGTTAGGCCCATGGTTTCTCTTGACAGCAATAACTGTAGTCACAGGTGGGTCAATGTAATTGCCTCTGTCCTCCTTCAAACTTTCATCATCTCTCACTTGAAGGGTATGAAAAGCTATGACTCTGCTCCCTGCCATCATTCTCTTCCTGCTCTAATTCATTCCTCCATAGTGCTGTAGGAATGATCTTTCTGGAACGGAGTTCCAGTCATGCCCCTTCTCTGCTCAATGGTCTTTGCTGGTGTGCATTGCTTACCCAGGTAAGTCTCGTGGCCAGAACCAAAGGATAACGCCTTAGACCTATCCATTGCCAATCCCTTAAGCCTTGGCTCCCAGGTGGAGTTGGTTGTCTTGCACCAGAGGACAGTGCTAGCAAGAGGTTGGAAAACTCAAGGAAGACTTTTCATCACTTCCTCTAAGTGTTCACCCAGTGATCTGGATTAGAGAAATCTTAAGGGGAGACACACATGAATTTCTCCCCTTGCCTGAAGATTAAATGTTTTCACAACCAAGGAAATGTTTATAGCTTCATACACCTGAAAAGCTGTTCAGTCCCTAATGTTGATTTTGGAGTCTCCCTGAAGATCCACTATAGAGGACTTGGGACTCAGCTTTTAAAATTGATTCCTTTTTCCCTTTGGAACCAAGTCTTCATCTCTGCTGCCCCAGTGCCTCTAATGTCCAGCCATCTACTTTTCTTTAAATGTGTGCTTGTATATCTGGTTGGAATTCTATGTGATTCCTAGGGGAGACTTCATTACATATGGCTTTTCAGTGTTCTCTGAATAGTCACTTAAATCATGTATAAATAGAAGTTGAGTTTGCTCTTCTTCAGAAAAACTGAGTTTTTCTTTGATAAGTAAAGCAACAACTCCTTCAAACCCAGGAGGACTTGACTCAAAGGCAAGACAGGTCACTTTGGCAGAGGTAGAAAGTACCTGTTCTTTCCCACATGTTTTTCAATCCCCTAGTCCCCACATCAACAAACTGGAGAACTCTACCTCCCTCCTGCGGATTTAGGAGATTTCCTGGAGGGCTACAGCAGAGATGATGGTTGTAGCAGTCTTCCTCAGGCCCTCTGACTTTGTTCCAGACAGGGCCATCGTATGATATGTTCCCATTTCAATACCCCAAACCAAGAGGGAAACATTATATCCAGCCCTTCCTCAATATTGATCTCACAAAAAGTATAGATTGATAAAGCATTTTTAAAAAGAAATGATCCACGTGGGACCAGATTTACCTGCCTGACACAAGTCAGGAAAACTTTGGTCCCTGGCTTTGAGTAAGCCAAAGCGCCTTGGCTTCTGGTACACAGAAGACTCTGGGACTTCGCTGTACAGTAGAAACTAACATAACACAACATTGTAAAACAACTATACGCCAATAAAAATAAATAAATAAATAAAGATGTTCACTGTTAACAAAAAAAAGAAGACCTTGGGAGTCTGAATGTCCTCTGGCAGAGCTGACTGTTTTAGTACCAGCTACTTATTGAAAAGCTTTATTTATAAAATGTTTTGTTTCAAACATTGAATGAAAGGGAGTACTTTAATTCCATATCATGGCAAGAATTTCATAAAGAAACAGAGAATAACATTAATTTTTCTCCTTATCCAAGAAAAGGGCTTGTGAAATAGTAAAAAAAAGTTCTTCAACTACTTGCTAGGAATGGGAGAACTCAGTGATTTGACCGCAGGAATTCCATTTGCACAACCATTAGCCTGTAGATCCAATCAGTTAAGAGTCTAGCAAAATGGTTCCTAAGATTATTGACCTACGTCCCAAATCAGTTTTTTTAATACAGGACTGTTTTGTTCCTGTCACCCCTGTTTGTCACTGGAGATATGACCTAAGAAATGCCTGTCATGAAAACTTGTACACAGCAACATATTTCTTATTAAGTTAGCAGTGTGAAAAACAAAAATAGAAGTTAGTGATTTCCTACAGTCCCCAAACTGCTTTTTTCTTCCAACAGAAATGTAGCAGCACATTCCTCCAAAATGTAGACAAGGACCCTTGGGTATTTTACAAGTGAACAATGGCTGAGTCATTTAATTTAAGAAACACAGCTAGCTAAGCACTCATTTATTTCTGAAAAAAAAATTCAGAGGGTTTTTTTATCTTGCTTGCACAATATCCAGATATCTGAAGACTCTGTAAACCCATAAATATCCTCTGACATGATGGGCCATTACAGCTCTTAAAGACTCGTTGCTGTCTGTTGGATCAAACTTGTGCTTCATGCTGAAGCCTGGGAAGAAGATTTATATGTCGACTATTCCAAATCATATATCTATTTAAAACTCACTATCTTGGGAATGAACTTTAAACTGTTTTTGCCTGCCAGTATGAAGCATTAAGTTCCCCAGCCAAGAGAGTCCTAGGAACATTTCAATTCTCTAGGCTTACATCTGTACACACCTGCAACCAAACCTCTTCCCCTTTTCTCCTCCCCGGGGGATGGAACTCAGTCTGGTAGATAAGTCTTAGGGTCTCAGATCTACCACTTAACTCCAACTTGACCCGAGTCACATAAATCACTTAATCTTTTAGAGAGATGAGTGTTGGAAATGAAGAGCCGAATGTCTTACAAAAGGTCATTTATTAAGTTTTTGCTCATGACCAGAAGGAGAAGCAAGGTAGTGCTCCCTCATTAAATAAAACAGAAGAGAGCTTCAAGAAGCTGGGGGTAGTGAACAGTGTCATGGGGGAAAGAAAGGTTAAAGAGAATGAGAACTCTGAAGAGAGTCTTGTGTTCCAACCTCTCCCTCACTCAACAGGTCTTTCTGTCTTGTTGATTCCACCTCCACAGTGTCTCAAACCCAGCCCCTCCTTTCCATTCCCTCTGCTACAGCCTCCATTCAGGCCATTGTTATCTCCCCCCAGGACTATTTGTCTCTCCGTTCACCCACATTGCCGAGAGCAATATCTTTGTAAGATGTAGAACCAATCGTGTGGCAAACTGGGCCTTCCACAATTGGACGGTGCTTCTTCCATTCTCCTGACCTCCCCACTTCCTGTCATTTCCTGAAAACATCTTGGCTCATTTCTGTCCCTCTCACATCCTTGAATACCCTCTCACATCCCTGCTCTCATTGTTAAAATCCTAAACTCTGAAAATTCATAGCTCCTGCCTCATATACCATATCCTCAAAACACTGTCTTTTTAGAACTCATAATATTGATCTCCTGTCTTGTTCTATATTTATTTATCTGAGTACAGCTGCCTTTTACCCAGATTGTAATCTCTCTGAAGGCAGGGATCATATCACTCAATATCTAGCAGAGGGCCCTAAATGTAGCTGATGCTTGGTAAATATGCATTGAGTAAATGAGTATTTGGACACAAGTAAGTGAATTTGGCAATTGATATTTGAAAGGGGAGAGTTAATGGAGTCAAAGAGACAGCTCAGAATTCAAGACAGTAAGGTGAGAAAGGCTGGTGAGAAAGTAGAAGTCTGTACAAAATGATATTACAAAAATATGATATACATGTAAGGAGTTTCTATTTACGGAGGTTGTTCTCAGGTACTACTAGCTTCTTTCTTCCTATTTCTCTTCTGTCTATAGCCTAGAGAAATCCCATTCCTCATTCTCCTATCCAGCACTGAAAAGGCAGCTATATATATAATAAGATCTTTGCTGGTGGTTGCCAGAGGGGAGGGGGAGGGGGGGATAGGCAAAACAGGGGAAGGGGATTAAGTGGTATAAACTTCCAGTTATAAAATAAGTCATGGGGATGTAATGTACAGCATAGGGAATATACTCAATAATATTTTAATAACTCTGTATGGTGGTAGATGGTAACTAGACTTATCATGGTGCTCATTTCATAATGTATAAAAATATTGAATCACTATGTGGTACACCTAAAACTAACACAACATTGTAAATCAATTATACTTCAGTAAAAAATAAACAAACAAACCAACAAGGTCTTTGCTGGTCTCTAAGCCTTACAAGTCTCGTATTTGTTTAGTTAATAGGATTGGCATCGAAATATTTCTACAGTCTAGTTTCATTTTTGCGTTATCCAGTATTACTGCTGATGCATTCTGAACACATCAGATATTTCTTTCAATCCTTTTCATCTTCAGAACATTTTGGAATTATCTCTAGGTCAATTCAAGTCTCATATTTTCGATACATTTCTTATTTCCCCTGCAAATTAAAAGGCAGGTCCCTCTGCCTCAGGGACCAGAGGAGCCTGAGTGACCCCACTGGGTGGCCAGTGAGGAACACAAAACACTGATGGCTCCATCACTAGGGGACCCTCCCTAAATCTGAACAAGGTCAACCCTCTGTTACTCTTCCACCATCTCTTGCCCAGACTGGGGGAATGGAATAACAGCCCAATTCCAGGATGCTTCACAAGCCTCTGGAAGAGCTGGAAGACGATAATAGCCAGGTCAGAATCCAACAGGGAATAGAGGCAGTGGCACTGGGTTATTGATGGTGTGGAAGGCTAATGAGGATCTGGAAAAGGAAGGGTTGAGTAAAAGGTAAAAAGACAGAGAAATGGGAATAGGAGGGAAATGAGTGTTTCCACTTCTTCCATATATAAAAAGAGAAAAAGAAAAAAAGGAAACTCACTACCACCACAACCAACAACACCCCTTTGAGGAAATTTAGAATTTAGAAATTTAGAAAGGGAGTGACAGTTTTCAATTGGTCTCAAGGGTGGTGTGGTGACAGCATAGTAAGGTGGTACAGCTTTACCAAGATGCTACCAGTAACCTCAGTTTGCTGCCAGCCAGAGGAATATGCAAGGAGTGAGACCAATGGCTATTTCCTTTTTGTTGGCCGTCTTCTTCTACAAAGGTTTTAACATTTATATTGTAATACTACATGCAGGAAGGACATCCCTATGAGATGAGGAGGGGCTCTTATTTAGAATCCCATTTTATTAATGGGAAACTATGGTCACAGAGCATTAGTCTCCCAGGGGCACATAATTAGAACAAAGTTAATCCAGAAATAGAAATGAAGTCCCACTCCAGTCCATTGTTCTTTCCATGAAACTGAACTAGGCACTGATTCCTAACATCCCTGTCAGCAGACGTATCCCCTGAGAATACAGGGATACTGAGCATGGCCTTTTGTGTCCCAGCAGAAGTTCCAGGAACAGATCCTCATTTATGGCACCTGAAGCTTAAACTTATGGGGCTCTCTTTCACAGTATGAAATTTTCACAGTATGAAAATTCTTTTTCTTAAAAGAATTTTAAAAGATGAATGCAAAATCAGGTATGAATGAGAAAATTAGTTTGAATGAGTAAAGAAATGGCATCAAATCAGAAATTTTATAAAACTGAAAAATGTCAAATAACACTATATTTTTATAGTCTGATACAGTTCTGTAATGCTGGTTCCCCTACATTTTTTGACTTCATACTCTTTGAGTGCCTCTTTCTATGATAACGATTTTGTAATATTTTCTAGAAAGAAGATGGACAAGTAATTCATTCTTTCCTCTAGCATGGTTGATCAAAATGCATTTATTATTGATGGTTTCAAAAAGTGACTTTTTGCTTCAGCCTTTTATTGGCAATGCCATATCCGTAAAGTCCTTATCAGTTCTTTTGCCTGAGAGGTCATTCTTACCTGAGGCCATAGCTTTTGGAGACTGTAGCCTCTCTACTACCCTCAGTCCTCACTTTATTCTTCCTCTCCAGGCCTGACCTGGAGAAAGGGGTCAGGACACCAGGTGGCCATGAAGCCCAGATCAAAGTGGTAATGAGCTGTGCCTGGTTTGAATTCTTTCTCACTGAAGGAAGAGATGGGTCTGGCTGCTCAAGGTGGCCTGCTGGAAGGAGCTGTCATTAGGGGCCAGGCAGATGGAGAGGTTGTGCTCAGCCCGCCAGCCCAACCAGCAGCCCCAGGACTACCGCAGGCAAGGGCAGTGATGCCCCAAGGCTGAAGCAGTGTTGTCTCCTAGCTCAGTTGACTACTTTCTCCTGTGGGCAAGAGCCTTGGAAAAGACCTTGAGTTTTCAGCTTCTCCAGCTATGCTGTGAATCCGCCTCTAGTTGGCCCTGGCCACAGTATGAAATAGAAAGCTTGTTTTCAGAACCTTGCTTTTTCCTTGGAGCATTTCCTGTTTTTGGAATGTAACTGCTGTGGAAAGTCACAGATAAGGCATTTACAGTATTACGTTTTGAAGCTTAAAAGAACTTTTCTAACCTATCACTAATAAACTATCAAATTTTGATCAATTTTGTTAAAGGGAAGACAATTATCTTTCTATTCTCTCTAGAGTAAATAATACAAAATCGTCATATGAAGAGTGAATCAGAGTATGCAGCCAAAAAAAAGTGTAGAAAAAACGTATTGTAGTGGTATGGCCCCCTCAGCAGACCCATAACCTAGAGGAGTTACCCCCTCCCCTGAGATACCCCCAATCCTATGGGGACTCATTCTTGGCTTCCTGGTAGAGCTCATTAAGAAATGCTTCCTTTTCAAATAAATGCCTGGGAACCATTTAAGTTGCCCTATACCTTGAGTGAATTTAGATCAGAAATACTTTTTAAAAATCCTCAAGATTTTAAAGAACATAGCTGCATCTGTGGGACTCCATGGGACCAGTAGGGAAGATATTATGATGTTGGAGACTTTCCCCTTAATTAAGCCAAAAAATAGTCACATCCATCACATGCATGTGTTAAGTCAACACCAAGTCTGAGCTTAGCAGGTTTTGATCATCTACCAGCTGTATGAGCTATACCAAATTGCGTAACCTTTTTATTAGTCCTAGTTTCCTCACCGATTAGAAAGGAAATGATACTATAGCTATACTTAGTTTGAAGGATTTGAAAGCACCTATCACGGTGCCCTATATATGGTGCTTAATAAATGTTATTTCCTTCCCATGGCTTCACAATATAAGCTCTTGAATTTTACAGATGGTTTTCTATGGTGTCTTTCATCTTTACTAAATGCTCCCTTTATGTAACTTGAGTTCCTGCTGGAACCCAAGAGACCCCATTGTTTTTAAGACCTTACTAATTTCTGACTTTTATTTTATCTTCTTCACCCAAAGACCAAACCCTGAACTCTTGCTTCCACTCTATAGTGCCTGTTTTCTGTGATGCTGACACTAATCCTTAGAACAAATGAGCTGACAATGTTAGATCACTTCTTCACATAGCTTTTGATGTTCAATCTTCTGAGAAAAACTGGCTACACATCTCAGAGGGAGTATAAGGCATCACGATACACACCTACAACTTTTTCTCCTACTCAGGCTTCTCCAGGCTGCACATATTTTCTAATTTTAAGAGTGCCTGTAAGCAGTTAGGAGTCATGCACTTACGTATTCAATGGTATGTGTGATCGGATAGCACATGCTCGGGTATTCTGAACCCTTTCCTTTGAAATGGATGCTTTAATGCTTCAAAGTTTTCTGATATTCAGTGATATACTTTTCCAGACCTCTTCTTAAAGTATGTTGATTTTAGGGTCTGCAGTAAGCTTTAATCTGCTCTTGGCTGTTGAATGTATCTGGCTCACTTATTTTTTTAAAATTCTATGTATGCTTGTAGAGGGGCAGGAGGCTGGGAACAAGAAGGCAGGTAAGGTAGGATTCTGGCTCAAAACAAGTTGATTAAAAAGCAGTGATTGAGGGCTTCCCTGGTGGCGCAGTGGTTGAGAGTCCGCCTGCCGATGCAGGGGACGCGGGTTCGTGCTCCGGTCCGGGAAGATCCCACATGCCGCGGAGCGGCTGGGCCCATGAGCCATGGCTGCTGAGCCTGCGCATCCGGAGCCTGTGCTCCACAACGGGAGAGGCCACAACAGTAAGAGGCCTGCATACCGCAAAAAAAAAAAAAAAGTAGTGATTGCCTTTCAGATCCTCGGCCTCACTCTCAATCTGAGAGAGTTGTTTTCAAAGGTGCAAAGAGATGGCTAGAAACCAATGGGCAGGCCTGTTGGGATGTAAAAGTGATCAACATGGGCACAGTCCATATCAGCAGTGCCATCTGATTGCAAAGGGAAAGGATACAATGGCTTCCTTCAAATTGATCTGTGTTCCCAAACTTAAAGGAACAAGGGAAATGCTTGCAGAAATTTTAACTTTGGGACTTCCCTGGTGCTCCTGTGGATAAGACTCCACACTCCCAATGAAGAGGGCCTGGGTTCGATCCCTGGTCAGGGAACTAGATCCCACACGCGTGCCACAACAAAGAGCCCACATGCCGCAACTAAAAATCCACATGCCACAACTAAAAGTCCGAATGCCACAACTAAAAAAGATCCTGCATACTGCAACTAAGACCTGGCTCAGCCAAAATAAATAAATAAATAAATATTGAAGGGAAAAAGAAATTTTAACTTGAGCAGATAGGCTTGTGGCATTATTAGCATAGT
Source organism: Monodon monoceros (assembly GCF_005190385.1). NCBI lineage: Eukaryota > Metazoa > Chordata > Mammalia > Artiodactyla > Monodontidae > Monodon > Monodon monoceros. The sequence continues at coordinate 56,214,151 of NW_021703772.1, read as the reverse complement.
ACCTTGAGTTCTTTGGAGTCAAGGCGATGGCTAGATTTTCTTCACTAATAAATGTTTTGGTCACAAAGTCGTACCCAATTCCATTATGTGTACTATGCAAGCAAATTTCTTCGGTTTGTAGCAGACCATTTTGTGTTATTCAAAAATTGGGCTTCCCTGGTGGCACAGGTGTTGAGAGTCCGCCTGCCAATGCAGGGGACACGGGTTCGTGCCCCGGTCTGGGAAGATCCCACATGCCGCGGAGTGGCTGGGTCCGTGAGCCATGGCCTCTGGGCCTGCGCGTCCGGAGCCTGTGCTCCGCAACGGGAGAGGCCACAACAGTGAGAGGCCCACGTACCGCAAAAAAAAAAAAAAAAAATTTATTCAAAAATCATGATCAATTGCTAAGATGTATCCTCATAAGAAATAAATCCTTGTCATGACCATAGAAGTAAATAGACTGTTCAAGTTAAAACTTAGGAGTAATTTAATCTAATCCAGTCATTTTACAGATGGGAGAACTGAGGCCCAAGTTGTTCATGCAATTTGGTCAAAGAAAGTTAGCAGCAAGCCAGCATTAGCACCCAGGTGTTCTGATGTGTGGCTGAAGCCAAGATATTTTTTAATATGATAATACTTGTTCATCACACTGGAATAAACTGGAGGGTACTTGAGGACATCTCCATGGGCTAGGTGAAAATATTTATTACATTTTCTTTATATTGTATTACTATGATAATAAAAATAAAATACAGAGAATTAGAGATGGATATTAAATATTGAATTTGTATAAAAGCCCAAAATAAAATCTTTTCCAAAAATTTTAATGGAAAGTTGAGCTTGCTTTCATGCACATAACTGTTTTATACCAAGTTTTATGTTTGAAATGGCTACAAGCAAGTCCTGATCAAGTCTTTTTAATGATCTCTCTTCAAATTCTTGATAGTAACCATTGATGAGGAACTTTGTTCCCACAAGTGGTGATAAAAAATTGAAAGCCGTTTTTTATAGCCATTCAAAAATTTACAACAGTTGAAATTATCTTTAAAGAGTTGAAGAACTCTTCTTTTTTATTTTCTTTGACCGATGTAAATGTTGAAAATGTCTTTTGATAATGGAAATGGATTTCAAATCAAACTTTTTTGTTCTAAGTATTTCACAAGAAAGGTGCTTGAACATGCAGAATGTTCACTCAGTGCTAGAGCCCTTGCCCGGCCACCTGCGTGGACTTTTTTAAAAGGGCACATTTAAATGGGCCTAACTACCCAGTATATGTGAAGAAAGAGGTGCAGTGCTGCCTTTGGAGCTATGCCTTGCAGGAGTCCCACCTGGCCTCCTCTTCTCTCCATCTTCCTCTCTCAGCCCAGGCTTGGACTGCACATGAGTCTCCTCGGGCCCCTGGAACAAGTCTCTAGCATCTCTTCACCCTCTGCCCACCGTGGGCAGCAGTGTGCTCTGCAGTGGACAGTTGAGGTACTTAGTAAAGAGCACCTCTTGGGAGAGCTCAGTGCCTTGCCAAGAAGCTCATGGTATCTGCCATTTACAGGTACTGTGCGGCGTGCTGTCAGAGCCTCTCAGGCTGCCCTTGATGAGTCCTGGACTGACAACCAGCTTGGGACCTCAGTTAACCCAGACCTTAGGTGCTGAGGGTTCACTAGATCACAATATACCTGTAACCTCTTTGAGCACATCAATCAGGAAGCCCAAAGAGGTACAAATGAGGCCCAGGTCTGCAAGTGACAGACCAAGACCAGAATGGCACTGTCCACCACTCAATCTGTGCTCTCCCCCCTTTCCAAGCTGCATCTCTATTAATAATCTGGCCAACATACCATCCTTGAGCTGAAGGTAATTTCTCCCCCGTTCTACCAGTGGACCAGCACTGTGGTAGCTTTCCTTCTCCTGTCTAAAAAACAAGGGCCCTGGAAATTCATACAATTAGTATCCAATTGAAATTTTATTTTGCAAATAAATTATTATACTTAATCCTATTATAACCACTGTGCGATCACAGAGGTATTGTTGCTTTCTTCCCCCAAATGCTCAATGTCAATAAGACCTGCATCACTGACCACTTTAAAAGCAAGCATCGCTATGGATAGAAAAATAAAATCAAGCAATTTCTTTTATCATTTTTTCACCCAAACTCCATTCATTAGCTGACTTTTCATACACTTCATCCATTTCAATTCCCCTGGGCTGAGCAATTTATGTTGTAAAGAGCTGCAGCCTGCACTAAAAATGCCCTTCTTCCATCTTTCCTTTAAAGAAGAAAAACATTTTTTTTCTGTGACTGGTAAGAAGTGCTGAGTGGACAGCCCTGGTGGCTTCTGTTTACATGTAAGCAACTGTGGCACAAATCAGCACCAAGTTTCTCTTGATTTCTGCCTGGAACAATATTATCTTGCAGGGGCTCACTCTGGGGGTCCAGAGGTTGATGTATTCCTTGCTGTCACATGTATGTTTCTAAGAGAGCAATTTTAGCCCTTCCGATGCTGCCAGAAACCGTGGACAGTGATGGGTGTCACCATGCCACCATATTCTTTTCATAACCCATCAGCAGCACACATTTATTGAGTCCCTACTATGTACAAAGTCATGTGTTAAGTTCTGTCTGCTAAGTTTATATACTAAGTAGTATGTACTAAGTCTATGTGCTAAGGATAGAAGAAATAATAATAAATATTTGTTGAACATTTCCTGTGTGACAGGCACTAAATCAAATGTGTTAAAATAGCATTATCTGATTAGGCCTCTCTCACTATGATGCAATGATGGCTTTATTGTTATCCCAATTTTATGCATAAGCACATTCCCAAGATTATGACACCTCTATAAAAAGGTTCTCCCTACTTACTTTACCTAATACAAGTACCTTTTTCTCCATCTCAGCTCCTTGTTTGTTTTCCTCATAATACTCTTCATACTTTTAAATTTAATTGTTCATTTACTGGGGGTTTTTGCCATCTCCATCACTAGTATATTATGCTCCATGTGGCTAGAGGTTGTGTATCTTTTGTTTCACTGCCTAGCAGAGTACCTGAACACACAGTATGATTTCAGTAAGTGTTAGATGGATGGATGCGTGAATGAATGAGCAAATGAATGAATAAAACTGACAGGAAGAAATTAAGTGCCTTGCCCAAGGTCATAGAGCTAGTGAGTGACACAGCTGGGATTCAATATCCACACGTTTAAGCGCATCTACACCCTCCTAAATACTGGGTTGGCCATAAAGTTCATTTGGGTTTTTCCATAAGATGTCATGGAAAAACCCGAACGAACTTTTTGGCCAACCCAATATATGCTAATTCTATTGGGAATTTGAAATGTAGACACAAAAAGCAATACAGAGGATTCAGGGGGTCTGTACCTGAGAGAAAAGCTCTTTTCTCGGTATAGTCTGGAACTATTTCCTATCTCAGAACTGGGTAGATCCTCAGCTGAATGCATGTTGAGATACCTGCTAAATATACTGATCCACCGACCACACCACCCTTTCTCACTCATCCTTTGATTTCTCTCCTCCATTTTCCTTTGTGTTATTATCATCCTAAAGTGATGCAGTGGAATTTCCACAGAGGCACTAGTTTGGTGATGCTCTCCTTCCAGTAGGGCTGGGTCATCTGTTGAGGCAAATGTGCCATTGAAGAAAGACTGCCCAGCATCATCATGATAGCTTCACTGACAGTGGGCATTGGGCCAACTAGACCTTTCAAGCACATGCATAAAGTAACTGGTATGTCTCTGTGGCCCATCAACATGTGCATTCAAATGAGGTCCCATTAACATTATTATCTTAGATTACTTTCTCTCAGCCTCACCCAGCTCCAGCCTCCCTGGCAAGCCTTCCCAGTATATTCCTGGGAGTCCCGAAGAAGTGTCTCCTCTGGCTCGCACACCTTTCATGCAAGTCCCCAAGCACTCCAACATCTTCTATTCCTCCACTCATGACACAGCAGGAGGGAACCTCACCATGGCAGCAATGGATGATGCCCATGATGGGAACACAGCGTTTGTAACACAGGCGACATCTCCCTCACTCACCAACCTGCAAGGAGCCAGAGCTCTCTGGGTTCCTCAGAACAGTAAGGGTGATGGTCCTCATCTGGGTTCTGTGCCACACTTCAGTGTGCACGGGAGGGGCCACTTTGGGGTCCAGATGACAAAGTCCTTCATGAAAATAGCTCCTTCAGCTTCTCCCATCAACTGGTAACCCGGCCCAGGGAATCAGTTGCAGGCAGAGGCTAGAACATGTCTTCAATTCTCCATGTCTCTGTGTCCCTCTCAAAGCCATGCAAAATGAAACAAAACAAACAAACAAAGAAACCACCACCAAGAACAACACTAGCACACTCTGTCTCCTTGTTCCAAAAACAAGAGCTCTCATGGATACCAACTCATACAAAGTTGTACCCACAATAGTAACTGGTACATACTGGTATATATGTGTGTGTGTGTGTGTGTGTGTGTGTGTGTATACACACTAGGAGACCCAGAGTAGTCTCCTGTTTCACAAGCAACTTCATTCTGACCCTTGACCTGTGTCCAGCTATATCATCGTGCTACCGTGCACCAAGGGTATGCCCTATATGCTAGCCCCCACCACTCATGGCTCAGGGATGCCACCATCCCACTGACCCAGTGTGCCCTGTAAACACTATACAATGCATATTCCTTGTCTCCTTCACCTGCTCAGTCAGCAGTTCTGCTTGTGTCAGTTAGCTATAGCCGCAAAATGTTATACAACAAACCACTCCCAATGTCAGTGACTTAAAAGAACAATGATTTATTCTCACTCATACATGGCGTTTGGCTTGTCCAAGCTTGGTTCAGCTGGCCTTGATTTCAAGCTACAGATTGGGTCAAGGTCTGCTGTACGTGAATTTTCTCATCCTGTTTAGATCACCAGGCTGGACTTGGCATTATCTTCTCATGGCAGAAACACAAGAAGGGCCAGCCCAACTGTACCAGCACATTTCCAGTCTCTGCTTCTGTCACATCTGCTACTATTCCACTGGGCAAAGCAAGTCCCATGACCCAGCCCAACATCAATGGAGCAGGAAAGTACACTCCTCTGTTAAGGTATGGAGGGGCAGGAATTGGGGACAGGAGTGAATATTTGCTGAATAATCACCTAATGTACCATGCACCCAAATCCAACTGTACAGGGTCAGTAAACACGCCATCGGGATGAAGTCGAGATTTGGTCTGAGACAGACTGCTCTAAGAAGGTTATGTGAAAGAACACATCCATGTCTTATATAGTACAAATAGTTCACATCAAAGCACTACCACTTGGCTTCTTGGTCAGCTACTGGATGATCTTGTTTGAAACAGTCATGACTTGCCCAGTGAGGGACCCTGGTTTCCAGAACCACTGCAGCCTCGTCTCCAAAGAAATCACCCTTTCTTCTCTGACTGTATTACAAGCTATTTGAGTTGTCTGGGCTCCAGAACCTTCTGTTTACTTTCTCTCTCCCTATCCCATGTCCATTTTCAACTCCCCTGGGTTCATACTTCTCTCCCTGTCCCAGACTACTTCTGGAGAAGTCTATGATGGCTTTGTAAACTCAGAAGAAGAAGAAACAGAGGTCCCTTCCTAACTCCCTCCTTTGCCTAGTTCAAATTACATGTGTGTGGGGAGATATCTCTCTCTATATGTGATACACCATGTTCAGTAACCACATGCACATCACTTGCCCTCCCTACAGGGAAGGAAAGTTACAGCACTATGCTGGGGTTCCCTCTTGCCTCTACTGTTCTGCATTGCCTTTGGTCTGAAATAGTCACATAGAAACTTTCTTTCACAGGAACAATGACATAGAGTTTAGTCACATGTTTAATTCCTCAAAGTCAATATTTGCAAAAAACATAAGCACAGCATGGTATTGCCTTGGAGTTGTTGATTAATCCCTTCCTTAGGCTTCCCTTAAGTTTCCTTTTTATTTTCAGCTTGTTAGTCCCGTAATGGGGTGTGTGCCAGGTTGTGTGAGTGCATTTTCTTGTTACCCCAAAGCCTGGTAAGGACTATGGTGAACCTTTATTCTGGACGTAGTCATACAGACTTCTTCCTTCCTATCTTGTTCCAGGAAGAATGGTAAGAATGACTTAGTCCAGCATCCTTGGGAAACAAGAGACCAGCCATAGATGGCTGAGAGAAGCAATGTTGGTACCGACGTAATCCACGACCTAGATGATGAGGATGTTTGTCACCTGTTTGGAAAGCTAAACATCATCTTGAAGTAAACAGTTCTTTGCTACCCATTTCATGTACAAAGGAAAGGAGGCACATGGACAGATTAAATAACAAACAAGAGTCACACTGTGAATTGTTGGGAGCTTTAAATGACTTTTAGGAGTCTCTGCTTCTCAAGACATTGAAGTCCACTCTTCAGACTCGGCACCATGAATCTTTCACTGCACAAATCCCCTTTTACGTGGCTTTTAGATGGGAGCAAGAAGTGGAATTGAGAAAATATCAGAAAAGTTTTGTAAGAGAAAGGTGAGCCACTTCAGTCTCCTACCAACTTTCCATTCCTCCCTCCTAAAGGTTTAAATAAATTTTAATCACAAATCTTCTGGTTTTCCAACCCATCCGCTACAACATGGGATAGGGAATTTTCATTTCTGTGTGTCTGTTTATATGATTGCTTATGTAGCCTGCAGACCTCAGAGAAATGTAACATTGGTTTCTTTCAAATATTAGGGCTTTGCTCTATTTTATTTTCACTTCCAAAAATGTAAAGTCTGAGTCTCTTAGCTTGGGATTCATTAAGTGCCAAGAAATTAGCTAAGTAACATGGCTTATAGAACTTGGGGCAGTTATAGCTTCTTGCAAAGCTGAAAAGAAGAGCTTTTGAGTCAAGGCCATTCAGCAAAGCTCAGGCTAAAGGAAAATTTCATTCCATTTGGTAAAAGCTTTTTGCTGGGCAAGAAGTAAAAAATAATTTAGAAGCCAATGAAGAAACCTAAAATTCATTCAGACAGGCTTCTCTGGACAAAGGCCTTCAGCAGGTTTCTGCCTGTTACTGGAATCAGAACATCTAATGTCCACTGTCTCTTGGGTCCTCTTTATTCCCAGGGCTCACAGGCTGCCTGTTTCCAATTCCTCTGTGCCAGCACATCTGTTAACGTCCCAAGTGGCTTCCTTTACAGCCGCGTGATCATCTGTGTATTATTAACTAACCACAAATTAAAGTCATTACTTGGTGCTTAATTTTATGTAACATTTCTTTGTAATGTGTACAAAAGAAATTTGTTTTTACAGGAGTTTGGTAAATAGCATGTGCCATGATTAATTAGAGAATATAATGGGTCTGTTGATTTGAAATTAAATTCAGTGCAACAGTCTTCTCTAAAAATAATTTCTTAAATGACATTTCAAGGTGTGTGAGCCTCTAAAAAAAAAAGTGAATATCCTGCATCCATAGTCTTTATGCCCTGTTCTAGATCTATCTGTTGGATTTTACTTGCTAAAGGACTCACTTTTATTTTTCTCAGATAAAAGGTGTACCTATAGCACTCTAAGAAACAGCAACATTCAAAGAGCTATTTTTAATCCTTTTTGGAACAAGGTAGAATATAAATGAATAAACTAACAAATAAGCAAATCCTTAACTACTTGGAGGTCAGTTACAGTTCAGTGTAGTTCATTCCCCCCCAGCTACATGCGTTCTTCCTTGTCATTTTACACACCTGCATTCTTGCCTGAGGGCCTTTGCACTTATTCCTTCTGCCTAGACATCTTTCTGCCTGGGTTTTCATGTGACTTAAATATTAGACAGGGACTTCTCTGACCATCCAAGCTAAGGAAGTTCCCTGCCCCAGTCCCTCTCACATCACTGTGTTTAATGTTTTATTCACAGAACAAATCACTCTGATATTATCTGGCTTTGTGTTTGTTCATTGCTTTTCCTCTGTCTCCTTCTACAGAAGGTAAGATCCTTGAGAACAAAAACTTGTCTGCCTTATCCTCCTTATATCTCCAACACCTAGAACGATGCCTGATACATAAGTTGGTGCTTAATAAATCTTTATGAAATGAATGAATGAATTGCATTGTTCTCACAAGCCCCTTTAAATAACCATGTTCCTAATGGAGAGTAAGCACAATTGGCTTTAAAAGTTTCTTGGAGAAACAGAAAGAGAGATTCAGTATTTGTTGAGTAGGCATGAGATGCACTGGAAGGAAATGAAAAATTAAAATGTAAACAAATTAAATGACAGGAAGAGCAGAAATAAAGGTTGGTACTAATTGCTTAGTTTGCACAAACACAAAATACCAGCTGGGAAGTGAAACCTTCAATCAGTTGGCACCTTCTTTCTTTATAAACCCAACAGCCAGTTTGATTATTCCCATTAAAATAACTTAGCCAAGACACTGTCTTTGCTGATAGTAAACAAAAAGATCTGAAGATTCTTTCAACTTCCATATATTTAAAACAGGATTCTTGGGGTTGATACAATGTTTCACTGTATAGAGATAGGAGGAAGCATGAGATGAGGGTGCTGCTAATAGGAGAGTTTCTGACAGAGAATAAAAACTAAGAGGCATAAATTTCCATGATAAGTGTCATACTATATTTAAGGTTTAACCTCAAAATACACTGAAGTCTCTCTTTCTCCCTAGACTCCTATGCCTTTTTTTTTTTTTTTTTGGTACACGGGCCCCTCACTGTTGTGGCCTTTCCCGTGGTGGAGCACAGGCTCCGGATGCGCAGGCTCAGCGGCCATGGCTCACGGGCCCAGCCGCTCTGCGGCATGTGGGATCTTCCCAGACAGGGGCACGAACCCGTGTCCCCTGCATCGGCAGGCAGACTCTCAACCACTGCGCCACCAGGGAAGCCCTCCTATGCCTTTTAAAGCTCTTCTCAACTCAACATGAAGTCTATATCAAACAGTGGGGCTGGCCTACTAGTATTAATAAGATTTTATTCCCCAATTATGAGTGGGATCTGGAAAATCTATATTCTGATTTTCTCAATGTGCTTAGGGTGAACAGAAGTCTAGGTGGCTCAGTGTGCAATAAGTTACAGTTTCCCACCTCTGCCACTTACTAACTGTAAACTTCAGCAAGATACTGAATTTCTCTGGGTCTCAGATTTCTCTTCTGCAAAATGGGCCTGATGTAACTCCTGTGGATTAAATGTAAAGCACTTGTTTTTATGTAATTGTATGTGTCAAACTTTGTACCTCTTACTTTTGGATTTTCAGTTGTAATTTAGAGAATTATTCCCATGTCAGATTTTCGGGTAATTCATGCAGTTTTTTTAATATGTTATCTTTTACCTGTAAATTTCCCAATCATTTAAAATTTGTCCTGGAATACGGTATAAGGAATGGCTTCAATTTTACCTCTTTGCATATGGCTATCCAGTTATCCTAATACCACTTATTAAAAAGTCCATCTTTTCCTCACTAATTAGGGATGACACTTTTATCATAACTAAATTTTTATACGCAGTTAGGTCTATTTCTGAATTTTATACTTTGTCTAGCTATTCATACATTAATACCAAACTGTTTTAATTGTAGAGGTTTATGATATGATTTAATATTATACAATTTTTTGAGGGGTTTCCTGGCTATTCTTGCATGTTTATTCTTCCAAACATACTATATAATCAATTTATTTAGCTCTAGGAAAAAAACCTGATAGCATTTTTACTGGAAGTTTATGAAATTGTTTATATAAACATAGGAATACCTAAGATCTTTACAATGTTGCGTTTTTCTATGAACACAGTTCATCTTTCCAACTAAGTTAATTTTATATTTTCAGGACTGCTTATAATTTTCTTCACATAGGTTTTGAACATTTCTTGTTAAACATACACTGAGGTATTTTGTTTTTAGCTATCAGACATACAGTCTTTTCTTCCATTATGTCTTCTAACTGGTTTTTGTGTCTTTTGATTCAATAATCATATTGTGGTAGTATTAGTATTGCTGTTCTGAAATTGTTGTGTATGTAACAAAAAAATGTATATATATTGGTGTCATTGAGAACTGGGATTTGCAGCTTTGGTGAGAGCAGACACAAATGTAAGATCAATGACAGTAAGTAAAAATCCTGTAGTTCTGAAAATGAATCTGAGGTAGCAATACTAATTCATAATATGTGTTTTAAAAGACTCATTTTCTAGTTCTGTCCACTGGAAAAGCCTGTAAACAATGGTTAACCCAACAGCAATGAGCACTTCCAGAACCCTGATTGTGTCTCTAAATACTATTTCCCACCAAAAGGAACCAAACCTCTTGGAAAGATGGATGATTCCAGGTGTGAGGCAGGAAGTTTATTAAATGTATCTGGAATATCTTGTCATACCACGTAGTAAGGAAGCAGCGATGGAAAACTACTAGGATTCTGTCCAAAGGATTTGGGCTCTAGCTTAAAGATGGGATCATTTGAGCATCAGTAGGGGATGCTAAATGCAATGGATTGAAACATATCAAGTATATTTAAATCCATAAGTTCAGTACAATACCAAAAAACTAAACTCATTAATCACCTTTAGAGGATGCTAGGGAACCAATCCATTGTGTTTTAAAAAGAAACAAACAACAACAACAAAACAAAACGAGAAACTGGTCTCAGAGTAATGGAAGAATCAAGAGGAACTTTCTCTTTACAGAATTTTTTCAACTAATAAATAAATAAGGAATGACAGAATTAGGATATCACCATTTGCAACCTCCTAGTGAATTAATGAATCTGGGCAATGACCACCAATGGCTGCTCACATCACCAAAAAGAGACAATCAGGCATTTTATACCTTCTAATAGAAGTGCAAAACACTGCGTGTGAAATATTCTTGACAAAATAATTGAACCTGAATCTTATCAAGCCTCTAAATCTGACTACCAATTTACAGCTTACAATGGCAGAGGAACACATTAAACAACATCACAATCAACAAAATCCAAACTGTTGGAAACCCCAGGACAAACAACCAGTTTCTTCAACAATAACAAACGAACAAAATTGCAAGGAAAAATAAACAAAGAAATGGTAGGAAGACCTATAAATTTTTTTGACATGCAAATGTATTTATTTGATCATATTTGAAAAGGCAGGGTAGAATAAATCCATTTTCTTCATGGTATCACTGTAAACAGACTGAATTTCAGAGCTCTTAGCTTGCTTCACAGACTCCTGAAGAGTGAACATAAGCAGCCCAGCAAGCCTCTTCCTTCCCCTCCAGGCTCTCCCGCACTTGCTGGGGTGGGGTGCTGCTGGGAGGGGTTGATGATAACTGATGCTAAATAAACATCAGACGGTGAATTGGTCAAACTCTTTCTACCTCCTCCCATAGGCAACGGGGTGACTTGGATTATTCTTTAACTATAGTCATTGAGTAATCAAGTAAGTTTATCAAACGCAGGATGGAGGGAAGTTTCCATTGTAGATAATTTCCAAAGGGAGGAATGGATGAACTCAGAGCTTCATTATTCAGTCCCTTCTTTTGTTGTCCAGAGTGAAGTACGCTAGCGATGGAGCTCAGATCCTTGGTCCATTGAGTCATTGGTGTAATGCACTCAGCTCCTTTGGAAAAGCCATCTTTGGATGGGGAAGAGAAGTTAGTTTATTATAATGATGGTACTATATGAGGAAAATCAAAGCAGCAAGCAGCAGGCAGTGACCCTTTCCTCTTGAACTCCAATGATCATTCCACTCCTGTCAGCTTTACAGCCCAAGCAAACTCAACTGGGAGAGCAGAGGGTCAGATCGAAGAAAGGAGGAGGCCTTTACCCAGACCTGTGGACCACTTCAGGTCTTCCTGGATCCCAGCATCCTTACCTTTGTAGCTAAGGTAGTTATGAGGGATTGAAGCTTTAAGACTCCTTTTTTTTTTTTTTTTTTTACCAGCACAGTAAAATGACATAAAAAGCTGATATTTTTAAGGTATACCATACAATTACCGTGTTCTTTTCCCATTGCACCCTCCATGGTTTAGATGCATAGATAACCTCCCCATTATGCTCAGCCACTTCCCAGCAGCAAGATGCCTTTCTTGGAAGATGATAACAATCAGTCCATCTTTAGTTGGTCCAATGTTGAGACAACAGTTTCCCCCCAAGCTTACTGTCTGAACCAGTTCTGAAATGATTTCAGATTCACTTGCGACGTCAGACATGGCCATGTCCTAATGATAGTCCTAGGATGCCTTGTCCATAGTGGTGCACACCTCCTACTTGTGATCTAGCAACCTCCCTGGTTTGAATTTACCTTGATAGTTGCAGTATCCTCCATGATAACAGGAGTATTTCTGACCCCATCATCAATCACTACCACTTCATCCTTGACTGGGATATCATTGTAGAGCCAAGAAAGAAAATTTGTAGAGTTCCAATAAGTATCAGGATATTCTTACTCTCCATCAGACCAAAAGCAGGTCAGGTTTCTACTTGCTAACAAGGTCATAAAGCTCTGCCTTTGCTTTCACACTGAAAAATATGGTGTTTTTGAAGCCATCTTTCTTAAAATAGGTAGAGTGGGTGGAACCATTCTAAGAATGGGTGATACAGTCCATAGCTGTATGTTCCTCTTCAGGACAGCTGCTCCCAACTCATCAACTTATCAAAACACAGTGGGGCTCAGGTCCTCCAAGTTCCAGCTCCACGACACAGGGCTCAACCAGTTTGTGAAGCCTTGGTGATGCTTTGTGGTCAAGACTATATATGGAGCTTGGAAGAGGACAGCCCGCTTGGGGTGGAAGAAGTCTCGATGAACTGCCACCCCAAATCCAAGTAGCTAAAGCATGGTGGGTAGTTGTCACACCTGAAGTGCTTGTCCTGGGGCCGCCACTCACCCTTCTGGTGCCACCAGAACCACTTGCTGACCCAGGCTGGCACCCAAAGCATACTCCAGGCCACTACACCCCAAATGTTGCCTCATGGAACCAGCCCGGAGTGAAGATTCAGCCCACCCCAGGTACATTGTCACCCGGCGCATGCTGAGCCCTGAGCGCCCTCCCGGCCCTCCTAGCAGCAGCCGTTCGCCTGCCACCCCATCCCAAGAGTGGGGACACCTCTCTCTTGGTTTACTGACTTTTAATACACCAAGCCTAATGAATGGAGCTTGTTTGGAACCTGACTCAAGCAAAGGAAACATTTTGTTACGTGCTGTTTTAAGGAAAGCAGGACCAGTATGGTGTTCATGAAAAGTAGATGAGATGGGCTGCAGAAATCAGGAAGAACTGAGAGCACTGGGGTCCAGAACTGGGGGTGGCGGGGTGAAAGCACAGGCCAAGTGAGGCAGACGCGGCTCCTTCCTCACTAAGTGACACCCGTCACAACCTCATTTATCTATTGTCTCCAATTTGCTCATCTGGGAAATATTTGGGTTTGAAAAGAATCTTAGAATAGGGATCCAGAAAAAGCTTAGCTATATTAAACCGTGCCCTCCAATTCAACTAGAGATAAAACAAGAGAGGAAGGAGACATATCTCCAAATTCAATTCTCCTATCTTCGCTTATGTTTTATGGAGAACTTATGTCATTCACAAAAGAGACATCCTTTCCCCAGGGGAGACAGCAGGTGTACGTTTTCTCTCAAGGCTATTTAATTGCTGTCAAGAAGACATATGATTAACAAAACCAAATGCTGGAAATATGAAGTATAGACAATTTTAAAGTTGTTTATATAGTTGATTACAGTATATCACACAATGTGTTTATTTGCCATAAACCTGCCTATCAGAGACTGTTTCCACACCTGTGCATCTGCACTAAACAGCCCACCACTTAGCTGTGTGTAAATTCCCAGCTGAGAGAATGGCCATCACCCGGCAGAAGCAGCTTTCTCTTGTGGCGTCCGTTACCCCTTGGGCACCAGCTTTGCACCAGTGAAGGTGGGGCCTGAGCCCTGTGGGCCCGTAGCATCCCCTGCTTTGATGAGAGAGCCCTTTGAGCTCTACAGAAGGAAAATAGTATGGAAACGACAGGCCTTTGTGGTTCTTCATTGTTCTTTGTGACGTTGCTGCTCAAAGTGAGGCCCACTTTCTGTAATCTGCTGGTTATTGTTCAGAGATGAGACAAGAATGGAGTTGAGAGGAAGCATTTAGAGTTGTTGACAGCCATGTGGCAGCCTAAGTTTATGTCTGTTGAATCTAATTCAAAAATGGGACTTGAATTTTGTGTATATTGATTTTTTATTCCATTTTAAATTATTTTTTATTACATTTTGCAAAATATCAGCCTGTGACAGATTGGAAATAAAAAAAGAAACCGATCCTTCACCACGCATAATTTGAGAAGCATTGCTTCAGAGCAATAGCCCACACGCATGCTACAACCCAGGGTTTCATTCTGACACTCTGACAGTTCCCAAGGGGCAGCCAATGGCAAAAAATGTAGATCTACAAAGATGGTCTCCCCAAAGGGTCAGAAGGTCCCTCACAGGTGAGAAGCAGGTATCTAATCTACCACACATGTGTTAGGTCCATGGCAGGGGTTGGTAGACCTAATGAAACCAGCCCAGCTGCCCCTTGTCACAATATAACTGCAGGCTTTTCACTAGTACTAGTAGCAGCAGCAGCTAAGATTTACAAAGGACTTATTATGAGGCAGATACTGTCCTAAATACTTTACATATACAAAATATTAAATAGCTCTTCTCTCTTTGGAGTAATATATAGTCTCCCCTATGCATGTAGCAAGAGAAGTATAGCATCAAGTCTGTTTACAGTGATTCCTTGTATAGCTATGAAAATTTGCTAACAACTGGCCTCTTTTTGGGGTATTTCAAGACATCATGCCATGTATACTAGAGACAATAATTTAAAAATGGAAACATAATACCCAGGAAATAAGAGTTTTGTGTTCAGATACTAGGAATAGAGCATAGCTGGAAAAAAATTTAATACAGAAACAGCAATCAGTGTTGGAAATTGGGAGAATAGGGGAATAGGGGGATAGCTTGGACTATGTTTTCATTTTTTTGTTGTTGCATTTGGAAATTCTCGGGCATGAAACACAGAAAAAAATATAAATGTAAGAAGCAAAGACAACAACATAAGACAACTTGCATCAGAGCATAGAGACCTTATCCAAAATGAAGTCTTCCATCTACAAATTTTCTCCCCCCAACCTGGCTGATTTTTTGAAAAGATAAACAGAATTTTAAAACCTTTAGATGGACTAAAGAGAGAAGACTCAAATACATAAGACCAGAAATGAAAGAGGAAACATTACAACTGATACTATACAAATACAAAGGATCACAAGAGACTATTACAGTTATATGTCAACAAACTGGATAACTTAGAAGAATAGATATATTCCTAGAAACATACAATCTACCAAGACTGAATCATAAAGAAATAGAAAATCTGAACAGAGCAATAACAAGTAAGGAGACTGAAAAACCTCCAAATAAAGAAAAGCCTAGGACCAGATGGTTTCACTGGTGAATTCTACCCAACATTTTAAATTAATGCCAATTCTTCCCAAACTCTTCCAAAAAATTAAGAGGAGGGAACACTCTCAAACTTGTTTTATGACGCTAGCATTACCCTGATAACAAGGCCAGATAAGGGTAGTATAAGAAAAAAAAAACTATAGACCAATATCCTTGATGAATATTGATGCATAAATTCTCAACAAAATACTAGCAAACCAAATTCAATAGCACATTAAAGGGATCACACACCATGATCAAACTGGATTTACCCCTGGGGTGCAAGAGTGGTTCAACAGTGCAAATCAATAAATGTGATATACCACATTAATAGAATGAAAGATAAAGATCAGATGATCATCTCAATAGATGCAGAAATAGCATTTGACAAAATTTAATATTCTTTCATGATAAAAACTCTCCACAAACTGGATATAGAAAGAAGATATTTCAACATAATAAAGGCCATATATGACAAACCCCCAACTAACACCATACTCAGTCTTTTCCTCTAATATCAGAAACAAGACAAGAATGCCCACTCTCACCACTCCTATTCAATATAGTACTAGAAGTCCTAGCCAGAGCAATCAGGTAAGAAAATGATATAAAAGGCATCCAAATTGGAAAGTAAGAACTAAAAATGTCTTTTCTTCAGATGATATGATCTTATATATAGAAAATCCTAAAGACTCCACCAAAAAACTGTTAAAACTAATCAGTGAATTCAGTAAAGTTGCAGGATATAAAATTAACAGACAGAAATCAGATGTGTTTCTATACACTAACAATGAAATATTTCAAAAAGAAATTAAGAAAACAGTCCCATTCACAATAGCATCAAAAACAATAAAATACTTAGGAATAAATTTAACCAAGGAGGTAAAAGACCGGTACACTGAAAACTGTAAGACTTTGAGGAAAGCGATTGAAGACACAAGTAAATGGAAAGATATTCCTTGTTAATAGTGTTTAAATCTCCATCCTGCTCAAGTCCTCTATAGATTCAATGCAATCCCTATTAAATTACAAAGCCATTTTTCATAGAAACAGAAAAAACAGTCCTAAAATTTGTATAGAACAACAAAAGATCTCAAATAGACAAAACAACCTGAGAAAGAAAACAAAGCAGGAGGCATCACTTCCTGATTTCACACTAAACTACAAAGCTGTAGTAATCAGAACAGTATTATACTGGCATAAAAAATAGACACAGACACCAATGGAGCAGAATAAAGACCCCATGAATAAACCCTTGCATATACAGTCAACTAGTATTTGATAAGGGAGCCAAGAATACTCAATGAGGAAAAGATAGTCTCTTCAATAAATGGTGTTCAGAAAACTGGGTAGACACATACAGAAGAATAAAATTGGACCCCTATCTTACAAAAATTAACTCAAAATGGATTAAAGACTTAAACATGAGATGTGAAACCATAAAACTCTTAGAAGAAAATATAGGGGAAAATCCCCCTTGACATTGGTCTTGAAAATATTTCTTCAGATATGACACCAGAAGCAAAAGCAACAAAAGCAAAAATTAATAAGTGGGACTACATCAAACTAAAAAGCTTCTGAGCAGCAAAAGAAACAATCAACAAAATGAAAAGCCCACCTATGGGATGGGGGAGAATATTTACAAATCATGTATCTGACAATAAGTTAATGTCCAAAATATAGAAAGAACTCATACAACTCAATAGCAAAAAAACCAAACAATCCAATTAAAAAATGAGCAAAGGACCTGAATAGATAGGTCCTTTCCAAAGAAGACATACAAATGGCCAACAGGTACATGAAAAGATGCTCAACATCACTAATCATCAGGGAAATGCAAATCAAAACCACAACAAGATATCACTTCACACATATTAGGATAGCTATTATCAAAAAGATAAGAGGTGGTAAGTATTGGCAAGGATGTGGAGAAAATGGAATCCTTGCACACTGTTGGTAGGAATGTAAATTGTTGCAGCCACTATGGAAAATAGTTACATAGGTTCCTCAAAAAATTAAAACTACCATATGATCCAGAAATCCTGCTTCTGGGTATATATCCAATGGAAATAAAATCAGGATCTTGAAGAGATACCTGTAGCATCATTCACAATAGCCAAGATACAGAAACATCCTAAGGGCCCATCAACAGATGAATGGAAAAAGAAGATGTGGTATATACAGGGAATTATAGTCATTATTTTGATATATATAGTGGAGAATAATCTGCAAAAATACTGAGCCACTATGCTCTATACCTGAAACTAATATAATATTATAAATCAGTTATACTTCAATAAAAAAGATGTGATATATATACAATCAAATATTATTCAGCCATGAGAAAGAAGTAAATTCTGCCATTTGTGACAACATGGATGAACCTGGAGGACATTATGCTAAGTGAAATATTGATAAGGCAGACAGAGAAACACAAATACTGTATGATATCACTTATCTGTGGAATCTAAAAAAGCCAAACTCATAGAAACAGAGAGTAGAATGGCAGTTAACAGGGGCTGGGGGTGAAGGAAATGGGGAGATGTGGGTCAAACTTTCAGTTATAAGATGAAAAAGTTTGGGGGATCTAATGTACAGCGTGGTGATTATGATTAACAATGTTGTATTATATACTTGAAAGTTGCTAAGAGTAGATCTTAAATGTTCTCACCACAAAAAAGAAATGATAAGTATGTGAAGTGATAGAGGTGTTAGCTCACACTATGGTGGTATATATATCATTTCACAATATATGGGTATCAAATCAACACGCTGTACATCTGAAACTTACACAATGTTATATATCAATTATGTTTCAATAAAGCTGATAAAAGATATTTTCTTTATTTATAAAATGACAATCTTGTGGGGAAAAAACCCACAAAAACATGTTTCTGTGATTGTCTCTTGCACACTAGTTCTTTCTGCCCTGGATCAAATGCTTCATTAAGTGACTGTTATTATTGCTGATCTCCTCTCTTCAAAATATCTACCCATCTATTGTTTTCTCTTATGGTCCTTCTTGGAATCTGAAACCACATATTCTAAGGAAATTCAAGAATCAATCTAAAGGAATTTTTAAATTTACTATTTTACATAGATTGGATTGGATCACTACAAAATACAATCTTTTTTGTCAGCTCTAGGCAAAGTATTTCTTTTCTTTGCCTAGGCAAAGTATTTCTTTTCTCTCCAAGTCCATGTTGTTGAAAAACTTACCAGGAACTTCCCCAAAACTTGGGTCTTGATGCTAAAGTGCACTCCCAGAAGTGCAAAGATAATGTGTAAAAAAAAAAAAAAAATCTGTCAGTGATGTAGATGAAAATGAACATTAGAGCAATTTCTGGTCAGCAAAGAAAGAACCCAACGTTTACATAATCCTAATGTGCATACATGGCTTCTTCATATTTTCCTGCTAAAACTCATCTGGCTTTGCTCAAGTCCTCAAATGCAGTGAATTCTAGGCAGCACCTGATATTTATTCATGCCATTGTCAAGAGCATCTTTGCAGTTCTTGCCAAGGTTTGTCATTGAATATGTTTATCCAGCTGCATGGCAAAAACATAATACACAGTCATCATTTTACTCAGTCATCTACTCAATATTTTCTTCTATGATTAAATTAATTCATAAATATTACACTTTTAATACCAGAACGCTATGGTTCATCCAGCCAGTTGAATACTTGTTTGTCCATTTTCTAATGTTGCTGGGCACTCAATCATTTCATTATAGAGTTTGAAATAATGAAAAGCATTGCATTTACTTAACATGCACAATAAACAGAGCAGGATCCTTCTTTGAGCTCCTTTATTATGCAGTGTAAGGCTGTAGGAGGAATTTTGTGAGAAACACTGGAGAACTGTGGGGGGGTGTTTTGGAAATGGTTCTGGTGTGTGTAAGCAAATATGCTCTGATTGCCTAATGCATAGGACAGAAACGCTGGCTCTATTTGCAGCTGGCACAGTTTTTTGCTCAACTCTGGAGGGTTTCAAATAAACACACACATCTTGGTCTTACTTGTACCTGATTCATTACCAGACTGTGCTCATGAACCCTGTAAGCTGTTTCCATGTACTGTGGCATTTTTGAGACTCCCTCCTTTAAACATCCACACCCAGTCTGGTTTTTTAAAGCAGCCTCCAGAAGCTCTTAAGTACTCATCTCCATAGTAAAAGGATGGAAGCTTATGGGCAAGAGTCTGCTTTCCCCTCCAGTGCTGACCTTGGTGACAGCAGCACAATAGGCCTCTAAATAGATACCTGGCCCCGGAGGCAAGAGCCATATACCATAGGACACTTATTAAATCACCTTCTGAATGAAATATTTATAGCCAGCACTGCAGGGCAGTTAGCTTTTCTAGAAATATATCCAAATTTGCTCCATCATTCTGGGAATAGCCTTGGTTAGCAATTGCTCATAATGTCAATGCTTTTGGAAACTTTTTACAGTCGTTTTATTGTATTTCGTTCAAAAATAAAACTTAAAGGAGCTTGAAAACTAGGTTCTTAGATGATCACATGATGGCCCGATTTCCGTGGTTTCAGTTCTGGGCATTTTACTTTATGTGGACCCACTGAAATTAACCAAAATTAATCCATATTTGAACAAAGACTGTGTATACAAATAAGCCCTAACACTAGCTGAAGCGTTTGGAATGCATTGGTCCAGGAAGGCGAAGAAGTTATAGCAAACAACATATGGGCTTTAAAACCTGGAACTATCCAAGACAGAACAAGAAAGCTATTTTCACTTTCCTTGTTCCTTTTTTTTTTCCTCCAGAAGATGAGTAATTCCTAATCACATTTTATTTTCATCTTTAGAGCTGTATCCTGAAAGAGCCAGGTCGATTTAAAACTGCTGGTGAGTTTGCAACCCTGTCCAATAATTACCTAATGCATTTGTGTCATCTGCTTTCCTTGTTGTGTGAAAACACACTAAGGAAATGTGTAAGTCCACTGAATTGTTCCCAACTCTTTTATTCACCTTTCAGCATGCTAGTTCCTTCCCTTGGCATTGATATCATTATGCATTTGTCAAAGATAGACTGTCACTTCAGGGCCTCTATTATGTGCAAGAATTGGCAGCAAATTTTGCCACTGGGATTTGCTTATATCCTCTGTATGTTATTGTACTTCTTTGGAATTCAGTAAATTCCGTACACCCACTTCTTTGATGTTCATTCCAGCCCCTAAATGTGGAAACAATGACTGAAATTTTGGATCAAAGCATCTCATAGATGGCAGGCAACACAACTCTGATTATTCACTAGAACAGAGGGGCCTCCCCTTCCCACCTCCCCCGCTAAAATCTAGGCCAACAGTCCTCCAGGAACAGCTCTGGCTTCCCTAGTGCAAAGTCACGAGAGGAAGCTAAAGAAAAACACTCCAAGGTTTTAGGAAAAAGAAAGAGACTAAACTGAACAGCTAAAGTGAAGCTCGTGGTCATTTCTAACTATAGAGAAAGCTAACTACTGTCCCGGTTGGTTCTCTCGTTTCTTTTACACTGGTCATGCTCTAGTCTAGCATTTCTATTGGGCCAGGCTTATTTCAGGTTTGGAAAAGTCTTCAGATCTAATTTCTATATAACGTCAGCTGTACAAGATGGCCTGGATTTTTTTTAACGCATGCTTAAAAGAAGAGGTAAACGGTCCAGGAATTAAGAATTTTTTTAAGTAATTGGAAAAAAACCCAGAACTACCAAAATTTCAACGAGTTACTTTTGCAAACTATAATTAGCTGTCTAGAACAAATTTTCAGTGTTTGCTTTTGCTTTACTCCTGGGATGCCAGTGCAGATAATTACTTCATTCAATTTATTTCACAGGTCAACTTTGACTCATAAAAGCATTAAAGCAGGTAACCCCCTAGGGATGTTAGGAAGACAGATGAGCAAATAGATATGAAACTGTTGTAAGCACTTTCATACAACAGGGGAAAAAAGGCACTTATAAATTCAGGGTATTTTATGGTTATGTGTTGACTTCACTCCATTTGGTATCCAGAATGTGCTAGTTATAATTAATACACAATGTTGGGAACTATTATAAAAGTACCATACTCTTTTTAAATATAGTGAAGAAGATAATTGTGTTTGAGGAATCTCATCCTGTGTAAATTAGAATAATTCCCAGTAGAGTGCCATAATTGAGAATTGGGCTGACTGCACTGAATGGAGAAGAGAGTCCTCTTAGCATGACAGCCTGTGTTCAATCAAAAGGTAGAGTGTCAAGGAGGTAACATGACAGCCCTTAAAATACCAGTTTCAGATTGCCTGAGTTTTTACTGCCCAGACGTATGCAACAGTGACATCCAGCGGTTGTGGAAATAATTACAAGTGAATCTCATTTTAAAATACAAAGTAAGTTTTAAATTATAATTTAATATTCTGTATTGTCCAATGTTGTCTACATTCTTTATCTGGCTACAGTGTAAGTCAATAATTCAGGCTGGATGCCAAGTAAAGCAAAACTCACTCTGTTTATTTCCTAAGTGGTTTCCAAAGTCTGTTGTTCTGTAAGTCTTATTTTGATGTTTTATAATTTAACTAAAATTATAGTGAGTCTACACTCCAAGGGTCTCCCTGACCCTCCTAAGCACACTTAGATATTTTTGCAAGCACAGATGAGACTGTGTGCATGCTGCAGACACACAGCAGAAGTGAAAGCTGTACTTGACTCCACTGTTAAATACTCCAGGGAAGGCGTCTATGACCCTGAACATTTTCATCGTTGTGGAATTGCTCAAAGAAGTTCATTATGATTTTTTCCAAGTCATTGAAGATGAAGAGAAAGAAGAAAGGGAAAGAGAAGAAAAGGAAAGGAAAATAAAGAGGACGAGGAAGGAAAGAAAAAAGGAAGGAAGGAAGGGAGGGAGGGAGGGAGGGAGGAGAGAGAAGAAAGAACAGGACTACTCACTGATCTTTAACAAGTTTTGGTAATATGTCCATGTGTGATAATAGATCTAAAGAGGAAATTCAAAACGATAATTAGCCTCCCCCCAACTTCTGGTTTTAAATTGCATTCCTTCAACTGCCAGCCAATTAACTAAGATAAAAAATAATAATTTTCATTTAAAACAATCTGAGAAAAGCTGCTGCTGCTGTACCTAGAACAGTGCCACTTGTAAGAGGATGCTAGCAAGGCATCCCCCTCCATTATGCTGGGAAAGAACTCTCAACAGAAGCCTGTTAGGTAACCTCAGCCAATAAATTATTTATGTCCATGTCAATGCCGAGCACATCAGGTGACTGCTTACCAACTTCCCAGGCGGCACTCATTCTGAGAAACTGTTGTCTCGTGCCAAGCCGTTTCTCAATCTTAAACTCCCTCCTCATATTGGGGTTTTTTTCCCTTCATCCGCCTGCTTCCTTAAAGTTCTCACAACGGGAAGAACTTACAGGCGCCCTCTCAAATTCTCCTTGTTAGAGGAGGGAAGAAACTAACAAACAAGCTGAACATCTATCCAACTCCAATAAGATAATCAAGACATAATTCCATAAAGAGGTCCAAATGCCCTTTAGCTCATATACCCCCATTGTGCCCTAATAGAGGAAAAAGAACCGCACAGAAGCTGTGTCAGATTGAAGGAGCATGTGCATGTGAAACCTGTGAGGGCCACTCAGCAGAGAGCATCAGGACAAAGAGGTGGGGATGGTCTCCGTGAGGAAAGTCTGGGAAACGACTCCCATTTGTGTCAGTGAGAGTTAGGGGAGATGTACACTGAAACAGAGCAGGAAAATCTGCAGGCTTCAGCCAGGTTTTTTTGCTTTTACGAGGCCTTTGAACTGTAAGGGGGATTATTCAGATTCTGAAGCGAAAGAATGCGTGTTCCTATCACTGCTCTCCTAGTATCTTCACTTGGAGATGCCTCTGGCTTCTTGCTTCTTTGTGGAGAGTATATGGAGAATTAGCACACCCAGATCTTACCTCTCCTTTTAGTTCTGCTGGAGTCTGGCTGGGTGGCTCTTATCTTGTGCACCCTGGAACTCTGATTCAAAGATTTCTAGAGTCAAGATTGGGGTCCCTCAAGAGCAAAGGTAGAACCTCCCCTTGACAAGCTGGGACCTCCTACACCAAGATGGCCATGGCCACCGCATTACCAGCTCTTGCCAGTACGAGTAGCCAGAGGCTGGCATGAGGGATCAGTTCCCTTCTTTTCTCCCTAAAGAAAAATCCTGCCTTGCAAAGCTTTCTTCAGTGTTTCAGGACCAAAAAAAAAAAAAAAAAGCAGTTGCACAACATGCATATCCTCTCCTGGCTTATAGCTTCGGGTATAGTTTTACTGCAGTATATATATCTAATAATCCATTTAATTTCTTTAGAGAGATGTTATATATATACAATTGGCATTTGGATGGAATCACATGCCATAAACCTGTCTGCTCCTATCCAGGTTCAGAATACAGAAGAAGAATCTGTTTTACAGACATTCTAGAATTTTTACATGGTCAGTTGGCTGGTTTTGTATTCTGGAACATATCAGAGCATCTACAGGAAAAAATATATATAAATTCTATAAAATGGTGGCAGGATTTCTGATTTACTGATACTGCTGGTTTGAATTTTCACAAAAATATTTAGCTATAGGACAATGTATTAGGCGTATTCTTAAAGGTAAATAACTGCAGCCAATAAAAGTTGGGCCTACAAAGGGTCCCATCTTCTACTAGTTTTCTGCACCAAGAATTACTACCAGTGTAATCATGGCTCCCTGCACACTAATATTTCCTCGATACAGTATGATCAATGTTGTGGAAAAACATTTATTGTATTTCTTCTAGCTACTTAAAGGCATTACTGAATTATGGGCATCGCAAAACGAATCCACTGTGCATTTTTTCTTTATGTGACGTTTTTACAATCTTCATTTTCTGCTTTGCAGCCACTGAGCTATAGATATCCACACTTTGTCCCTCTTACAACTGCCACTGGGGCCACCCTCTCCTTTCTGCTTTATTACGTCTGAAATGCACTTCATATGATAACATTCCTTTTCATTCTGTGCTGGACTCTTCTTTGAAAGGAAGAAGTTATGAAAGAAATTAAACAATCAGTATTGTTAATAACAGTTCTTAATCTTCTTTCTTAACTAAGGTTATGAAGTTTAGACTGAGAAAAGGACAAGGGGAGGAAATGGTATTTTATGGAATCATTCCGGGAGAGCTGATGGAATGGGTGTGAGTTTTGCAGTTTTGACATTTAACAATTTTATTAACATCTTTGCTTATTATGTACCTCAATCCACAGGATCTGCAGTGGGGAGAAAGTGTCCAGCTAACAGCTCGTGTCCCAGGCCCTGCCAAGGGATGAATCAATTAGCAAGAGAAGCAATGATGCAAATGCTCCGGGGTCACTCGGGATGCTGTTTGCCTTTTTGATAGAGAAAGCACGCCATAAATAACATCACACCTCAGGAAATCATTCCAGGAGGCCCAGATGCCGGTAAGGCTGCTGCCTGGGACGGAAGGAATCATTTGCTCATTGTGTGTATTTCCCCCATCACAGTCAATGGAAGATTTGTAGTAAAATCAAAGTATTTAAAAGGAGGACAGTATGTGGTAACGGAGGCATGTTTAGTAACTTTTTTAGTACCAGAACCCATGATTTATGAGCCAGAGTTAGAGCCAACTTTATTACAAAAATGACTTCACCCATAAAAACCTTATTCAGGGCTCTCAGGAGAATGCTGTAGTACCCAACAGCATTATTATCCAGCAAATATCCACAAACAATTCCCTCCTCAGTCTCATTTCCGCCCCCTTTCAAGGGACAGGCTTCCCCCGTTACTTGCTGAAAAAGTGGGGTCCCAGGCAATGTGTTGTGCTCTTTTTGTGGTGATTTGCCTGGAAGAGGCATTTATAAGCCAGAGCAAAAGCTGCCTCCAGGGTCTCAGTCACATCTTCCCCAGCCTCGTGCCCTGAGGAATAATGAGCAGAAGACACCCACTCACCCTTCATTTCCTCCCTGCACAGAGCTTTCCCGCTCCCTGCGCTCCCACCCACTCCTCCAGAGCTTGGATCCCCATCACCTCAGAGGGGCAGGCTGAAGCTCCCCCCCTTCTGATTGCCATGGTAACCGCCCGCTGTACTAAAACTGCCAGCGCTGGGTGTCCAGGCTGGGTCCCCTGCGCGTACCAGGATCTGGGAACTAGCCCTCCATCTTATTAAACTCTGGTGTCAGCTCCTAGCAATTGTTTTAAATTTACACCCTCAGAGTGGTTTAGTGGGATTACATGTCCATTTGCATTAAAACAGGTTTCTGTCATTAAACTGCCATACAGTAAGCTTCCTTGGGACAAATTAATGAGCTCTAAATATCATCAAGTAGAAGTTCACTTCACCAAGATGGCCAACAAGGGGGGCAAAAGGATGTGGCTGCTCAGAAATCTTAGCCCAGGAGAAATATAAGTGCCAACTACAGAAGGAGGTCTTGTCTGGGTCCTTCTTCGCTTTGAGATAAATGTCTCTGATTTAGAGCTGATCTGAGAGAGTTAGCAACATTATCTCTATTCACCAAGAGCCCACAGTTCACTTCCTAGGCCTATTCCAAATACGCCTTTACCCTTGACTGCGTCTGCTGAAATTTGCCGGTGGACCACTGGACCCTTTTCTTTGTGACAGTATCTCCGTCTCATGTGCTTTACCCTGTCGTCTGTCTGTCCTTGAGAAACTTGGGTGCATCCAAGTTGCCTGGGAACAACAAGCACACAGCAGAGCACCACGTGTAGCTGGAATGAATGCTCCCAACTCTAAAATGCCTGGCTAGTTATTATGGGACTGTCTGGACCATCATTCAGGGACCTGGACCCTGGAACACTGGTCCTGATAAGGAGCACCCTACTCTGATCATCTAGAAGCAGAATAAGAACAGGGAACAGTTTTTAAAGACGGATTGTCCCTGCTCACAGGATGGCCAACACTTGCCCTTATAAATACATATACGTGTCTAAGTATAAATTTTTCATCAAAAACAAGTAAATCAACCTCCAAACTTTCTTTTATGTAAAGGAGGAAAGACTCGCTGCTAGACAGACTTCCCGATCTGCAGAAGCTGTGATCTCATTTCTGTATAGTCTTAACAGGGGACAGTAATGTATGATTGAGACACTGCTATATTTAGGAATGACAAGATGGGCATTATTAATAGCTTAATTGACATTAAGGCAATTACCCCTACCCTTATTAGAGTTTGTAGAATTACACAGAAAATATTGGATGAGGCCTTTTTTCCCCTAGAGCTACCCAAGGATACAGCATTTTATTTCATGCCAGATCCCTGTTTTGACATTAGATACTCAGCCATAGAATGATTCCAGTAAATCATTATAAATGCATTATAATAAAGATGTTATGAGCTATCAGATATTAACCCCCAACCCCTAAAGAGAGATAAATAGTCCAGTTGCATGATTCCCACTTTCGTTTCATAAGAAATAAGCTTTTGCAAAGAGCAACTGACTAATGAATTATAAAATGGTGTGTTGAGCTCAGATAATTAAACAATGCATTTTAGTGTCTAGTGCAGGATGAACACTAAATCATACACAAATAAAAAGGGAAAAGCCTAAACCCCAAGCCCAGCTCCTATTTTCAAATAACATTAATGTTGGCCTACAGTCCAGAAATGCTCAACTGTTTTCTTATCTGATTAGAGGGACTTATCAAGTATAAGATCAAGACACAAGTAGGTCAAGAAACCAAGAGTCAGAGCAAGAATTCCGGAGGTGCTAATTTCAGATAAGCCCACAAGGTTATTTTAATGGAGATTTTACGTGGAGATTACCTTTCTTCCCAAAATGTTTAATGGAGCAAAAGTCTAGAAGAATCTGGAAGTTTCTTTATACTTTTATTTTTTATTTCTGAATTCGTAATAAAACATATTAGTTGGGGGGGATGGAGTAAAAACTCTGGTAGTAACAATGATCTTGGTCTTGTAGTGCTGGAAAGACAGACAGGAGGTGGAGAGGTACAGAGGTTGGTTTGGGTTCTAACCACTGTCCTCAGATTTGTCACCAAGTCCAGCCGGGCTCCATCTAGTGGTGAGCCTTGGATCACCATGAAGTTTTTTGCCTTCCGTGGCCCCTGTGTGGGGCTGGTTTGCCACTGACGGCCATTTTGGCATGTCCTGGGCTTGCCACAAGATTTGAAGCTGAACTTAAGCACAGCTTGAATATGTATTTTAGTCTTCCAGCCTCTCAAAGACATGGTGACTGCTTCAAGGCAGTCTTCTGTTTCTTGGTCAAACAGCACACCACTAATGACTGTGGACAAAATCAGAGATGGCCTTGGACTCTGAGTGGGCAATAATCACCTCTGCTGGTGAGCAGAACTTCCCTGGAGCACCCGGTACCTCAGGTTCCACTTGGCCATCCCTCTCCTGTGCTCCAGGCAAGCTAACCACAGCCCTGTGCCCGCTCCACTTCCCCAACCCCATGTGTCACCCTCAACTGACACATGCAACTGACCTCATCTTTCTAAGGCTTCTTTTCTTCAAGAGCAATATGAGGATTTTAATAATGCCTACCCACAGGGTTGTATGAACATTAAAGGAGATTTGTTATATGAAAATCTATCTATGTAAAATGCCTATTACAGAGTAAGCTCACAATTAAATGTTATTTATTTTTATTTTAGCTATCTTGTATTTTTTCTCTCCTGGTTCTTCTCTCTTCATTCTACCCTTACACCTTCCAGTTCTCTCTCTCTCTAGCTCCCTCTCTCTCATACACACACACACACACACACACACACACACACACACACACAC